>NW_024070191.1:23824489-24158407 GCF_014754425.2 Oryx dammah | reverse complement strand
CCAGGGAAGCCCTGTCCCTTCTTTTTCTAGCCAGTTAGGAAAGAAATTACTCAGAGGAAGATCTTCACATACCCGGTCAGCTTAAAATCTTGTCTCAGACCCAGACTCACTTTCCATCCATTCCTGAAATGTGACAATAACAGCAGCTCGTGGTGGTTCAGGAGGTAACACGGGCCTCCCTCTGGGAAAACGACCTCGAGTGTCTCTGGGAGTTTCTGGCTTTGGTCCTATTCTCTCAAAAGGCCAGTTTCAGTCTCCGATCTCACAGGTCCTGTGCCCAGACCGCGTCTCCTTATGTCCCCTCAGGGGCCTGGTCAGCCCGGGAGAGGCAGAGTCAAGGTTGGGTGGCAGCCTCGTTCTTTCTTGGCTCTCCCCTGGTTACCTTGGAGGCTGTTTTTTCCTCTCTGCACTTGGCTGCGTTTATCCGGAAGTCTTGTGCCGTAAGCAGATTGGCTTTCCACACCTCACAAACCAGCGCTTGGACTCCCCCACCAGGGCTCGCAGAAGACGGGTCTAATTTCCAAAGCTGGCTGGCATTTGAGGCCAGAATTGGCATGAGCCACTGTCCAAGGCCTGGTGAGAAGGGCTTGTTTGCCTAAGAGGATTAAACAGAGCACAGTCGGCTAAGCTTGCACAGAGTCAGTTAAAGGACTTCAGCTCTAATCTCTTACTAGTGAAGGTCTTGTCAGCAACCACCAGCCACGAGGGCCTTTCCTTATGGCTGATGCTGCTCGGGACGCGCCTCCCGAGGGTGTCGCAGCTCGTCTCTCTGTTGTCAATCCACTTCCCCTGTACAAACTCCATCTTTATTTTGTGGAGAATGGACCCATCTCCCTCCCTCCCTTCTACTCACCCTGCCCCTCTCACCCACCAGGCTGCCCCATCACAGAACAGGAAGAGGAAATGTGGTCACAGGCTCACAGCCTCCTCTTGGAAGAACTTACCCAACCAGAACATTCACTTTGTTCCAAAGAAACTTCTGATTGGAGAAAGCAGAGCATAATTCTGGGTTTGTGAGCAATCTCGACCTGCAATCCACCTCTCGATTCTGATTTAATATTCTTTCACCCGTTGGTTCTAACACCGACCTTGGAGTCAAAGGTCATGATTGAAAGTCAGTTTTCCCATAATACCTTTCTGTATCATTGAAATATTTAAATTCTTTGTTTTCTGTTAGAGCTATTTTTTCCTCTTTGGTCAAGGAGCTATTACAAAGTATATCATGCAAAAAATAAAATCCTAACTAATACATCAATATTTTACTTAAGATTCTTGCATAAGATGTATTAGCAGAACTCATCTGCTATGTGTGAGTTCTGTGTGTGCGTGATATAGCATCAGTGTCAAATTTTGGCATCAGAGTTATACTGGCTTCCTATATGAAGGCATTGGAAGCATGTATTTTGCTTACTCTAGAAAGGGTTTTAAAGTGTTAGAATGACCTACTTCTTAAAGATTTAAAATAATCCACTTGTGAATTTATCTGGATCTGGCATCTAGACAACTATTCAACTTCATATATGTTAATAGTAACTCCTTAGGTTTTTATATGTGTTTGCTTGTAATTTAGCGTCTTTTTTCTTCAAAATTTCCTCCATCTTTGTGCTATCTCCTCATTCTCCTCTTTAATTTTATGGATTTGTATTTTGACCCTCAATTTTTTGGAGGGTGGGATATCTACCCTCCAAAATAGCTAATGGATAATGGTTTATCTATTTCAGTTAAATGCATTAGGCTTTGGATTCATTTATTTTTCTGCCAAGTATCTTTTTTTCTTTAATTTATTCATTTCAACTCTCAACATTATATTTTCCTTGTGCCTTCCTTTCTGTAATTACCTTGGGCTCTTTTTCAGACATCTTGAGTTGAATAATCAATGCATTATTGTGATTACTTTTTATTTATTAATGCTAAGTGCTTAAACCTGATAATTTTCCTCTGAGTATTGCTTTAATCATATCCTTTAGTTATGAAGCACAGCTTTTAAATTTATTCATAATTATTATTGTCTAGGTTTCCTGCACAAATGGGCTGGGCTCTCTGCTCTGAATATCTACCTGCTTTAAGTTTTGGGCTTTCCTCTCTTCTGCAGTAAGAGGGGCTGAGGGAGGGAGGTCTTAGAACACACAGGTGGCTGGTTCAAGGATTCCATCCTATGTTATCTGTACATCTCCTGCCATTCTGAAACAAGAAACTTTAGAATATCACTACAGAAAATGGTCCCTCTTTCCTCTGTGTCCTCTCTGGGAATTTAATTGTTCCAAGTATAGCACCCCAGGTTGGGCTTTATAGAATTCTTCCACTTACTTTCAGAGATGTTAGCATCCTGCATAGATCTGGAAAGTTGATGCTTCATTATACATTCAGTCAACATTTATCACATGCCAAGCACTGCTCTGGTTGTGGGCATCCCTGCTCTTGCTGCTCTAGTTCATGCGTGCATGCTCAGTCATGTCTTGCTTGACTCTTTTGCAACCCCGTGGACTGTAGCCCACCAGGCTCCCCTCCTCTGTTCATGGGATAGCCCAGGCGAGAATACTGGAGTGGGTTGCTGTATCCTCCTCCAGGAGATATTCCTGACCCAGGGATCAAACATGCATCTCCTGCATTGCAGGCAGATTCTTTACTGCTGAGACACCAGGGAGGCCCCATTTTAGTCCAATCAGTGCCAAATATTCTTCAGGATGGTTTGGGGGTTATAAATATTAGTTCCTGTATGTTCCAGAATTTTATTGCACCATTTTAAAAATCATATGTATCAGTAGTTAATCTGTTGACAAATACTTGAAAAGCTTTTTAAACCCATGAGACTCATAGTAAACTTAAACTGAATTTCCAAGTGACCACATTCATGAATAGAAAAAGAATTCTTTTGACTTAGGCATTTCCCAAGCATCAGCTGATCTTTCCTCTCCTAAATAGTATTCACCTTTATACCTTTTACCTTCCATCAAACAGCAGAGTTTATTGGCCTGATTTATCCTGTTGAAAGCACAAGGCTGGTAAGGACATGAGAGGGCCAAGTCTTGCCCTTGCCCGGGGAAAGTCCACACTCCCAGCTCTTTGCAGACCTGACTTTGAATTTGAAAATGTGCTTAGCTTCTCTTGTTATTGCCCGAGGCTCTCTACAGGGGCCTGACAACAACAGCTAATGAGAAAGGTCAGAAGGCATGTCAATAAGCCCATTGTCTGAACATTTTTTTTTCTTTAACCTGCATAAATTGGTCCACCATGAGGCCCAGTAAGAAGGACCCTTGGTCCTGGGGTCACGCAGTTCCTATGGCTCCTCGAACAAGATCAACCCCAAAGAAAGAGACTCAACAACTAATCGTAAATATGGTATTTTAGCATTTAGGGAGCAAATGAGTAAGTCACATGCACTTAAAGACTCATAAATTATTTCCTGTAGTGTAACAGCAAGCCCTTTCTTGATCCCTGAGGGAGAGGTGGTGATGACTATCTGACCAGCAATAAAGATGAAAAACAAATGCGTTAAGATGTGGAAGAAGCTTATAGCTATCAGCCTACTACCTATTTAATAAAATGCATTCTTTTAAGAAATAAAATACGTTTTTCATTAAAAAGGAACTAATCATAAATCATACTGGAGGTTTTACCTACAACTGGAGAATCGTAAAGTGTCTCTCAGGCAGATTTTTGCTGTGTCAATGGTCTCTGTCATCGTACGCTGGATGCCCTGAGCTTCCAGACAGAGCTTGGAGACTGAGT
The DNA here is from genome assembly GCF_014754425.2 of Oryx dammah. NCBI lineage: Eukaryota > Metazoa > Chordata > Mammalia > Artiodactyla > Bovidae > Oryx > Oryx dammah. Next base: position 24,154,678 of record NW_024070191.1, on the reverse strand, counting down.
CCAACTCTGCACTCGGGAAAACCAAAGACAGTGCCAAGTGAGTGTGTAGACACTCTTCAGTCACTTGCCTTGTGTTCTGTTGATTCAAAAAGACTTCCAGTCAGAGACTCAAATCATACACTGGCTTAAGCTTAAAAAAAAAAAAAAAAATTCCCTCTGGGGCTTCCCTGGTGGTCCAGGGCTTAAGATTCCATGGTTCCAACACAGAGGGAACAGGTTTGATCCCTGATCAGGAAACTAAGATCCCTCATGCTGTACAATGCAGCAAAAAAAAAAAAAAATCCTCTTGGGATAAGAGTTGGCAGGCTCTCCTTGAGTGGGAGCAGCAGATGCAAGAACCTTAGCCCGGTCTTCATACAGTTTTGGGGATGTCGTGTCTTTGAATTCCCTGATAAGCTCAGCTGGTAAACAATCCACCTGTAATGCAGAAGACCCTGGTTTGATTACTGCATTGGGAAGATCTGCTGGAGAAGGGATAGGTTACCCACTTTAGTATTCTTGGGCTTCCCTGTGGCTCAGCTGGGAAAGAATCAGCCTGCAATGTGGGAGACCTGGATTCTTCCCTGGGTTGGGAAGATTCCCTGGAGAAGGGAAACGCTACCTGCTCCAGTATTCTGGCCTGGAGAATTCCAGGGACTATATAGTCCCGGGGCTCACGAAGAGTCAGACATGACTGAGTGAATTTCACTTTCACTTTGTCTTTGAATTTCGCCTCTCTTGCTAGCCCTTTCTGAAAGAGGACAGTGTCACCAAGATATCTCCCAAGACAGATGGCTCTTTTATTGAATTTTTTTTTTTCAAAGAAGCAGGTGGAAATGGAGAAAAATTGATTGGAGAGGTGGTGGTGAGAATCCGGGATCTCTAAAGCACTCTGTGATTGTGTGGGGGGGGGGGGTGGAGGGGAGGGGGGCTCATGCACAGGCCAGTCAGTGCACGGATCAGGACGTGACAACAATGGCCGGGCAAGCTAGAACTGACTTCCAGAAGATGCTTGCCTTTTAGACCCAGCTCTTAATAAGAGGCAAGATTCACTGAGCTGGTCAGGAAAGCAGCAGATGCAGGCGACAGCAGCATTGAATTTTCCCAGCACAAGCTAGCCTTATCTTTTTGGAGAACAGACAAAAGTTCTGGGCTAAAAACAACCACTCCTTCTGGAACTATCTTTGCATCTCTAAAGCTGACTTTCATCCTAAGGGCGTTTGTCAAACTCCAGTGGTCAGGTCACATGAAGAAGAAGCCTACAGGGACTTCCTTCGATATCCGATGGTTATGACTCTGAGTCTCCATGGCTGGGGGCATGGATTTGATCCCTGGTTGGGGAACTAAGGTCCTGCATGCTGCACAGTTTGTGTGGCCAAAAAAAGGAAAGACCTCAGGACCTCCCAAAATATGGGATCTGGTAGAAGAGCTTCACACAGTGAAGAGACATGAATTGGATATTTGCTGTCCCTCTCCACCACCATCCAGATAGCAAGGCAAACTTCCTTTATCTAACCTCAGTACTTGGGTAAAGGAACAAAATCTCTGCCTTGAGTATTCACAAGCACAAGGCCATTGTATAATTTTCCAACCTCAGTCCACATTTCTGGATAGTCCAAAAAGTTCAAGTGGAGAATTAATATAGAGAACTGCTGAGTTGGAAGTGGTCCTGGGCGCATGGCACAATGGGAAAAAGGAATACTCTCAGATTTGCCTCATAGAATTGCCACAGATGAAGCTTTTGAAAAATATGAGCTCATCAGCACAGATCACATCATCAGCACAGGTCAGCTCATCAGCACACAAAATTCACAATGATGGCAGGTCCCTAAGCATAATAGAGAGTTTCAGAAAAAACATCTATTACTGCTTTATTGACTATGTCAAAGCCTTTGACTGTGTGGATCACAATCAACTGTGGAAAATTCTGAAAGAGATGGGAATACCAGCCACCTGACCTGCCTCTTGAGAAACCTGTATGCAGGTCAAGAAGCAACAGAACAGGACACAGAACAACAGACTGGTTCAAAATAGGAAAAGGAGTACATCAAGGCTGTATATTGTCACCCTGCTTATTTAACTTATATGCAGAGTACATCATGAGAAAAGCTGGGCTGGAGGAAGCACAAGCTGGAATCAAGATTGCCGGGAGAAATATCAATAACCTCAGATATGCAGATGACACCACCCATATGGCAGAAAGTGAAGAAGAACTAAAGAGCCTCTTGATGAAAGTGAAAGAGGAGAGTGAAAAAGTTGGCTTAAAGCTCAACATTCAGAAAACTAAGATCATGGCATCCAGTCCCATTAGTTCATGTCAAATAGATGGGGAAACAGTGGAAACACTGTCAGACTTTATTTTGGGGGCTCCAAAATCACTGCAGACGGTGATTGCAGCCATGAAATTAAAAGACGCTTGTTCCTTGGAAGGAAAGTTATGACCAACCTAGACAGCATATTAAAAAGCAGAGACATTACTTTGCCAACAAAGGTCCATCTACTCAAGGCTATGGTTTTTCCAGTGGTCATGTATGGATATGAGAGTTGGACTGTGAAGAAAGCTGAGCGCCGAAGAATTGATGCTTTTGAACTGTGGTGTTGGAGAAGACTCTTGAGAGTCCCTTGGACTGCAAGGAGATTCAACCAGTCCATTCTGAAGGAGATCAGTCCTGGGTGTTCATTGAATGGACTGATGTTGAAGCTGAAACTCCAATACTTTGGCCGCCTGATGCGATGAGCTGATTCATTTGAAAATACTCTGATGTTGGGAAAGATTGAAGGCAGGAGGAGAAAGGGACGACAGAGGATGAGATGGTTGGATGCCATCACTGACTCAATGGACATGAATTGGGGTGAACTCCGGGAGTTGGTGATGGACGGGGAGGCCTGGCATGCTGCAGTTCATGGGGTCGCAAAGAGTCGGACACAGTTGAGCAACTGCACTGCACTGAACTGAAGCATAATACAGCTGAAAAACAGCTGAAAAAACAGACCAGAGATGCAGCTTCCAAAAGTTTCAAATATTGATTTATCAGCCAAGGAATATAAAACAGGTATTCTGAACTTGACTCAAAGGAAAAAGAAGCTAGAGGGGTCTGTGTGAGTTTGCTAGTGCTGCCATAACTATGTTCCACAGACTGTGTGGCTTAAAGAATGGAGATCTACTTTCTCACGGTTCTAGAGGCTGTAAGTCCAAGATCAAGGTCAAGGTATTGACTGGGGTGACTCTTTCTGAGGTGTCTCTGGGTGGTTTGCAGATGGCTGTCTTCTCTCTTTGTCCTCATAGTGTCTTTCCTTTGTGTATGTCTGTCCTGTGTCTTAATCTCTTCTTAAAAGGACACCATATCTCTTCATAAAAGTCATGTTGGATTAGGACCCATCCCAATGACCTCCTTTAACTTTACTTACCTCTTTAAAAGCCCTGTCTCCAAATACAGTCACATGCTGAGGTACTGGCATTTAGGATTTCAGTATATGAATTTTGAGGGGACGCAATTCAGCCTACTACATGTCCTGTAAGTATAAGTGAGGAACAAAAAATATATAAAAGCTATCAATCAGATTTGAGAAAAGATCCAACTAGAACTTCTAGAAATGAAAAACATCATAACTAAACATTTTCTGTAAGCCTCAATGAGTGGTTTAAGAGAAGATTAGCATAGCTGAAGAAAGAATTATAAAACTGGAAGGCAGACCAGCAGTTTACTTTTTACACACTCCAAAGAGATAAAAAGAAGTAATCAGAATTGATGAAAGACTCCAGTCCTCAGATACAGGTATCCCAAGGAACCCAGCAGGATTTTTAAAAGAAGAAAAAAGAGAAAGAAATGCATGCTCATATATACAATAATAAAACCTCGGAACACTAAAGCCAGAGAGGACCTAAAAATCAGGCAAAGAAAATAGATAGGTTACTTACAAAGAAATGACACATTTGCAACTGATTTCATAAGAGCCATCACAGAAGCTAGATGATGGTGGGAAAATATTTTTAATATGCAGAGAGAAAACAACCACCAACCCAAAGTATATGTGCAGTGAAGATGTCTTTCAAAAACAAGAGTCAAGTAAAAACATTTTGAGGTAAGGAAAAATAAACTGCAATTAAAGGAAATTCTAAAGTCTTGGCTGAGGCAGAGGAAATAATCTCAGTGGAAAGACTGAGATGAAAGATGGTATAATAGGCCCAGAAAGTGGGAAATATAAGGATAAATCCAAAGAACACTGCAGAAAACAATGACAATAAACTTTTGTGGGTAAAAGAAAGATAGAAATAAAATATGCAGCAACAAGAGTATGTAAATTGGAAGGGGTAATAGGATTAAGGTGTTTAAAAATTTTTGTAATGTATGGAAGGAGGGAAACATTAATTACATTTAGAATATGATAAGTTTGCTTATTAATGTTCTAGGATAAGCTTTAGGAGAAGAGAATTAGATATATTACTTTCAAAGTACTAGCTGCTAAGTCACTTCAGTCGTGTTTGACTCTGTGCAACCCATAGATGGCAGCCCACCAGTCTTCCCCATCCCTGGGATTCTCCAGGCAAGAACACTGGAGTGAGTTGCCATTTCCTTCTCCAATGCATGAAAGTGAAAAGGGAAAGTGAAGTCGCTCAGTTGGGTCCGACTCTTAGCGACCCCATGGACTGCAGCCTACCAGGCTCCTCTGACCATGGATTTTCCAGGCAAGAGTACTGGAGTGGGGTGAGAAAAATGAAAAGAGATGAGTCCAAAAGAGGCAAAAAAAAAAAAGAGCTATAGAGAAAGTAGGATAATTACAAAACACAGAATTGATCTAGATAAAACATTTCAGAGATTACATTGAAATGAAAATAGACTAAATGCCTCAGTTAAAAGTCAAAGATGTCAGACTAGATTTAAAATATCTAGTTAAATGCTCTTTTAGAAGAGACACATCTAAAATATAAGGATCAAAGAGTCCAAAGTACAGAATGAAAAAAGATACAACAGGCAGATCAGAAACATTCCTGCGTTCATGACTTTAGTTTCCTGTTTGGATCTTTGTTAATTCTGCTACTCCTCTTGACTTCTTAAATTAATGTTTAACTCATGAATTTTTAGCCTTTTTTCTTTCTTAATATGATAATTTGAAACCATAACATTTCCTCTAAATAATACTTTACTTACAACCTATACATCTTGCAGGAGGGGTGAAGGATTTTTTTCAACTTTTTAATTTCTATTGGATATAGCAAATAAACAATGTTGTGACAGTTTCAGATGGACAGCAAAGGGACTCAGCCATACATATACAAAGCGCCCTACTTCCAGGTTTCCCTTTTGAGCTAAATCTGTTCCTCCCCCAGCTGGGCTTTCTATCAGAGAGAGAAAGAGAAGAAAGGGAAATGGCTTTTCCCATGAAGTTCCATGAGGGTGCTCTGATAACACTGGAAAAGCTTCCCCTCTTTCCTCTACTCACTGTTGACTTACAAGATTGTGTCTCTTCGTCTTCAGAAGGGAGAATAATACTGAATTCCTCTGAAGTCCTAGAGAAATGATGTGTTAGAAATGGTAATATCACAGAATTACCATTCTTTCACCATGTGGTAAAATTACCATGTGGACTCTTCCATCAGGGTGGCTCGGAGTCCATCCATCCATCCACCTATTCACCTATCCAGCCAATTCAGTGAATATTTGTAGAGAAACAATTATGCATCGTGCAGTGTCCGTTGGTACAGAGAAGGGAATAAGATATAATCCTTGCCCTTGAGAACCTCGTGAACAAACAAAAAGAGGCATGTACAGAGCTCATTATAGTACGAGTTAGACTAAGTGCTAGTGTTTATCATCTCTATGTGAAATGCCGAGGAGATAAGAGTATAAATAATTTCCCCTGCCTTAGAGTGGCTGATCTTCTCACTAGGGATATAACATGTAAGCCTAAGAAACAGTTACCTAACAAATCCTGCTGATATTCCCATGAGTGACCTTGGACTCAGAGTTCAAGGAGAACAAGCTAAGGAAAGTGTCCTCCCTGTCTCAGAGATGTGCTTTCTCCATGTGCTTGGAAGCAACAAAGGTATTTCTGTGAAAATATGTATGCATCCCCTCTGTGTGTGGGCCAGACTGCTGGCATGTGTTTTTACAAACTGTTTTCATCAGCTTCTCACCTGCTCAACTGAAATTCCCAGACCTCACGAGACCCATCCCTTAACCAGGATATAGCCTAATTCTGTGTACGACTGACAAGGGTGGCATTTAAAGCAATCACAACAGCAGGTGGATGCCCTAAATGTCCCAGGAGCCCATTTTCCAGACCAGCACTGACCCAAAGAACTTTCTGCACTGATGGAAACACAGTCACAACTGTAGGCTCTAGCCCAGGCAGAGAGTGAGTGCTTAGAATGTGGCCAGCGAGCCTGAAGAATGGAATTCTTCATTCTGTCTTACCTTGATTTTAATAAATTTGATCCAAATACCTTAATTTTAATTCATTCACATTTATTTTTTTTCTTTTTAAATTTTTACTTTATTTTGCTTTACAATACTGTATTGGTTTTGCCATACATTGACATGAATCATGGCTACTATATTGAATAGCAGATTCTCAGTCATGAAGCTGAAGGACATGTAAAGGACACGTAAAGTAAAGGGTTTTCCCTGAATGAAGAGGTATCCTGGGAATTCACAGAATCACTTAGCTCCCAAAGTGGTAAAGCTGGATCTCTACTCTCAATAGCCAGATAGACCCACACCACAGAGGCCAACTTTTCATCTCTCTCCACCCAACCCGCAACTGCAATCTAGTGGTTTCTAACGTTTTTTACTCTGGTGGAACAAAGGACTCATATGACCACTTAACGCAAATTACACTAGCCTGAATCTTAACCCCCGATCTTGCTTTTGCCAATTCAAGACTTTTTATCAGAGTGAATGGAAAGATCAGGACACTCTCAGTGGCACATCAATAGATCCTGGGACGGGGCCCAAGAGTCTGAATTATTAAAAATATGTCTAGGTAATTCTTCCGTGCTGCCAGATTTAGAAGCCATGTTGCTTCAAACCAGAATCAGAAACACACTAGAGAATTTATTGAGCATTTTCTTTTTTTTTTTAATTGAGCATTTTCTTACACAACAAATATTTATTGAACATATGATATGAGCTCTTAGTGTAAGCTAGGGAATTGGCAGTGAACAAGACAGACAAGATTGCTGTTATATAATCCAGTGTAGGAAGACAAAAATCAATAAAGCTATAAATCAATAAAACGATCATTTCAAGAAAAGAATGTTCATCAACATGCAGGAAAATAGTGTAATGAGATAGAGATTGAAGAGGTTTGGAGGCTGCTTTAAATTGAAGTTGGGGAAGTTCTCTCTTAGGAGGTGACAATAAAGCTGAGAATTGAAAGGTGCAGGGTTAATTATGCCGAGGTCAGGGGAAAAAGCATTCCTGGCAGAAGGAACAGCAAATGCAAAGACATTGGTGCAGGAACGAGCCAGGGGTGTCTGAGGTCCAGAAAGAAGGCCAGCGTAACTGGGCCTAATAAACAGGATGAGAATGGAGGCAAGGAGGACCGGGTCAGACCACGTAGACAAGACTCAGATTACATCCATGGCAAGCAGCCTAAATTTTACTCTGTTATATGTTTAGACACCATTAACAAGATTTAAGCAAGAGGGCAAAGTAGCAGATTTACACTCTTAAGAGGTTATTTGGCCTGTTAGGTAGAGAAGGCAGTACAGTAGGGGAAGTTGGACACACAGAGAGAGGGGTTATTGCTGTGGGCTAGGCAGGAGATGATGACGGATGAGGGCTGTAGCAAAGGACGTGGTGAGGTGATTAGATTCTGAGATATATTCTGAAGTTAGAGCTGATAGGACTATGGCACTGAATGTGAGATAACAACGGGGCGGGGGGTGGAGGAATAAAAGATAAACAATTCTTAAGTTTTAACCTGAGCAACTGGTTAGATGATGGAGTCGTTTGCCTCACACAAGAATCCTGGGGGAGAAATAGGCTTTGGAGGGATGCCAAGACACGCAATTTAGGGTGTCTATTAGACGTCCAAGCAGAGATGTCATGGAGACAGCTTCCTTAGGGGAAAAATGAGGACTGGAAAGACGAAGTTGGGAGCCACGAATATGTAGATGGTATGAGACTGAAAGAGATCACCTGGAGAAAGGGTGGAGAGCAGGGGTGCAGAGGTGGGAGAGGAGAAGAGCAAAGGGAAGGGAAGAGAAGGAAAAGGAAGGGAAGACAAGAGAAAAACTGAAGATTCCATCCCAGGGGAATCTAACATTAAGATGTTGGGCAGATGAGAATGAAAAAAAAAAACAAAGAAACAGTATGGTAGGTAGGATGAAAACCAAGAAAATATGGTCTCCTAGGATCCTAGGGAAGAAAAAGTTTTAAGAAGGTGGGAAGGGTCAACCGTGACGATACTGCTCACAAGTTTTGCAAGACAGAACGGAGAACTAACTGGTCTCTGGATTCGGTAAGTGGAGTCAGTGATTCCCCTCTGATAGAGTTGGAAATGAAGAGTTGGGAGAGAGTGGAGGCTGAGGAGATAGAGACAGTGATAACTCATGATGTTTGAGGAGATTTGCTTTAAGGAGAGGGGCTTTCCAGGTGGCGCTAGCGGTAAAGAACCTGCCTGCCAGTGTGGGGACATGAGAGACGAGGGTTCAGTCCCTGGGTCAAGAAGATCCCCTAGGAGGAGGGCATGACAGCTCATCCCAGTATCCTTGCCTGGACAATCCCATGGACAGAAGAGCCCGGCGGGTTACAGCCCATGGGGTCGAAAAGAGTCAGACGCGACTGGAGTGACTTAGCACATGTGCACACGTGCACTCTGAGGAGAAGCAGAGCCGTGCGATGGTTGTGTGGGAAGGTAGGTCAAGGGAACATTTGTTTGTTTCTGTTTTGAAGATGAGCTGTGTCAAGTCAGATGTACATGTCCGTGGGGATGATCCTGGAGTAAGAAAGCTTTTGAAGATACAGAAAGATGGGCCAGTCTCCCTGTCCTATGAGAAATCAGTCTGTGGTCTTCTGCAGAGCCCTCAGAGACCACTGCTTGTGAGTGAGTCATATGATGAGAACTACTCCTGTGGACTCTCTTTGAGTTTCCATGTGTGAGACTAAAGGCTAATTTTAATTGGCCAATGGGAATGTGGCCACTAACAGCTTGACATCAATAGTCTTTTAACAACTCTGGGTGGTGATTTGATCAGTTGGCATGAATCTTACCACCCAGTGAGACACACCACTTATGATATGGCCCCTGGAGGGGCAGGAAGCCCTGGGTGACTCAAGGCTCTTCCCTTGAGTGAGCACCAAAAGTAGGGGAGTCCCCTTGGATTCCATCTGCCACTGCAACTGAGTGCCGATCCCCATCCCCACCCCCAAGATAACATGGACAGGGCTGGGTTTTAGAATGATTCCCCTACTCAGCTGGAGTTGCCTTCCTTCACCCAGAGTTGTCCTTTTTGCCTTAGCTTCTCTTTCTGGCAGTAGACACTTAACGAGGTCGCAGGGACTTGATATGTGAGAGCTGGTTCCTTCATCAGCCTCTTTCTCCTGAGTTGCTTTGCTGTAAGAGGTCAAGAGGAGATAGGTGGGTGGAGATGGAACCAGGCACACTAAACAGGTCAATATGGATACATTGCTGCAGAGCCATGTGTCTGAGATGATTCATTTAAAGGGATAGACAATTTCTGCTCTTTTCTCAAATCACAAAGCACAGGATTTTTTAAAAATAAAGACCACCAAAGACCTGATAATGCCCATGATGGAGCACACTGCTTCCCTCCAGACTGAGGACAGCAAGGCACTGGGCAACAGACCCAGATTCAGCTATGGAGTCCAGTTTTCCAGGAAGCAATACATGTTACTCTCTGCCTTAAGCACAGAGGTCTGCTTTATAAATGCAGCGTGGCTGCATTCCCAGCCCACCCTGAGAGCAACTGCCTTGACCTTGCCAAAAAAATACCAGTAATCTGTGCTGGCGAGTGCACACTCCCACAAAGGGATGCCCAGGCTGAGAAGGGATGTGCCATTCTAGAATCACTTAGAGGGCCACAATGCTCAGAGCCATCTGTGGTTAAAATAGAGGTTGCTTACTCAAAACAGAGTGCTTTAGTGATTGCTGTTATCCTAGGAAGCCCTTTGGGCAAATATTAGAAAGCACAGCTGTGTGGTGCCCTGCGGTGTTACTGCCTTCTCTTTGGTTTCATACCAGCTTGTGTTTGAATGAGAGAGCTCTGGTGGCCACTGGGAAACAATAGAAGGAAAGATCAGATATCACCACGTAAGCATTTAATAACTTGCAATGCCAGGAAATGACATTGAGGCAAGATGTCAAAAGAATAGCCCTGTGCTGACAGGTTCTGGTCTGAAATCTTGCTGGGCTTTTGTTTTTTCCTGTTCTTGAGGGACCTCGGCGGGGTAAGCATTGCTATAGAAGTCTAGAGCAGTTGATGTCATAATTTATTATCAACACCAATTGAAATAGTGATTTGCCCATGGTTTGTGACTAATAATGGGCTTCCCTTGTGGTTCAGCTGGTAAAGGATCCACCAACAATGCGGGAGACCTGGGTTCGATCCCCGGGTCGGGAAGATCCCCTGGAGAAGGGAATAGCTATCCACTCTAGTATTCTGGCCTGGAGAATTCCATGGACTATATAATCCATGGGGTCACAAAGAGTAAGACACGACTGAGCCCCTTTCACTTTCACTTGTGACTCAGAATAATAACATGGTACTCATCATGCAAATGAGTTACCTTTGCATCATCACCTTATACTTAGGCATATTAATTCCCTGGGCTGCCATAGCAAATTACCATAAATGCTGTGGTTTCAAACAACAGAAATTTCTTCTCTCACAGTGCTGGAGACTAGAAGTCTGGAAGGGAGTTGTCAGCATCTATACTACAAATGTCCAAGGGAAGACTGAGTCTTCCGCGCCTTTGAGGACTTCAGCTTCCGGTGGCTCCTGGCTTTCCTTGGCTTGTGGCTGATCTCTGCCTCAGTCTTCCCAGGTCATCTTCGCTCTGTGTCTTGCTATGACCGTTATCTCCCTCTCCTTTCTCTTATAAAGACACCAGTCATTGGATTTAGGGCCTTCCTTTAAAGCCAGCAAAATCTCATCTCAAGATCCTAAACAAATTATATCTGCAAAGACCCTCTTGGCAAATCAGTTCACATTCTGAGGTTTCAGATGGACAGGAATTCTGAAGGGTAGATACTATTCAATCCACCACACCAGAGAACATACAATTTAGTAAAAGAGATGAGGCAAATGGTGGTGAACTAGAATACAAGATTGCATACGAGTTCTGGAAGACACTGGTGATGAGTGATGGGTATGCAAAGGAAGAAGTACTCCCACTCAGCAGATCCAGAGGTGATAGGTGGATAAAATCATTGGAGAAAGAAGCCTTGAGGAATGATTTTGTAAGATGGGGCATTTCTGGAAGAGAAAAACCACGTGTACAAAAACCACGTGTACAAAAACAGAGAGAGAAAACAGGCTGTTTGGGGAGCGTGGGGGTTCTGCTTACTGCACTATTTTGAAGAATAATCACTGGCCACTTTCTACATGACCCTGAACATTGATTACAAGCATCCAGCACAAAACTTTACACATATCCGAGAGGTGGTTGAGATTTGGTGACTGATAACATGGGGATGCTTAACTCTGCCTCTTCTACTCAAATTCTCGAATTGCTAAGCTAACCTTTGTGGTCATACACATTATCCTTTGCCAACATGCACTAAATGGAATCAATGTAGTGATTAATTACTTAATTCAAATGAGCAGCTAATTAAAGTTGAGTCTAGAAGGGTAACATGGCCCTAATGACTAAACTGGCTAATTGTTTCCCACATTCCTGGAACAAATTCCTACTTCATCGTCCTTCTTTCATGCAGTGAACTGATGGTTTACAAGACGCAGGGCCCTGACTAGGGAAATCACTAATGAGCAGCTTGGACTGGCCCCTGCTTTGTCACGTCCACAGGACATGTCACCCCAGTGCCCACATGCCACCTACCAGTGACCACAGTGTGAAGTCACATTTCCTTTCATACCCAAGTTACGATGACTCTGGGCTCCTACCCACCAACTTACCAAGGGTCTCCTTCAACAAATATTCCAGAACGGTCACTTGATCTGCCTGCCTCGGTTAGTGAATCAGTCCTCGTTGACCTTTCGTTGCTAACTGCTTACCTGGGGGGTGGAAACTCAGGCCAGAGGTCTCAGCCTGACTCCTACCCACTGCTTCTAGACCACACTGCCTGCAGGAGGAGGAGCCTGGGGGACACCGCCAGCCCCTCGGGACTGTCCTAGCCACCTGCCAAGACTACCCTCTGCTCCCGGGGCCCCGCCCTCCGAGGCAGGGTCCAGTCTCTGTTTAGCATCTGAGGCCACACAGGGTTAAGGTTCTGCCTGGTTACCTAGTAGTGTGAACGCCATCTCCTCCAACTGTCCTCAGCCTCCTGTGGATGTGGGTGTTTTTTCTCAGCCCTTACTTGGCCGGGGTGATCGACAAAATGATCCTTGGTTGATCAATACATCAGAGTCTCTGAGAATCACAGAAGCTTCACCTTCACAGAAAGCAAGGAATTTCATTATCCACTTGCTCCAACTTTCACTTTTTATAGAGATTAAATGATTTTTCCAAGGACATATACAGAAAAATATTTAATATTATGGGTGCCTAACTCTATTTCAGTCTATTGTATTAGTATCCTAGGGCTGCTCTGAGAGAGTCCACAAACCAAGAGGCTTATACAACAGAAGGGTGTTGTTTCACATTTCTAGAGACTAGAAGCCAGAGGTCAAGATGTGGACAGGGCTGGGTCCTGCTGAGGTCTGCAAGGACACGTGTGTTCATGTCTCTCCCCTGTCTGCTGGCCACCTGGGTTTGTACTGCTGCTGTTGCTGCTAAGTCACTTCAGTCGTGTCCGACTCTGTGCGACCCCACAGATGGCAGCCCACCAGGCTCCCCCATCCCTGGGATTCTCCAGGCAAGAACACTGGTATGGGTTGCCATTTCCTTCTCCAATGCATGAAAGTGAAAAGTGAAAGAGAAGTTGCTCAGTTGTGTCCAACTCTTGTGACCCCATGGACTGCAGCCCACCAGGCTCCTCCACCCATGGGATTTTCCAAGCAAGAGTACTGGAGTGGGGTGCCATTGCCTTCTCCGAGGTTTGTATTGAGTTGACCAAAAAGTTTATTCAGGTTTTTGTTGTAATAGAAACCCAAACAAACTTTTTGGCCAAGCCAATAGAAGCATCAGCTCAGTCTGTGCCTCCATCTTCACAGATTTCCCCCTTTGTAAGGACATCACTCATATTAGATTAGGGTTCATCCTCCTCCACTATGCTGGAGGAGACAGTGGCAGCCCACTCCAGTATTCTTGCCTGGGAAATCCCATGGACAGAGGAGCCTGGTGGGCTACAGTCCATGGGGTCACAAAGAGTTGGACACAACTGGGCGACCGAGCACTCTTCCAGTATGATCTCTCATCTCAGTACATCTGCAATGACCCTATTTCTAAACAAGGTCATGTACTAGGGATGGGGTTAGGACTTTGACACATGAATTTCGAAGGCTGGGGACACGTTTTAACCCATAACATCTGTCCTCACTCACATCAGAGCATGGGGTGAGGTGGGAGTCATCTCCCCATGCAATCGGAGTCTGTCAAGACGCAAGATCAGGAGTTCCAGGAAGCAGACACAACTGTTTTTGGCAGAAGTGATCTGTGTTTACCTTAAAACATATGTTGACTTTCCAAACAAACTCCATCTTCTTACTGTCCCGGAAACCACTTTGCAACCTAAATGTTCAATAAAGGCTCATCAGTGTGGATGCCTCTTAGGAAATCCAGGGTATGTAAGTAGGATGGGGGCGTCAGGACCTCTTAGCCCTGGTAGGGACCAGCCAGCACGGACCCGCTCTGTGGCTGCCCACTGTTATTCCAGCCTCGCAATCAGAGCTTCCCCCAGAAGCCGCTGGCATTTATTTAGAAACTAATTGTGCTGCGGTTTGGGACACGAAATGGAAAAAGATCAGTTCACATTGCAATCCATCTTGGAATGAAATGGCTGTTGTGGCACCAGAAGAAAATTGTTCCATTAAGTCAAAGGCAAACCTCAGTTCAAAGAATGGAAAGGCCAGAGCCTTGAGATGAGAGTCTATGTATTTCAGAACCATCGCTGCATGTTAATAGCCCCGCTGACATCACAATGCCCGCGTCCTGTTGCCTGGAGAACTCCTTTACCCTCCCTCCCTTTCCCCTAACTGTTAATTCTCAATTATCCACAAACATTTTAATGACAGCAACATTCTATTCTTAGACAGTCTGACCCTCATCTTCTAAGAAAGCTATGCCTTCCTTTCTAATATTTGGATTGTCCCCAACCTTTGAACTGCACTGCCTTTAAGATCTGGATCCCTTCTCCAACAACCAGCAGAAAATCTTATAAGACACTCGTCTTACAGCACACATGTGTCTGATTTCCCTTGGGAGCCTTTTAAAAATGCTGGGCTCCACCCCAGGCCTACTCAATTGGAATCTGCATTTTAGGATGCCCCCATGAGCAGAATGGGTTTCCCAGGTGGTGCTAGTGGTAAAGAATCTGCCTGTCAATGCAGGAGATATAAGAGACATGGGTTTGATCCCTGGGTCAGGAAGATCCTCTGGAGTAGGGCATGGCAATCCACTCCAGTATTCCTGCCTGGAGAATCCTATGGGCAAAGGAGCCTGGCAGGCTACAGTCCATAGGGTCACAAAGAGTTGGACACAACTGAAACAACTTAGCATGCAAGGATGCAAGGCAGAATATATCCATTCTCCCAGGGTGAGGGCTGGGTGCAGACTCTCAATAGATAATTGTCAAACCAATGAATGGATCCATATCTCTCAAGCATACACTCTATCCTCGGCTGACCACCATTAGTGGTCATAGAATGCAAGCTACTATTAATATGAATTATTCATTTCCCAGGACCCGCTTAGTTCTCTGCAAAACAATCAATATTTCGATATGACACAAAGAATGGTCCATCTGCATTTCTGAATCAAACACAATTTTTTTTTTTTTTAATTTTCCACTGTTTGGGATTCTCTGTGTCATTTGTTTTAACAACTCAGTTAGGACTGCTAAAGTTAATTCAAACTTTCTATAGTTTTTTTCATTGAGCATTAGAGATTGCTGACCTTGAAACATCAGGATCATTGAGACCAACCTCACTCATCAGATGAGGATACCAACCTATTCTCTTCCTTCACATTAGTTACAAGGCCTAAGGTATCCGTTTGTTGTTGTTTTTAGCCGCTCACTCAGTTGTGTCTGACTCTGTGAACCCATGGAATGTAGCCTGCCAGGCTCCTCTGTCCATGGAATTTCCCAGGCAAGAATACTGGAGTCGGTTGCCACTTCCTTCTCCAGGGGATCTTCCTGACTCAGGGATCAAACCCGTGTCTCCTGCATTGGCAGGCAGATTCCTTACCCCTGAGTCACCTGGGAAGCCCCTAGTTCTCTCTCTCTATCTCTATGCATAATCTCTGGGACCGTGGGTCTCATCTACTCACACTATGGATATTTTTCCTGGGCTGCTCTTCCCTGGGCTGTTCCTTTTCTCTCCCTTGGGTTGTCCTCTGTGGTTCCTGACCACCACAGGAAGCTTCCAGACAATATAGACATGCTGGCGCTGAAGTCCCTGGAGCTCCCAACTTCCCTCCTAGTCCCACAGGCCTAGACAGTTGCTCTGGATGTCTGGAGAAGAGTTCGTTTTCCCAGAGAACACTGACAGGGGGAAAAAAAAAACCCCACGTCATCTGTAGTGAGTAGGTCTGTCCATGAGGTGGTGTCATTGGCACAACTGAAGCAGGTCAGGGCATAGAGGGAGGCCAATCGGATAGATCTTGAAATAATAAACCATGCCACCTCCGCACACTCCCATCTCCACATGTGACGAACACCTGCCTGGGCCTCTAGGGTGTGGATGATTTCGCAAAGAGGCTTCTCAGCTCCCAGGCCAGCTGCCTGGAGCCCAGGGAGCAGTCCAAGCCAGGGGACATGTGAGAAGCCATGGGCACACTGGCTGTGTTCGGACGTGAGAGCAGTGCTCCCTCTGTACCCGGCCACCCCTCCTCCTTCCTGGGCCAGTGGGGTTGTCTGCTGTGGTCCTTAATTGCCTGGGAAAGCCTTGCAGCCGACACACAAAGCCTGGCACTGAGGCTCCCAGCGCGCTGGGCTTCCCTGGCAAGCTCCTTCTGCCCTTTCAACACACACCTGGAGATTCCTGCTGGGCGGAGTCCATTGAGACAGGATAGTCAACAAAAGCACCCCACATATGGAAAACATCCCTAGACCCCACATTTTGTGAGCAACTCCCGCTGGTGTCTGAACCATGCTGAAATAAAGTCCTTCTTGAAGGAGAGAAAAGATGCTGTGAAAATCACTTACTAGTGACACCTTCTCTGGGGTCAGTCTTGTTTTCCAGTATTAGGAAGTTCCATTTCTATGTGGAACAAGCACCTTGTGTCTTCACCAGAGCGAGGGGACCGCAGACTCAGCTGACTCTCTCTGCTACAGGCCAGACGTTTTATGTTGTCACTGTCTGTTCATCAAAGACCCTGTTGTCCTGGGACTTCACAGAGGGACAGGTCAGGCTCTGAAAGGGCGGGCTTTGATACTTCCCTGGGGTCACACATGTGTCAGCCACAGAGGCGGGGCACACCCCAAGTTCAGACTTTCTTTGCTGTATTACCTGTTGCATGGTTACTAAACAAGTGTGGTTTTTGAATGGAAAGTCATAACAGTTATAGAATAGCGCCCCTTAACATCTGGGTGGTCCGTTATGTATACAAAATGCTTTACTGTTGCCCAAGACCTGCTGAGACAAATCCTAGCACTGAGGTCCACCCCTCTTGGGTTCTGGCTCTCTCCTTGGCCACCCCTCCCACTGTGGCCTCAAGCCATGGGTCTCCCCCCGCGGCTGGCCCTTGCTCTCCAGTTCACGGCAAATCTGATGATTAATCGATACTGGAAGGCTGCCACCCATGCCCGTTCCCTGGGGGTTCCGGGGTCCTAGATCCTGGGTGGGCCTGGGAAGGTGGGCACCAGAGGGGGGCAGCGCCCTGTAAGCAAATTTGGCCTGTCTCTCAGGGTACCCAGGGCCAGCCTTGGCTGATGCCCAGCAAAACATCAGTGATGAGAGCACCACTCAGCAAAGCCCAGCTTCCTTCCTCACCCGCCAACAAATGTGGTCTTTTGGCTGAAGCCCTTTAATTGGGAAATTAAGTCTTATGTGTTTAATTCCTAAGTTAAATTGGACCCAAGAGTGAACTGGATCTGCACTGAAGAGGAACCAGAAATCTAATAAATTCTGGGGTATGCTGAGCTTGCTACATCATAGTAATAATAACGGCTGACATTTATTATGTTTGTACTGTCAACCAAGCTCTAAGTGCTTCACTCTACCAATTTCTTCCTTCAGAATCCTGCAAGCACATACTACATGTGCCCAGAAAAATGAGGCATAAAAAGATGATGTGACTTGTCCAAGATCCCACAGCTAGTAATGGAGGAGGCTGAATTTGAATTCATAACCACTATTTGGTACCAAAATGGCCCTTGAGCTCCCATAACCATGCTGGCAGTTGCCTACACATTTTTGAGCTCCTCTGAGTTCCTGTTTGGAGAAGGCAATGGCACCCCACTCCAGTACTCTTGCCTGGAAAATCCCATGGATGGAGAAGCCTGGGAGGCTGCAGTCCATGGGGTTGCTAAGAGTTGGGCAAGACTGAGCAAATTCACTTTCACTTTTCACTTTCATGCATTGGAGAAGGAAATGGCAACCCACTTCAGTGTCCTTGCCTGGAGAATCCCAGGGATGGCGGAGCCTGGTGGGCTGCCATCTGTGGGGTCGCACAGAGTCGGACATGACTGAAGTGACTTAGCAGCAGCAGCAGCAGCAGCAGACTTCCTGTTATTCAGGGGGATCTCAACTGAGATCCTGTCCTTGGGAGAAGCTCCAGAACAAACCAACTCTGGGGAGAAAATCGGGTGAGAAGTACTGTTAGTGTCAGGCAGCTCATCATGGGTCTTGGAGTCCTTCTTCTTTTTCTCTTTCCCATCCTTCCTCCTGAATCCTTCCTCCCTTGTCTGTCTTTCAGCTAATCAATCCCAGTGTGGCCAATTCAAAGAAGGAGCCCCTAGGTCATGGCTCTATGTTTTGTGGAGTTTTGTTTATTTTCAGGTCAGCAGTGGCAAGAATGGAGCAGCACTCATCCCAAAGGACCATATCAAAGTACAGTCTTTGTCCTAGTCCCTTCAAGTGGCTATAATGAAATACTACAGACCTAGTGGCTTACAATGGAGAAGGCAATGGCACCCCACTCCAGTTCTCTTGCCTGGAAAATCCCATGGATGAAGGAGCCCGGTAGGCTGCAGTCCATGGGGTCACTAAGAGTCGGACACAACTGAGCGAATTCACTTTCACTTTTCACTTTCATGCATTGGAGAAGGAAATGGCAAGCCATACCAGTGTTCTTGCCTGGAGAATTCCAGGGACAGGGGAGCCTGGAGGGCTGCCGTCTATGGGGTCTCACAGAGTCGGACACGACTGAAGCGACTTAGCAGCAGCAGTGGCTTACAAAGAGCAGAAATCTCTTGCTCACAGTTCTGGAGGCTGGAATTCCAAGGTCATGATGTCAGCATGTTGGGTGAGGTCCCCCTTCCAGGTCACAAACTTCCCATTGTGTCCTCACATGGCAGAAGGAGCAAAGCAGTTCCTTGGGGTCTCTTATAAGGGCGCTAATCTCATTCATGGGGGCTTCACCCTCAGGACCCGGTCATGTCCTCCTAAGCCCCCTCTACTAATTGTTGTTGTTGTTTAGTCGGTAAGTCATATCTGACTCTTTCAAGACTGCATGGACTGTAGTCTGCCAAGTTCCTTGGAGCAGTGTCTCCTGCATTGGCAGGTGGGTTCTTTATCACTGAGTCACCAGTGAAGCCGAAGCTGATAGTCCACCTACTAATACGATCAGCTTTAGGGGTTAAGAATTCATGATGTGAATTCATGGGGAGACTTAAACATTCAGACCATAACATTCCATCTTCTCTCTGCCCCCCTGACTTGGACCCCAGCCTGTAGCCTACGCAGGTGGATTGTATTGTGTCTGCCCTAATCTTGGCAATATGGCTGTGTGATTGTTTTTTACATTGGCCTTTTTGGCCCCAGCACACAGGAAATGAGGATAATTGAAGCTGAATGTGAATTTGCCAGGAACACAGAACACACTCTAGTGCATGAGCTCAGTCTGACAGATGCTGTCAATCTAATTAGAGGGCTTTAATTATTAAAGCTCCCAACCACTGGCAGCAGCAGGTCAGCAACTCACCACGCACAAGTGCTCGAGTGACATAAGATTAGGACCTGGTGGGCTCACATCTGGCTGTTACTATGGATCTCAAATTTGTTTGGTCAAGTCTCATCTCCATCCCAAAGCCCCAGTGGTCCTTTCTAGGCCTGGGCCTACAGACAGAACTCTGAGTGGGTTGAGGTCCTGGAATTCGGACCTGCCTCTGCAGTTGACTCTTGGGGTCTTTGGCCAGTCCTTTTTTCTTCTTGGTGCCTCCACAGACCCACCTGTACTGTGTGGCTACAAATATTTGCTTAGGATCATTTTAGCAGCTGTGAAGTGTCCTGGGATCTTTGAATGAAAGACGCTCTATTAAAGCTTATGAACCAAGTGACGACTCTGGCCCCATCCACACAGCAGAGCTCTGCAGGAGACAGACTGGGCCCATTCATCCTTCATACAGGCCTAACTTTATCCCAAAGCCTCACTGTTGGCCAGGATAGCAGGACTTGACAGAGAACGGAGCGGTCCTCGTGCTTTCAAAGTGCCCTCTATTTCATAGGGTTGCTTTTTTTCTTTTTCTTCCTTTCATTTTTTTTTTTTTTTAACCATTACCTAGTAGTCAAGGAAAAAACAGCTATGCAAGAAAAAAGACAATCATGACAGGAGGAAGCCCTTCTCAAGGGAGATCTGCTGATTAGGCCATTAAAAAGGTCAAGGAGGTCATTTCGCCTGGAGTTTGAATTTATACCAGCACACTGGACATTCGTACATAAGTATCAGAGTGCCATTTTTGCATGTATTTTTACAGACATGTGTTTTGTTTCAGGATGTCCACTGAACAGGAGAGTAGAACTGAGATGATAGTGGGGTGTGTGCAGGGCCTGCCGGGGTTAAGAGTGAGTATTTTTGCTTCTCCAACATGGCCCCTCTGTTGCATCCTATGACTGCATCTGTTTTGGGGCTGCAATAGCATGGCCTTGGAGCTCACATCTCCAGGCTCCCTGAATCCCAGGACCCTCTCTCTACCTCCCCACCGCTGCTCTCCTCCAGGAATGTGTTACTGGCTCAGTTGTGTCCAACTCTTTGCTACTCCATGGACT
Organism: Oryx dammah; assembly: GCF_014754425.2. Classification (NCBI taxonomy): domain Eukaryota; kingdom Metazoa; phylum Chordata; class Mammalia; order Artiodactyla; family Bovidae; genus Oryx; species Oryx dammah. The sequence goes on along the minus strand of NW_024070191.1, from coordinate 24,134,244 downwards.
GTAGCCCGCCAGGCTCCTCTGTCCCTAGTATTCTCCAGGCAAAGATCCTGAAGTGGGTTGCCATTTCCTCCTGCAGGGGATCTTCCTGACCCCTGGATGGGACCCACATCTCTTATGTCTCCTGCATTGGCAGGCAGGCTCTTTTCCACTAGTGCCCCATGTCGATACTCAGAGGTTCATTCCTTGACGATCTTGTCTTCGATAGCCATTCCCACTTGGTCACTTGCATACCATACAGCTCGTCTTTAGACTCTGGGAACCATTGCCTGTTACTGATGCTGTGTATGAACTGACAGCTCTGTTTCTCTGTCCCTCCAGCATCGGAATAGAGACTCAGCGAGCAGGTACCTGGTCTGCCACCCTCAACGCTAGGTACCTGGCACTTGACAGTTTCTGTATATGAATATTTGTTAAATGAATCAATGAATGGACAAACTAGAAACCTTTGTTATGGATTCCAAAAGCTTGCCAGTGAACTTCATCTCTTAAACCTGATGGTGTTGGGCATCCCATCTGGACCCCCTCGACCGGTGGGCTGGTTTGCAGCATCCCAGTCACCAGGAAGCATAGGGCTTGCATGTGGCTAGTAGACCATGATACCTGGGGTGAGGCAAGAATGAATCTCCAAAACTCATCAGAGAATCCTACTGGGCCATGACTAGCTGGGAGCTAGGAGAGCAAGAAGATCTTGATATGAAGCATAGAATAGAAAGTGGGGAAACCAGGAAAGAGGGAGAGCCTGGAGGGGTTCCCAGATCCCTGGAAACACGGGTCCTTTGTAGAAGATCTCTGCAGTTTTGGGTGAGGAGGTAAAGGAGCAGTCAGGGTCTCCTGGTTCAGATACACAGTGACTGGCAACTGTTCTCTCTAAGGCCTGAGCTCCTGTGGCTGCTTCTCCATTTACTGCTGAGGACCTGAGGCCAGATCCAGGTGAGAGGGTTTTGGTAGGGAGGGGAGCAGAGGGGAGCACTCATTGCTGATTAAGCCTTTCTTGCAGCAGAGTAGAGGGTGGATTCAGAGGAGGGGCCGTTCTCATAAAGATCACCAGGGAGCTTGTTGAGCTTGTTCAGAAAAGAGAGGATGAGAGCTGACAACAGCAGAAAGGAGCAAGAGAAAGACATTCCTGCAAGAGGAATTACCAATTCAGAACTGGAAAAAAAATGTGAATTAAACCAGATTAGATGGGTGGAATGGGGAAGAAGGAAGACGCCATGAGCCTGAGAAATCTAAGCTTGCTCAGCTGTGTGGAGGTTGTCAGATGTCTGAGAACAGCGAGGCAGGGGCGGGCTGGGGAGGGTGGTGGGCCTTATCTCAGGACAGACTGAGTGTAATAAGCTCACAAGCCCTCCAGAGAGACTTTTCCCCCATAAACAGATGAAAATATAGTTCTAGAGAATAAGAGAATGGAAGAAAGTGTATTATTTTGAGTAAAGTGAGGCTTTAAAAGGAATCAAGACTTTTAGTGGAAGGAGAGGGCAGCAGGAGGACATTTTTTTTAGATATTTTATTTATTTTTTTAAATAAAAATCTTATTTAATTTATTTATTTGTATTTTGGCTGCATTGCATGGCATATAGGAAGGTTCCTTGACCAGGGATTGAACCCCAGCCTCCGAAGTGAAAGTGCCAAATCCTAACCATTAGACCACCAGGGAACTCTTTGTGAGCACCCCCCCCCCTTTCTTTTTCTTTTTGGTCCACATTGCACAGCAGGCATGTGGTATTTTAGTTCCCTGACGAGGGATAGAACTCACGACCCCTGCATCAGAAGCACAGAGTCTTGACTACTGGACTATGAGAAACACCAACATTTTTAACTTGAATAAAACTAATACTGATTAAAGTAAAGCTTGAAGCTAGAGGACTACTTCCTTATTCACATGGAGGAGCTGGGATTTAATTTTTAAAATGGATCCTGAGGTTTCAAAAATCAGCTTTGCTTTGCAGAGAGAATTCTGGAGTATCTTTAGAGGGGCAGAGACCCACAGGTGACAACCCAGAAGGGCCAAATCAGGCCCAGTAAAAAGGGGACAAGTCCTCCAGCTCAGTGCCTCTGAACTCACCATGACCTCCTGCAAAGGTCACTTTAAAAAAATCCACATTTTATTAATGCTTAACATGGAAACAAACCCAAATTATGCCCCCAAGTAAAGATAACTGAAGCGTCAGAGATGAAAACAAGACAAAGCAGATCAAACCCTGGAGAACACCAACAAAACCAACAGAAATAATTACTAACTCTGTGAATTAGAATAGGGAACGAAAGGAATCCTAAAAGAGCCTCCTGTCCCCTCCCCACCAAGAGAACCGAATAGTAACTTTAAAATGTGAGGCGAGAGAGTCACATTTCATAAGCCAGTGTGAACAGCCAGGAGAGAATATTCACGATGTAGCCTTGGGTCCCGCTGGCTGAGTTCTTGTAACAAGCTCTGCACCAGGGCTAAAAATATCAAGGCCTAGGAACGGTCAGGATTAGGGATGAGGCTCCCGGCCAGTGCTGGTAACTAGGAGATGGTCACGCAGGCTGTGGCAGGTGGAGGGCAGGGCAGGTCATGGCCAAAAGCAGGAGGGGAAGCCGCTCAGGTCAGCCCCATAGGCTCCAGCCCAGAGGCGTGCTCATGGCCTTAGGTGACTTGGCTGCTGCTGGGGCTTCTGCCACTAGTTCCTGCCTCACAGGTCATCTGTAACTTCCCCCAGAAACTGGCCTTTTCCTCTTGAAACACAGCAGGGCCAGAGAGTGGATGCTCATATTTCTTGAGGGTCTTAGTTGGGGGGGGGGGGGACCTCCAGGCAGTGTGGACCAAGAAATACAAGGGAGCTGGTGGTCAAATGAATTCGAGAGACAAGGTGTTTAAACCTCCTCTGAACTCACATGCTCAGAAGCATATTCAAGGCTCTGAAGTGTTCTGCTGTTAAAAAACCCCCAGTTTAATTGACCCCCCTCCCCTAAACAAGCCAGAAAGCTAGAGATCTACAGAACATGCTTTATCTTCTCTGCCTTACAGTTACTATTCTGAACAGCGAGAATGGTAATATTCACAGTCACCAAATTTGGTTCAGTTGATCTGATAGGCTATGCCCATCCCCTCTTGCTGCCAGATGTTTCTGTCTCAAAGGTGCCTGTTAAAATTCCGAGGGGACAACTTTCTCCAAGGAGGTTATCTGTGTAGGGATGTATGCTGCCTGGAATTTCTGAACATCTCCCCTCCCGGGGAAGCCACAGTACTAAATTTCAATGTATTTATTGGACATCCTGTGTGTTCCGAAGCCCTTTGACAGAAACTTGATTACTTATCATCTCTCACGGGAATACAGTGACAGGGAAGCCAAGCCGACTCCCTTTGAGGAGCGCGGTGAAACCAGTTTGGTTTATGGAGAAGTTAAATCAGAAAACTGAAGATTTAGGGTGACTATATCCCCACTTTCTACAGCAGCTTCAACCAGTCAAGACTACGCCCATGGCTGCCTCGGAGGTTCTTCCCTCACTGATCCCTTCTCAAGTTTAACCTCTAATTAGTTGACAAGGATGCTGACTGAACAGGTAATTTTATATGGGAAGACCTAAGACTCATATTATTTTTCAGTTCCTTGCTAAGTTATCTGGTGAATACACTGTTGCCAACCGGATCAAATCCAAGTACCTTAGCTTCTCTTCACACTGGACAGCGACCCAGCTTTACAAGCTCTTCTCTGATCCCTTCTCTGCCCTGTACATCGTGTTCCTGCTCCCCTACAACCACCACCACTTTCCGAACAGGCCCTACTTCCTCCAGCCCCTGCCTTTCAACACTCACTCTGCCCTCTGTTCCTGGCTATGGTTTCCTTTCTCCACCTGCAAAACCTTGCCAGCGTCCTAAGGCAGACCTAGTCACCCCTTCTTCTGGATCCCCCAGTCCTCTGTACTTTTAATTTAATTTAATTTTTGATGTGAGCTATTTTATTTTATTTTTTCTGATGTGAGCTATTTTAAAAGTCTTTATTGAATCTATTACAATTTTGCTTCCATTGCTTATGTTTTGGTTTTATGGCTGCGAGGCAATTTTAGCTCCCTGACAAGGTATTGAACTCACAGCCCCCTTGCACGGGAAGGCAAAATCTCAACCTCTGGACTTCCAGGGAAGTTCTCCTCTGTACCTAGTTTTAGACAATACCGATGCTCTTGGAGTCATTTGTGTCCCTTCTGGAGCTTCTGAAAAGCAGGTCCCTGGTTCATCCATTGTGACACCCCATGGGCCTCGCCTAATGGCATGTAGATGATGCTTACGAAGCATTAATTGAGGGGATGATTCAGTTAGGACCTGTCTCTGACTGTGGAATTCTGGGTCTGTGTTGAGACAAGTGTACCAATCACCGGTCACCAGCAGTCAAGGGAGAGTGGCAAGAAGGAGGCCCCAGAGCTGGCACTGGCCTCATCAGGTGAGGGTGGGACAGCCCTTGGCCCAGTGGTTGCCTGTTGCAATCTCCAGGGAAAGAGTTATGAGATTTTTAGAAGATGCTTTATGAGAAATAGTAGCTCAGGACTGCATTCAAAGTGAGTCATACTGGAGAGGAAGAGACAGGGCAAAGGACTGTCCCTAGGCCTCCCTGCTGGGGTGAGGCCATTCCTTCTGCACTGTGAGAGGCTCCTTGACTGAGGGGTCTCCTGGCTAGTGGTCAGGCGGGGTCCACTCCCTCCATCAGCCTCCCTGGTATCGATGAGGCTTGTATTTAACTTCTCCTGGATGGGGATGGAATGCTCTTAAGTTGTTGATCCACTTTTCACTTACTTTTGTGATGGTTCTTCTTCATATTTAACCTTCAATCTTTTGATTAAGATCGCTAAAAGAGCCTAGTTCATTCTAACCTCAGTCCACCCTTGCTATCTTTTTTCAGAATCCCTGGCCTCAAGGGGACTTAAGCAAAACATCCAGACATTTAGCTCAGCTATGCTGATGGCCACTAGTGACTCCAGGCAAATAGGAAAGACGCTCAGCAAAGAGAGATTGTATCTATTCCCTTCCTGAGATGATCCATATCAGGGAGTCAAACTAGTCATTAAAAGTATGTTTGTTCACAGAAGTTGCTTAATCTTTTTCACCCTAAAAGATCCACCTGTGCACAGGAGGAGGTCACAGACCATTGCAATGAAGAGGGACTTTGGAGTTTACTTAGTTCTTCCCATTTCATTTCACAAAGTGGAAAAGAAACAGTGGGGGAAGCGGAATTCAAACTTTCTAACAGACTTTACAGAATTTGGTAGGTCTTTTCCTCTCTAAACCTGGAGAACTTAGGCTCAGTTTAAAGTGCTTTTAAATGGCCACACATCCTGAACAGCAAATAGGAGGATGAGAACAGAAGTGGGGAAAAACACGCTAAATCGATGGACGCAAAAGAAGAGCGATTAAGAAAAAGCTGCCCGAGCCGAGATTAATTCCACTCAAATAGAGTGAACAAACCCTGCAATAGAGGACCCACCGTAAAACACTGATGAAATAAAGGAAAACCCCGAGTCACCCAGTCCTTATTGAAAAGTTCTCATGAACAGATCCAGTGGGAAGTGTGCATGTCTACACTGCGAATTCAGTAAATATTCACTGAGCACCTGCTCTGTTCTAAGTCCATGGGGATGAGGGTGAAAGTGAGGCTGTCCACATGCGTCAGGAGAAGAGCGAGCATTCATGGAGGGCTGCAGTGTCTCAGGCGCTGGACTAACTATTAGCTCATTTAATCTTAATCGTAATTCCCACTGTTTGCCCATTTTATAGGTAAAGAAACTGAAACTTAGAGCAGGGGAGTAACCAGACCCCAGAGCGGGCAGGTGGTGGTGTTTCAGCCTCAGGTCAGCAGGAGTTTTCAACCGTTGTGTCCAGTGACTCCCAGGAGAAAGATCCCTGAAACTTGTAGTCGGATAGGTAGGGTGCAAGAGAGCAAGAGTCCATATGATAAGGCCCCCTACCCAGTGGGATAGGGGACCATTAAGGAAGAGTCTTGGGAAGCTAGTTCTAGCAGAGGAGCTTAAAGAATGAGGAAGGAGACGGCCACGTGGAGAGAAGTGAGGAAGTTTCTAAACAGTAGGACCTTGTCAGTTATCCATTTTAAATACAGCAGGGCATGCATGCCCACCCCCAAATCCAGTTTTCCAGAGAGAAAACGAATGCCTCTTTAAGGAGAAGTGAGCCAATAGTCCCAGGCGTCCTGGGACAGCTCAGCTGACTGAGGGACTGTGCCAGGATAAACAGAAGCACCCTGCCTGGAGTCAAGAAATAACCAAATGGTGCTAGGATCACACCGGCCATAACCCGGCCGTAACACTCAGTTTTGGGCCAAAAACCAGTTTCACAAAGAGAATAGTCCTGCTGCCACCAGGATGAGAAGCAAGGGCTGTACCCTCCTGCGGAAACTGCTGGTGGCTCTCAGGGCTCAACCTCCTTGTAGCCTGGTCCACTGAGGCCTCCTCCGATACCCCTCTGGACACTGCTCTGGTATAGACCAGCCTGGAGCTGTGGAGGGCAGGTATAGTGGAGGGTAGTTAGACAGAACTCCCGAGAACCAGGCAAGTCACTGAAGACAGTGTCAAGCCAGCGTACTTCCTCCAGAACATGGGCCACACCCCCTCCCACCCTCACCCCCCACCTTCCATAGCCCACAGCTTTATTCAGCCTCAGCACCCACAGAGGAGCAAGATGTGGCTGCTAACAGACCTGGAAGAAAGACAAGAGGTGTGACAAAGAGAAGACTGGGGTCCATGGGTGCTGTTGATGCCCAGGGCTCTAGCAGAGCTGGCTCCTTGTGCAACGCTTTGTGCTTTCTTAAAATCATGACTAACACATGGACACCAGTCAGCTGAGCAATGCCAGGGCCCCTGGGAGCATTCGCTCATTTCTCCTTAGAGAGAGAGTCCTTTTTTCTCTCTTGAAAACTGGATTTGGGGATCAGCATGTACACACTGCTGTGTTTAAAATGGATAACCAACAAGGACCTCCTGCAGAGCACAGGGAACTCTGCTCAGTGTGATGTGGCAGCCTGGATGGGAGGGGAGTTTGGGGGAGAATGGACATATGTACATGTATGGCTGAGTCCCTTTGCTGTTGACCTGAAATGGTCAACAGCAAACAAAAAGTTAATTTTTTTAAAAAAAGCTGAATTTTCTCTTTCTCCATTTGCTTCTGTAACCATGTCTACTGCTCCCATTCCTTTCTTCCAGATTCCTCCATCACCCTCTGGGGGACTTGCTCCAAGGCCCACAGCACCAGGCCCAGACTTTTGCCCTGGAAGGGCAGCACCCCTCTGTGGTCAGGGGCCGCCTCAATCTGAATTCGCTCAGAAACCTGGACCCATGCAGAGACCTGGGGCCCCATTCCAGAGCCCCTGACACAGTCCTGCTGAACCAGGAACTGCTCTTTAAATAGTGCCTCCAGGTCACTTTTTGATTAATGAAGTTTTAAAATCACTGCCCTGGGGACAGAGACCTGGAAACTTTCACATCTCTGATCTTGTCCTTCGTCCCTCCCATGGAACCTTCTCTGGAAAGGGAAGATGCTGAGAAAGCACCAGGCGGTGCAGGGCTTAGCCTCTCGCTGTTGTCTTGTGTCTACCCGTCTCTCTCCTCTGCTAGACCGTGGGTCTCTAGGATGGGAATCAATTTCTACTTAGCTCTCCAACCCTGTGTCAGTGTGGATGCTGCACTGCTGTTTGTGGGATAGATAAGTTGTTGATACAGCAAACCCTCCTCCTCCTCCCTTCCCTCTCTTCTTCTACCCTTTACTCCTCTCCTTTCTCTTGGGGGCCCCCTTGGCCTTGGGCACAGAACCCAAATGTTTTAAAAGATGGTTAATATTTAAAGGAACAGAGTCAGACATAGACCAGGCGATGGCTGGTTGCTCAACCGACAAACAAACCCACCTTCTTCTGCTCTTTCCTAAGCCAGCAGGAAGCAGCCAGGAGACTGTCACCACGCAGCCACGCCAGGCCCGCCGGCCTCCCCACCCACGCAGCAATTGCGAAACGTTGCTGCAACCACCTGAGGCTATAAATAGTCTTTATTAAGAAGCCACGTCGGGGACAGAGCAGGCCTGATGAGCGGTCCCTATTTGCTGCCCCTTCAAACAAGTGGAGGAAAAAATTTTAAGTGTCACTTACAAGAATCCAAACCTGGGGCCAAGCCTTCTGTGTCTACTTTGGAGTTCTGTCTGCCCACTCCCCTGCCCCCGCCCCAGGTGCCAAGTGCATTTTAGAGTCTCTAAGGCTTTCTGCTTATTGTTGGCCAATATGAAACTTCATCTTGCTGATGCAATGATCATAATGAAGATAATGATAATGAAAGTAGTTTTTTTTAGTAGATTTTCCTTTCCCCCAACCCATTCCTCTGGCCCCCATACTTGTCTCTAATCTCATGTACAGAGACCTCTGTAGTGTTTCCCACACCAATTCATGCCCTCTGTCCCTCCAGCCTACAAGATCAATTCTCCTACACGCTCCCTTTTTTTCATGGTCTTTCCCTGTTTAGAGTTTTTCAGTGACTTCTTATCGTATGGAACAGTAGCCTAGAATGTTTTAAATGCATATGCTCGTTCTTAATGTATATATCAATTTAGTACTCTAGATTCAGATGAAATGTTCAGTTCAGTTCAGTCACTCAGTTGTGTCCAACTCTTTGCGACCCCATGAATTGAAGCACACCAGGCCTCCCTGTCCATCACCATCTCCCAGAGTCCACTCAAACTCACGTCCACTGAGTCAGTGATGCCATCTAGCCATCTCATCCTCTGTCGTCCCCTTTTCTTCCTGCCCCCAATCCCTCCCAGCATCAGAGTCTTTTCCAATGAGTCAACTCTTCGCATGAAGTGGCCAAAGTACTGGAGTTTCAGCTTTAGCATCATTCCTTCCAAAGAAATCCCAGGACTGATCTCCTTTAGGATGGACTGGTTGGATCTCCTTGCAGTCCAAGCGACTCTCAAGAGTCTTCTCCAACACCACAGTTCAAAAGCATCAATTCTTCGGCACTCAGCTTTCTTCATAGTCCAACTCTCGCATCCATACATGACCACAGGAAAAACCATAGCCTTGACTAGACAGACCTTTGTTGGCAAAGTAATGTCTCTGCTTTTCAATATGCTGTGTAGGTTGGTCATAACTTTCCTTCCATGGAGTAAGCGTCTTTTAATTTCATGGCTGCAGTCACCATCTGCAATGATTTTGGAGCCCCCCAAAATAAAGTCAGCCACTGTTTCCACTGTTTCCCCATCTATTTGCCATGAAGTGATGGGACCAGCTGCCATGATCTTCGTTTTCTGAATGTTGAGCTTTAAGCCAACCTTTTCACTCTCCTCTTTCACTTTCATCAAGAGGCTTTTTAGTTCCTCTTCACTTTCTGCCATAAGGGTGGTGTCATCTGCATATCTGAGGTTATTGATAAATATTAGGGAAGCTTATTTTCATTGTTCATCTTTTAGTAAGCACAAATAGCAGTTTAATATTTTTTGCCTGTCCTCCAGTGGATCATTTTGCATACCCCACTGTGAACACCACTGACAATGGCTGAGATTGCACCATTTTGCTGGGTCACCAAGGCCTTCTAAGGCCTAGTCCCAGGTCATTCATTCACTCAACCTTTCTTAGTGACTATGATGGCCAGGCATGGGGCTAGGCTCAGGGCATAATAATAAGTAATCAGACCCCAACAGATCAGGAGCTTATAGGCCAGTGGAAAAGGTAGACTCATAAAGAAACAACTCCTGGAGAGACATATCTATCATCACAGTTGGCGCAAAAGGAGAATAGGCAAAGGAAAAGCCCTAATGAGGAATACTTCGGCTGGGTCTTGAGCTAGGTTTTCATTTCTAAAGTTCTTTCCTTCATGTGTGAAAATGGTATAGATGGTCATCATCTCTACGATGGGTCCTTTGGGTTGTTTTTCCCAGGAGGATGCCAAACTTACCCTGAACCACCCATGCTCTCCCTCTTGTGATCGAGGTCAGACATTTGTAACATCTTTGGTCCATGTCTGAGGTGGTCTAAATTCAAAGACTAGAACTTTCCTCTGCGGAATAGAACTTTTACTCAGTGCAGTGGAATGGTAGTGTTGACCTTCTAGCTCTATGCACTAACAGAATGAAATAATCACTCAGAGGAAAAACATTGCAACCAGTTGGAAATGACAGTGTTCTTCATCTGCAGTGGGAAAAGATTTCTCAAGATCACAACAATAAAATGACAAACGTGAAGCGTAGCCCTGCAGGGATGCGGCCATGGGGGCAGCTGACACCTTGGGAAACACAGGATGTGGCAGACAACAAGCTGGTCTGGAGTCAGAATCTGCAGCGCCGGGCTCAGCTCTGTACACCAGCCATCTTCCTGAAAAGCTCCCACCCTTTCTGGCTCACACAGCCCTTCTTGTCAAAAGAAGGTACAAGGTTCATTCACATCACTACAACTGACTCAATTTCATTCCTTTTTCTGGTTGAGCTAAAAAAAAAAAGGTATATTAATACATATATATGTAATCTAGAAAGATGGTACTGATGAACCTATTTGCAGGGCAAGAATAGAGACGTAAATGTGAGAATGGACTTACGGATCCAGGCTGGGACAGACTGAGAAAGCGGCACTGACATTTATGCTCTACCATGTGTCGCACATGGGGCTTCCCTGGGGCTCAGCTGGTAAAGCATCCGCCTGCAATGCCAGAGACCTGGGTTCGATCCCTGGGTTGGGAAGATCCGCTGGAGAAGGGCATGGCAACCCACTCCAGGATTCTTGCCTGGAGAATCCCCATGGACAGAGGTGTCTGGAGGGCTACAGTCCATGGGGTCACAAAGAGTTGGACAAGATTGAGTGACCAAGCGCACATGTAACCCAGTTAGCTAGTGGGAAGCTGCTGCAAAGCACAGGCGCTTAACTCGGTGCTATGTGATGACCTAGAGGGGTGGGATGGGGGACCGGGAGGGAAGCTCAAGCGGGAGGGATATATGTATTCTTATGGCTGATTCATGTTGTTGTGCAGCAGAAACGAGCACAATAAATTGTAATGCAATTATATTCCAATTAAAAAAAGAAGTTAAAAAAAAGAAAGAAAGAAAGAAAAAGAAGGTTCTTCTATCTAAGTCCCTGGTTCTAAAGTGCTGCAGTTATTTCATCACGTTTCCACACAGTATGAACAAAAGCAAGGTTTATTAGATCAGTGCTGCCTCTTGTATGGGTATATCTGAATCTGGCTGCTTTTATTATTCTAGTCTAGATCATGGTACCGATCTGCCGTTTCTTTTGGAAAATTCTTTACAAGTGCAGACCATGAGACAGACTCTTTGTTCTCTCCTGTTTTCATCCTGGCTTCATTCTGAGCCTCTTCTAATATTCTCAAACAAGGAGTGAGGACAAGGAAACATAAAGAGACATACATGGAGAAACAGGGATGTGACTCTTCACCAGAGAGAGAAAGAGCCAGAAACCAGCACCCCATGAAAATGGATGTTAGTGCCTTGAACACTATGTTTCAATATTCCCCTTTGTAGATGATAATGATAAAACCAGCTTACCTTATTAGGGTATTATGGGAGAAATAGAATATAACTTAAAAACCCATCATCAACAAAGTACTGTTTATGTGCTCATTGTCGCAAGTAACATTAATTGCCTCTTACCTGGGCAGCAGTGGTCCCCAAATAAAGGTCTTAACCATTCATCTTGCGGGAGCTGTACCCAAGCAGCACTGGCTGGGGAGGCAGGGTGGTCTGCTCTGGGTCTCATCATGAGGACCCAATGGACATCTTGGGCCAACTTGAGGCTGAAGGTTGGCCTCCAGTTTAAGACAACTAAGCAGTGAGCATGGATACTCCAATCTAGACAACAAATAGCTCAGTAAATGGCAAGATATTCCAGGAGCTCTTGAACAAGATGACCCATGGGCTGGGGTTCAAGTTATTTTATAATAGGGGCCACAAGTGATGCTGAAGCTGAAGCTCCAATAATTTGGCCACTTGATGTAAAGAACTGACTCATTAGAAAAGACCCTGATGCTAGGAAAGATTAAAGGCAGGAGGAGAAGGGGATGACAGAGGATGAGATAGTTGGATGGCATCACCAATTCGATGAACATGAGTCTGAGCAAACTCTGGGAGTTGGTGATGGACAGGGAAGCCGTGCTGCAGTCCATGGGGTCGCAAAGAGTTAGACACGACTGAGTGACTGAAGTGAACTGAGCTAAGTGTTAAGTCACTGGCCTGAATAATTTTGAAGGTTGAAAGATGAAAACACACTACCCTGGAGTTTAAAACTTACATATAAATTCGTACTGTATGGATGGGCTGGAGGAGGCATGGCAATCCACTCCAGTATTCATGTCTGCAGAATCCCATGGACAGAGGAGCCTGGTGGGTTACTGTCCATGGGGTCCCATAGAGGCAGACATAACTGGTGCTAACACACACACACACATACGGATGGAAGCTGTTTTATTTTACCTTAAGGACCCTGGGAGATGGGCAAGGCAAGTGTTATGTCTCCGTTGTTTCAATAGATGGGAATGTGGGCTGCAGAGGTTACAACTCTTCCAAGTAACACAGAACTTGTCTTTAGTTTGATTGGTTCTTTAGAGTCAGATATGACTGAAGGACTGAAATGAACAAGTCAGAAAATACCATGAGGATATTTATTTATTTATATTCACAGACTGTCAAATAAATAAACATCTTCATAGTATTTTCTGACTTGTCACCCCCTATTAGTGAAATAAATTGAACCCAAGCCCATTGGCCATTTTGTTTAAGAACTCCTAGATGTATATTTATTTATATTCACAAACTATCCAGGGTTTCCCTGGTGGATCAGATGGTAAAGAATCTGCCTGCAATGCAGAAGACCCTGGTTCGATCCCTGGGTTGGGATGATCCCCTGGAGAAGGGAATGGCAACCTACTGCAGTATTCTTGCTTGGAGAATTCCATGGACAAAAGAGCCTGGCAGACTACCGACCATGGGTTGCAGAGTTAGATGCAACTGAGCGACAATCACTTTCACAGACTATCCATATATATTTATTAATATTTATTTAGATTTAGATTTTTCACAGCCACTGAAGGCTGATCCTGCTTCCAGTCCTCACCTGCAGTTTGTCTCGATCAGAGGTTTACAAACCAGGATTTTTATTTGTTTGTTTGTTTGTTTTGTGTGTGTCTGCAAGCCAGGAGCTGAGAATAATTTTTGCATTTTTAAAGGGTTTTTTTAAAAAACCACACACGCACACACACAAACATACACAAGACCATGCAATAGAGGCCTTACATGATACCTTACATGATATACAAAGTCTGAAATATGTACCACCTGGTTCTTTGCAGAAAAGCTTGCCCACCCTGGGTTTTGAGGCCTTCTTGGTCTGTCGTGTATGGCATGAATTATGGCTGTTCTTTCAGTGCATCCTTACAGCCACCCTGGGAAGTAGGTAGGGCAGCCGTTTGCATGTCCATTTTAATGGTGAGGACACAGAAGCTTGGAACAGTTACATAACTACACCAAGGTCATGGTCACGGTGCCGAGGCCAGTTCTCCTCATTTCCCACCCAGGACTCTTATCAGGAAATCACAGAATCACTGACCCAGCTCATCTTCACAGGGGGCGGAAAAAAAGGTTGAATTGCATCCAAATCGGTTTGAGGGTACTGGGTCTGTCCACCCTTTCTTAGCAGGCAGCTCATTGGGGGAAATTATCATGAAGATGATTTGGAAATGCTGGGAATGTTTAACTAGCCTCGTTAGAGATTTTGGCAGGTCAGGCAAGAGCATGCATCCTCCCCTGCATCCCACGGCTCTGCTTGGAGCCAACAGGGCCCTGCAGTCGGACGCCTGCTCCTCCTGCTTTCCCTCTCCCCACCATTCGCTCCCCTATGTGCCCCGAGCGCACGCTGTGCAGAGCAGCTGGGGGGATGAATGCCCACATTATCCCCCCAGCCTGTCAGCAGCCACAAACCCGGGCAGCTGGTGTGGGGCCTGTGTCCCCGGTGTAAACAGCCGGCCAGCCTGAGTAGCAGCTTGTTCTCTTTGCTGATGCTGGGCCAGGTCTCCCCGACGCTAGGAGCCCCCTCCCACCCTACCCCACCCCACCGCCCTGGGGCTGAAGAGAAGAGGGGCTTTGTGCCCTTAATTCAGACCTTAATCCTCTTGAATGCTACCAAGGTAGAGACACTCATGCGATGGGTCTCTGAGTCACCCACAGGCAGGAGGCGCTGGGGGTGGGCTGGCTGCCTGTCGGGGTGAATTTAGGAAGTTTGGACACAAATGGTCAGAGGCTGGACTGCACGTCCAAGCCCTCAAACGTCTTCCTGCTGGCCTCCTGTGGAGAGACAGGGCACATTCTTAGAGACAGGTTGTTAAGAGGCAAATCTGTGCAGCCATTACCAAGTTGGTGACTCGGGTCACTGAGTAATTGAGTCCCTACTAGGCAGAGACCTGGCTCCTCGGGAGGGAGGAGAAGGTGACAAGATGAAGACAGGCAGGAATGTGTCCCCGCTGACCAAGTCAGAACCTGAGCACACTCGAGATACACACGAAGACCAAAGGCAGGGGGTCAAGGTCAGGGAGGGGAGGTCACTGCACTGAGGGGCTGACTCTCTTTACATCTGCCTTTGATTGGCCCTCTCAGGTCCTGTTTCCACAATGACTCAAGCCTATGGCCAGACGCTTCCCTGGTGGTCCAGTGGTTATGACTGCACTGTCCAATGAAGGGGGTGTGGGTTCAATCCCTGGTCAGGGACCTAAGGTCCCACATGCCTGGAGGCCAAAAATCCAAAACATAATTCAGAAGCAATATTGTAACAAATTCTATAAAGACTTTAAAAATGGTCCATCCACATAAAAAAAAAAAAATTAAAAAAACCCAGCCAACCCTAAAGGCCAGTCTCCCCCTGCATTCTCATACAAGTCCCCATCTCCTCGGATCACCCCAAAGCTGCCTGATCGCCCTCTGTCACTATCACGGGGGTCCTTAGACACATCCATGTTGGAAATCTGCAAGTCTTATCGGAAGGAGCAAGTGGATCTTTAGCTCTTTCTGTAGGACTTGTCCTTATCTTGCATTTCTCAGGGTCCTTCTTTCTTTGGACCTTGAGTTATAGTTCTCAGAGCCCCACCCCACTTTAGATTGAGAGCCACTTGACTCTCAGATGGACTACTAAGTCAGACTACTCCATCTGACTTAGCACAAACATGGTCCCTTGCCTCTGGGAGACATGCAATAAATTTGGAGCCATTGCAGTGTTTTCCTCATGATTCTTCTGGCCAAATGCTAAGAAAAACTGTAAAAAACCTAGGTAAAGGCCAGCGAGGGGATTAAAGGCAGCTCTAAATCTAAAAGCGACACTTCCTAGTCCAGAACTTTTTTTAATGTTCCTCAGGACACAGGTTGCATCAGACATTTACAGACATTTCCAAACTTCTGAGCAATGCACTCGTCCCAGACTGCTGCCAGTGCAAACACTGCAACCATCAGGGAGAAGAAAGAGTCTTCTTTTTCTTCCAGAGTCATTCACGTATAAAGATCAATTAAGATTGACAGAAGACAATCCTTAGGAAGGCGTTCACCATGCTTTAGCTCTGAAACCACATTTTTCCTTCTCAGTTGTCTACTTTGGAGGTCCCTGATTCTACTTGCCAAAAGGGAACCTGCTGTGTCTGCTTATTTGCTGAATCACTTCTGATTGAACTCAGCAAATAGCAACAAAGAGCTGTTTTAATGAGATTTGAAAGTTCAGCAATGAAAATTGGAAATCACAGCCCATCAAACTATCCAACCACTTGAAACTAACCCACTGAAATGTTCTTGTCACTCGCAGGAGTTCTCTTTCTGGCATATATACACCAAATCTTCTTTGTCCATTCATCCACTGGTAGACACTTAGCTTGTTTCCTTGTCTTGACTTTCGTTAAAAAAAAAAAAAAATGCTGCAATGATGGGAGAGCAGGTCCCTCTTTCAGATCTTCTTTTCATTTCCTTTGGATATACACACAGAAGTGGGATAGCTTGGTCATATGGAAGTTCAATTTTTAATTTCTTGATGAAACTCCATACTACTTCCCATAATGGCAGCACCAATTGACATAGAAGGTGCCTCTTGATCCCCAACAAAATGAGATTAAGATATGAGCACTCCACCCTTCTTCTCCGCATATTCTTCTCATTTTCTGACAGCTGGAATTTGTTTTTACACTGTTGAGGTTGATCATATTACATTTTTTCCTATAACCATATTTAAGTCTTCTGTGTTCTATCAGGCTGATTCTCAAAGTGGGAAACCAGTCAACTTTATGTTAATATAAACTGAAAGCATTAATACATTAATCAATTTTTCCCCATACACACTGAGGCAGATGCTGCACCAAGATTCTGTCGATACTATGGTCCCCAAATCAGGAAGCATGTGCTAGGTGGTTGGATTCCATTCATGACCCTTTCAGAGTGGCTATCATGCCACTGTTTTATGGGGCTTGTTGACAAGCAGGCATCACTTTGGTTGAGCAGAAAGAGGAGTCTGGCTAGGAGGCTGTCAAGGGTCAAAAACTGTGTGTGGGGGGGGTGTTTACTCGAGCAGTTTTTAGAGTGTTTACTCTAAAAGTGCTACTTCTCAGAAAGGATGTCAATAACTGGAGAAAAAGAGCTCTGATTTTTGCTTGGCTGTCAAGGGTCCAGACTCAGAGGTGGGTGAGGAGCCTGTAAGGTACCACCAACTGGCTCGTGCATCTGCAGACAATTGGAATTCTCTCCTCTGCCACCCCATCCCCCACCCCCACCACCATTCTGCACTATGGCTTCTGAGATCTGATTATCCATCAATGGGCTTTTATTCCCTTCCTCTGAAAATGTGTTGGGGTTTGTCCTTCACTGTCTCTTCCAGTAATCTTGACTGTTAAGTTTATCCTTGTGTTTTTTATTTTACTGAGGTCTCTGGAAGAAGGAGAAAACCACAGTTGCAAGTATGCTTTACTTTGTTCCTGATTATAACATAATTCAGTTTTATTATAAAGAAAAATTTCAAACAATCCAGAAAATATATATAAAAAGCAAAGGAAAACTCCATAAAAACCTGCAACTTGGAGGTAACCCCAGATGTCATGATGAAAATTATTCCAAAATCTACTGGCTTTTCCTGTTTTGTATGGAATTTCTAGAGGGAATTTGCCTATACTTTATTCCCCAGGGAGTCTTCATTCCCCAGAAACCTGTTAAGTCAAAGGTGGGAATAAAAAGAGATGAATGCTCACTACTTCTCATGTTGCAGCCATCATCCCAGGCTTCAGTGAATAAAGAAGCAGTCGGGTAGGCAATTTTTACTAAGAATTGCTTCATCCTTCTCCATTTTTCCTGCTTCTGACTTTCAGAGTATCTTGTGGTGGAAACCTTGCATCCTTTAAACATTCTTTGCATTTCTTTGGGGAGACAGCCTATCTAGAGCAGATTCTTTTGGATTCTTCTTTCTCTGGGTTGGAGAGTGGGTAAATGAGAAATGAAATTTATTGGTGTATGAAAATTCACATTTCATAGTTGGACCAGGCTTCCTGAGTTTTCTTGTGCTCTGAAACAAACAATAAAAAAATATTGCCCATCTCCTCTCCTTTCCCTGCAGAATAGGCCTTCTTGAACGTACAGGTCCTGGGGTGAAAAGGAGGGGTGGTGTGAATAGCTATCCTCTTCATCTGTCTTCCTTGTAGAAACAAGTTCTTTCAACTTTTCTATTTCGCTAGAATTGTGTTAGCTTACTTGCTCGTGTTGAACACGAATGAGAGAAGAGAGAAACTGGGCTCTTCTCCAGTAGATTGCTGCTCGGGCCTGAGCTAGCAGGAACTAACTTTGCCTTTGGCTGTGTGGGGCAGCCCCCAGGGTCAGACACGAGAGAGCTCTCCAAGGATGGGGGTCTGGCAGACTCGGTTCCGCCGTTCCTCTCATGAGGGGTCCACGCAGGCGCCCTCAGGAAGCATCAGATAGCTCTGTGCGTCTCTGGGCCATCAGTCAACGCGCCAAGTCTGGCCTTCACTCCTGACTTGGCCCCAGCTCCTGGCAGAGGAGAGCCTGAGGAGGAGGGAGGGCCTCCAGCCTCACACAGACTTAAAGGGACAAAACCTATCGCATTGCTTCTCCAAGGAGGACTTGGGAAGTCGCTTTAAGTGTTCCTTCTCTTTTCTTTCACCCCCTTGTAAGACATTACTAGACAGTCTGTGCCCCCGGAATGCTGAGATGCCCGGGCGGTGAGAAGCAGAGGGTAGGACTCCACCTGAGGTAGTCCTTGGAAAATGGCCTCTGTGAAGCCAGGCTTGACTTCACATTCAAGGATGTCTGGCTCTAGGTGAGTGATCATACCATGGTGTTTATCTGGGTCGTGAAGATCTTTCTTGTATAGTTCTTTTGTGTATTCTTGCCACCTCTTCTTAATATCTTCTGCTTCTGCAAGATTGAAGGCAGGAGAAGGGGACAACAGAGGATGAGATGGCTGGATGGCATCAATGACTCGATGGACATGAGTTTGAGTGAACTGCAGGAGTTGGTGATGGACAGAGAAGCCTGGAGTGCTGCAATCCATGGGGTTGCAAAGAGTCGGACACGACTGAACGACTGAACTGAACTGAAGCCAGGCTTATCTTTCTGCAAACACTGATGACCTCTAAGGTCACCATCAGGTCACTCTGTACCTCCAACCTTGGAAGAGGCTCCTCCTCCACTTCCCCTCCCCCTCCCCACTCCCTGATAATTTGTCATCTTGATCACCACCTGTGTTGCTGTCTACACCAATGTGACATTGCTCCCAGGTATTGCCAGGTGCTTTGGGATCCCAGGTACCAACAGAACTAGAATGAACTGGATACCTCCAGGAACCAGATAGGGCTGGGAAGCGTTCAGTGCAGAAAGGACTAGAGTCTGATGTTGAGACTACCATCCCACGTGTGTCCCAGACTTAGAAAGCTTAAAGCACCTCCACTGCCCTGGAAGGAGTAAAGGGGTCCCCATATCTCCCCAAAGGGGTCTCCCTTTGCTCTCAGCTCGATTCTGCCCCCAGCCTATTTCCCTGCATGATCACCACATCCATTGTTTCCATCCTCATAGGATTTTCTGCATTGGAGGCTCGTTCTGCTTATTGGAACCCCTTGCTATCATCATGGACCCTAACCTTTCCTGCCTCCAAGGGCAATCGTCTCCTTGGGGTGGATGCCTGAGGTAGGGGAAGAAGTGAGCCATTTCCATGAAGTGGGCTAAGAACAGTCCTCACTCTACCAGTGTGCTGAACCCAATTTCTGAAAATGCTACATTCACGGGACACTCGTCTCCCTTTCACCTTCATGAATTCTGGCCACGCGGATTCCCGCCACAGGTCTTGGACACTCACTCTGCCAGGAGTCCAGCTCCTGGAGTGGTTGCCATTCTGGTCAAGAGTATCCGGAATCCAACTAGTACGGAACTACCCTGGCTATGAGTCAGTAGTGTGATTTCAGCTGGCACTGGGCTTGCTGCTGGAATCACGTAGAGGAACAGCGGAGACTCAGAGTTTCCACTATAATAATAAACTGCAGATGCCTATTTAAAGCACTCAGACATTTATTTCAAAGCTTTGGGGGGTGGCGTTGGATGATAGAAATGAACTGGACTAGGGGCTGGGGGTCTGTGTCACCCGCTCTGTGTTCTGAACAGCGTCACCAGGTATTCTTGGGCTAATGGACCCCCTTATAAAATGAGAAGGTTGATGGGATGGAGTTGGAAAACGGGTCCCAGGCCCGATTTGAACTCGTGTGGAGACCTTCCCCACACCCACAAGCAAGCCTCAGATGCCATCCAAGTGTCTGAGAAGTCAGCCTAATTCTGACATTGTTTGCCTGGAGATAGAATCAGACTCCACAGGTAAAAGGCTCAGTCCCATGGGACTGCCCTCCACTTCAGAGGTCCATCACATAACTGGGTGCTTTCTTCTAATAGACTGGATATGAATCTCAGAAGTTCCCACAACCTGCTCCTTGGGTTGCATTCATTTTACTAGAAAGGCTCACAGAGCTCAGGAAAATCCTTGAACTCTCTAGAATGCTGATTTATTAAAAAAGGATATTAATGGGTATGAATCAACAGTCAGATGAAAAGATACACAGGGTGAGGTCCTTCTGTTTTCATAAAGCATGGGACCCAGCACGAAGGCACACAGAAGTGTTCTGATTCCCCAAGGTGGAAGATCTCTGAAAAAGAGTCAGAAAGCTGTCCTTTAGAGGTTTACAGAGGCTTACACAATCATGATAGACTAAATCATTGGCCAATGACAGTTAATTCAACCTCCAGCCCCAGAAATCAGGGGGTGGGACTGTAACTACTAACCCTGCAATCACAAGGTTGGCTTTCCTGACCACTAGCCCTCACTCTGGGGTAGAATTTAAAAGTCACTTTCATTAGCATGAACCCAACTGTGGTGGCAGAAAATTACAAGGGTTTTGGGAGCTGTTAGTCAGGAGCTGTGGATGAAGACCAAATATATATGAGAAATATACATTTGGTCATGTGAATGATCAACTATTTATTTCTCTTATAAATCACAATATCATAAGGTGTTAGCTAATGCTATGGTGGTAATCATTTTGCAATACATACATTTTGCAATGTATCATTGGCTTAAAACTCAACATTCAAAAAACTAAAATCATGGCATCCAGTCCCATCACTTCTTGGCAAATAGATGGAGAAACAATGAAAACAGTGAGAGACTTTCTTTTTTGGGGCTCCAAAATCACTGCAGACAGTGACTGCAACCATGAAGTTAAAAGATGCTTGTTCGTTGGAAGAAAAGCTATGACCAGCATAGACAGCATATTAAAATGCAGAGACATTACTTTGCCAACAAAGTTCCATCTAGTCAAGGCTATGGTTTTTCCAGTGGTCATGTATGGATGTGAGAGTTGGACTGTGAAGAAAGCTGAGCACTGAAGAACTGATGCTTTTGAACTGTGTTGTTGGAAAAGACTCTTGAGAGTCCCTTGGACTGCAAGGAGATCCAACCAGTCCACCGTAAAGGAAATCAGTCCTGAATATTCATTGGAAGGACTGATGCTGAAGCTGAAACTCCAATACTTTGGCCACCTGCTGCGAAGAACTGACTCATTGGAAAAGACCCTGATGCTGGGAAAGATTGAAGGCGGGAGGAGAAGGGGGTCACAGAGGATGAGATGGTTGGGTGGCATCACTGACTCAGACATGAGTTTGAGCAGGCTCCGGGAGTTGGTGATGGACAGGGAAGCCTGGTGTGCTGCAGTCCATGGGGTCGCAAAGAGCTGGACACGACTGAGCAACTGAACTGAATGTATAATTTTATAATATATAAATATACATTTATATAAATATACTTTACAATATATAAATATACGTTTAATACATATTTTTAATACATGTGACTGGCACATGGAAAGCACATAGGAACTGTCATTGTAATAGGAACTGTCATTGTGAGAACCCCTAAGGTTATTGTCCCAGAATAAGCATTCCTCCTAGTGCAGCAGGGGAAACTGAGGCTCAGAGAAGTTGTTCCTTGACAAAAATTGCACAGCAATTGACCTGTGGTTCACTTGTCCCAGTTAATTCTTTGATCTCTATATAATTCAGGAAACAGCTGAGTGAAGACGAAGATTTCTAATGGAAGTTTAAGCAAATATGTCATTGTTTTCCTAAACATGGTCTAAAGCCAGTTGCAGTACTATGTATGTACAGTAACACCTTACCTAAGCAAGATGGAAAAGTTGTGGCTAACACCAGTGTCCCACAAGGATAAGGTCTGAACTACTGCTTGGCACTGAATCCCTCTCAGCTTGTCCTCACCTGCTGTCTTGGGCTCACCTCCTGTCCCAGCCCCTCGGGAGTCCTGGTGTCAACTAAAATCCATGGCACATCGTTCTCATAACATAGGGATTTCACTCCTGGCTCTGGCTGAGTTATCCAGACACCCATGTTTATCATCACATTACAGTATGTGACCCACGTGACTTGTGGGTACAGAGAGTCTTCTTTCTCTAGCAACTCCAGCCTAACCTAGAGTGGGTCAGATCCTCCCAAAGTTAGGAGAGGTTTGATCCTGTAAGACTTCAAAACTCAGAGAGTCTGAACCCTAACAAAAACTTGTAGTTGTTCTCCTGAGAAGATAGCAAGAAGGAAAACGTAATCTAATATCAGCAGTAAAGTAAAAGCCAATAAGAAACAAATATCTTCAGCTATATACCTGAAATTGTAACACAACACTGTAAATCAACTATACTCCAATAAAATTTTTTAAAAAATGATACATGCTTTCCTAATCTAAGTTAAATAAAATAAAAAAAAAGAGGGGAACTAAATAGCTTCCATGAGTTTGAGTAAACTCTGGGAATTGGTGATGGACAAGGAGGCCTGGCGAGCTGCAGTCCACGGGGCTGCAAAGAGTAGGACGTGACTGAGCGACTCAACTGCACTGGAATATCTTCCATAGATTGTCATGCTATCATAATTATTTATGCTTTTCTCCCACTGTTACAATGGGAATTTACTTTTTTCCCCATCTTTGGAACCGCAGTTCTTGTGGCAGGGCATATTAGTACATGCAAGGTAGGTGCTCTGTGCTCTACTGAGTGCTCTGACCACAAGTTAGTCTTTTACTGGGGGATTGTTACTGTGTCCAGTAATGTGCTGGGGGCTTGGGAGACACACCTGCCTTTTTAGCTGAGCTCAGATCCAGCCGCAGCACTTCGCTTTTTCAACCCCGGAGATGGTCACCATCCGGGTTGCAGTGGAGTGAATACCATGGCCCCGCAGAGGTCTCTGCAGTTCTTTGCACCCGCCTTCCACACCCTCCCCTCTGTGCTCATTTCTGCTTCGGGCCACTCCTGCGTCCTGTGCCGGTCTCAGCCGCTGGGAACCTTGACAGACCCCCTCTTCCTGAAGCCTTCCGGCCGCACATTGGCTCTCTAATACACTGTCTCCTCTGTTTCACTCCTGTGGCTTTGTGTTTGCATGTCTTATCTCCCCTCTAAGACTCTAAACTCCTGCCCAAGGGGGTTCTTATCTCCTTTTCTGCTCTTCAGAGCACTTAGCAGATTGCTAGGTACATAACAGGCACTCAATAAATAATTCGTTCATTGGTACCGACATTCTTCAAGTTCTGAGAGATGAGACTGGGGTCCTCTAATCTTGGTACTCCAAGCTCAGTCTGGAGCAGCAGGCGCCTTGGCACCTTCTGGGAACGTGGCAGAAATGCAGAATGGCCAGCTTGCCCCAGACCGACTGACTCAGAATCTGCATTAAGAAGGTCCCCAGGGGATTTGTATGTGTGAGAGGCACTGCTCTAAATGACACTAATTGCCAAGTACTTGAACTTTCCTTCCTCACTTGCTTCTGTTTCTGCTTCTCCCAAACCTGGCTCTTCCCATGTCCTCCCCACCCCTTCCACTTCCCTAGTGCGTTACTTTAACTATTTTATTTCCAATATCCTCGATTCACCCCCTCCTCAAGTTTCTCTTTCCCATCTACAAAATGCCAGCAATTCACCTCCTCCATCCCTTTCTTGTTCTTTGATCACCCCGTGCCTACACACTAAGATCTCCTGTTTTGTTGACTCAATACACATCTTGTTCATCAAACAGCTACCTGAGAGAAATTCAGAGAGAAACCTGAGCCCAGTCTTCTCTTGAATGGGTTGTAGCTCTTTTCACTGTTTCTGTTTATCAGTTTACTCCTAACTGAATAGGAATTAAGAATTCATTGACCCACAAAAAATGTAATGTGGCAGGGAACACTGTGCTCGTCCGTTTATAGGTTCAACTGCTTAAAGGAATTTGAGAAATAAGCAGTCTTCATCAGTTAAGCCTAAACCTTCAACTCAAAGAAAGGTATGCCTCACTTAAAGGTGATCAAACACAGAAAATTATACTTAGGAGAAGGAATGCCAGGGTTTGCTTTAAACTATAATTCTTCCACTTAAAAGACTTCAAAAGGTCTTTAATGGAGTCATTTTTGAAGTGACTTTAAAAACTACATTTGTTCACATCTTGATAAGAGCATGGGTGTCTTAAAATTCAGAGGAGACACCTTCAGTTTGAGTTGTTAGAGTTTATGTGGAATCCAGGAAAAAGCAATTTTGGGGACTGAATTTCAAAGAAGACCACCTCTCCCATATTTTGTAGCAGGAGCTAAGCAGTTAGACACTGCTGCTGAAGATCATATATTTTTTGACTCAGATTTCCTACCTGAGGCTTGATTTGCAATGATAATTTTCTTTAGGTATTTTGAAAGGCAATTGTTTATAAAAAAGATAAGTTGGATAGAGTCTTCCTTAAGACCAA
This sequence comes from Oryx dammah, assembly GCF_014754425.2. Classification (NCBI taxonomy): domain Eukaryota; kingdom Metazoa; phylum Chordata; class Mammalia; order Artiodactyla; family Bovidae; genus Oryx; species Oryx dammah. The sequence goes on along the minus strand of NW_024070191.1, from coordinate 24,109,953 downwards.
GGGTCAACAATAATTGGGTTGTTTGATTTCTATCCATTTTTCTAAAATCTCTGATTGCCTGAACAATAACTTTCTTCCTCAATCAATTAGCTTAACAATTCATATCAATATTTTATTTTTAATGGCTGACTACTCATTTCATTAAAAATGTAAGTGCATTAGCTCTGTGTAAAATGACTCCATTGGGATAGGCTTATTTAAATATTCATAACATAAAAATTAATAAATCTGAGCTCAGTGTTTGCATTTTAAAAAGTCAGGTTACTATCAGCTAGATTTGATCCTGGTTGAGATTTAGTAAATTAAAAGCCTTGAGCATCATTTAAAAATTTTTTTTGATTCTTCTTTACAATAAAACAATGCAACAGAAATACTATGAGAACAGTACTACTATCCAATAACTCATGACTTCTTTCAACTTCATCCACTTACAACTAGCTGCCCTTCCTCTCTGTCTTTCCTGTTACCCTCCACTTAGGATTCTGATCACTAAATCAGCCTGTCTGAAATCAAAGGAGTTATGTATTAGATAGGAATTATATTTATTTCCTGTTAATTCAATCTCTTTTCCCACTCCTTCCCCAACTCATGTCAAAAAAAATAATAATAAATAGAGCCAATGAATCATAAGAGTGCCCAGCAAGAACTCTGGAGTAAACTGTGTCCACTGGGATTCCTGCCAATTGGCGGAAGAGGCATACGCTTCACCGGGTTAAGTCTGATTGTCGCATGTTGGTTCTTGAGGGTATATAGCCTTAGAATCCGCAAACTTGATAAATCTGTACATTGGGTTAGCATGTGGAAGACTGATAGAGTCTAGAGCAGAAATCTCTGATAAGCTACTGAAGGCTTGAGAATCTCATTTGCATTATTCACAAAAGCAAACTTGAAATGGACTCAAGACGTAAATGTAAGATCTGAAAGAAAGGCCTTATAAATCACCTAGAGGGAAACATAAGGAAAGAGCTCCTTGATTTTGGTCCTGGTGAAGATTTTTTTAATATACTACTAAAAGTATAGACAAAAAGAAGCAAGAATAAACAAATAGGACTATCTCAAACTAAAAAGCTTTTGCACAACTAAGAAAACTATCAATAAGATGAAAAGACTACCTATGGAATGAGAGAAAATATTTGTAAACCATATATCTGTCAAAGGTCAATATCTTAAACACATAAGGAATGCATACAACTCAACAACAAATAAATAATCTGATTTTTAAATGGGTGAAGGTCTTGTACAGATAATTTTCCAGAGAAGATATGCAAACGGCAAATGGGTACATGAAAAGGTGCTCAACCACACTGACCATTCCTGTTGTTCAGTCACTCAGTTGTGTCCGGCTCTTTTTGACTTCATGGACTGTCTTTGAATTCTCATTTCCTTTTATGAAAATAGATGCTTTTCGGGATTGAACCCTTTCAGATTTCAGATTTACTTGATGTTCAGTTACTCAGTCGTGTCTGACTCTATAACCCCGTGGACTGCGGCACACCAGGCTTCCCTGTCTTTCATCATCTCCTGGAGCTTGCTCAAACTCATGTCCATTGAGTCGGTGATGCCATCCAACTATTTGGTTCTCTATCATCCCCTTCTCCTCCTGCCTTCAATCTCTTCCAGCATGAGGGTCTTTTCTAATGAGTCAGTTCTTTGCATCAGGTGGCCAACATATTGGAGTTTCAGCTTCAGCATCAGTCCTCCCAGTGAATATTCAGGGTTGATTTCCTTTAGGATTGACTGGTTGATTTCCTTGCAGTCCAACAGTATGAAAAGATACCAGTCATAAGCGGATGCAAATCAAAACCACAATGAGATATCACCTCACATTATCCGGGAGACTATTGTCAGGAAGAAAAGAAATAATAAATGTGTGGAGAGGAGGGGTTATTATGAAGGACATGGAATTTGGAGTCAGGAGGCAGAAGCTGTATCCTTTAGTCATCAAATCTCTAAGTTCTCTTCCAGTTCTAAAATTATGGTTACAAAGAGTAGGCCTTTGAAAGAAAAAACCCAAGGCTGGACTAGTAATACAAAAAGATCCATCACCTATCACATAGCTGATACAAAAAGATCCATCTGACCCATAGGGACCAAGGTCCCCCACCTCCATCTGGAGCCCACACAGATTCTCAGAATCCTCTACTACCTCTTTGCTCAGCCTCTACAAAATGCTCATAATCAGCCCACAAGCTGAAGCCTAAATGCCATCTCTGAAGGTGACTGGTTAACAGAGGAGAAAAATAATTCCTTTCCTCTTGGGCAGGACAGGGCAGAGCCCAGTAGTAACAACTCCCTCATTCCAGAGCCTACATATGCCTTCTGACTTTGGAGATCCAACTCCAGATTTGAGGCTGAAAGGAAAGAGGAGCCATCAGAACAGTCGAGATGAGATACCCAGGTTTGTTTGAAATGGTGCCTGAAGTCCGGCAGACAAATGCTTCTGTATTTACTTCTCAGAGATCCCGAGCTTGGTTTGTGATTCTGGTCATCCTTTAGAAATTAAATTCTCTCCTGGGCCAAGTAAGGAAAGAAAATACTCAAAGCCACACACTGTATTTATTTGATTTTACCAAAAACTTCTAAAATTCAGTTTTCTATTACAAATGAGGTGCATGTGGAATCCATATACACAGGAGAGACAGATGGTGTATAGACTTCTCCCTGCATATGTACACAGAGGGTATGAATGTGTAAAATATACAAAGAGTTGAATGTTTAGAGAGTCTGTGTATATTATACACAGCTGAAAAATCCTGGAGTCATCTCCTCTTGAGTTTCTCCAAGTGTGGTCTATTATCCAGCTGCATCAGAACCTTCTGGTGGTGTCTGTTAAAATGGTGCCCCCCCATCCAGACCTCTTGAATCACAGTCGCCCCCCTGACCCTGACCTCTACCAAAACTGATTTGGGGGTCAGTAGTATATTATTGGATGGCAGGCAGCCTGTTGGAGCCACAGATGTTATTCTGTGATGCTGGTGACCTAGGTGTGTGCTTCTGGGCATGACTATATTTCACAGACAAAGGTAAATGCATTTTCAGACTTATCAGTGGTTTTAATGTTCTTTTTATCTCTCTCTTCCTCTATCAGCAAATCATGGCTTAAATTACCCCTGTGTTGCTTTTTTTTTTTTTTATTAGCCCTTCCTTCTGGGTTTGTAGCACATTATATTTAGCTCTGGTTAAGCTTCTAGAATCATCCTTTGTTACATCTGGACTTGCTTCTTCCCCCTGAGTCATTACAGCCTCTTTGTAGTTTTCCTGCTGTGCCCTTGACACAATTAAATGGTCTTGATTTCCTGAAATCCAATAATTAAATGGGCGAGAACAAGCTACGGGAAAAAAATGAACAACAGCCACACTGCATCTTTATATCTTTCTCTCTCTCTTTTTTTTTCCCCCGGAGGCAGCCCACAAATTTAAGCTGATATGATTAAGAGGGAATACATGGATCTCTTCATCATTACAGAAAAGCAGGGCCCTTGGAGGAGTAAATTATGGCACCTGTTTAACTGCTTTAAAATCACTAACCTAAAAGGTGCAGATAAAAAGACCATAAGCGACAGAACCTGAAGGAAGAATTTCAGAAGTTATCTGTACTAAAGGTCTCAATTCAGCCAGGGCTCTCAGTCTTCATTTGTAGATCCCAATCTTGAAATCGACAAATAGTACATGGGACAGAGAGGTCAGAGAGCCTTCTAGCATCAGCCCAGGACCAAAGGGTGGAAAACTTTAGTCCTCTAAGATAGACCTGGCTCATCCTGCACAAATGAGGTGGGCTAACAGCTTGCACATCAAAAGATCTGCAACTACAGGATTCAACAGCTAAGCCAAGCTCTTGAAAATGCTGATTTTCCCCTGCCCTGTGGGCCAGAGGGTTTTTTTTTCTTCCCCTGAGAGCTTATTTTCCCTTAGAGCAGGCATCCTATGTGCTCTCCTTTGGGGGAAGAGCTGCTGTCAACATTTCTGCCATGGGAAGGATCTTGCAGATTTTATTTTGCTACATGTTGTTACATGCTGCCCTCCAGTAAGAATTTATTGCAGCTCTTCTGTAGCATGGAGGAGTTGGAGGTACAGGGTAACATGGGTCATGGGGCTGAGGACATGCAGGGTCTTTGCTTGCCCAGGAACTGCAAAGGTCTGCTGAGGCTGCAAGCCCTGCTTTGAGCTGTGTTAATGGCAGATGTGGGAAAAGGGGCCAGTGGACCTAGACTGATATCTCAAGAGAGAAATAGACCACAAGCCCCACTATGAGGTGGAGATACAGTTTGAGTATTTTCCATGTGCCAGGCCTGTGTTAACAGGGTGACTGCAGCCATGAAATTAAAAGACGCTTACTCCTTGGAAGAAAAGTTATGACCAACCTAGATAGCATGTTTAAAAGCAGAGACATTACTTTGCCAACAAAGGTCCGTCTAGTCAAGGCTATGGTTTTTCCAGTGGTCATGTATGGATGTGAGAGTTGGACTGTGAAGAAAGCTGAGCGCTGAAGAATTGATGCTTTTGAACTGTGGTGTTGGAGAAGACTCTTGAGAGTCCCTTGGACTGCAAGGACATCCAGCCAGTCCATTCTGAAGGAGATCAGAATGGGACCATGGGATTTCTTTGGAGGGACTGATGCTGAACCTGAAACTCCAGTACTTTGGCCACCTCATGTGAAGAGCTGACTCATTGGAAAAGACTCTGATGCTGGGAGGGATTGGGGGCAGGAGGAGAAGGGGACAACAGAGGATGAGATGGCTGGATGGCATCACTGACTCAATGGACGCAAGTCTGAGTGAACTCCGGGAGTTGGTGATGGACAGGGAGGCCTTGCGGGCTGCGATTCATGGGGTCGCAAACAGTCGGACATGACTGAGTGACTGAACTGAACTGACTACTACTACCTACAATAATTTGTAAGATACAAGTACCTAATATCATCTGGCATAATTCCCATAAGAAGCCTGTGAAGTTCACATGATAATCTCTTTTATACAGATGAAGTTTAGGGAATAAAGTCTCTTGGTCAAGGTCATGTGAGTTGATTTCAAAGGACCCTGATCTTAACACCTATTCTCCTTGCCTAAAGTTTTCAGTAGATGATGGCATTTAAGACTCATAAAGCTCTGGATGGGGGGTGGGTATTACACCCCATCCTATTTTACAGGTGAGTAAATGAAAGTCTAGAGAGCTCAGATGAGGTCCTGTCTGGAGGGACACCTGGTAAGTGATGACTCCAGGACTCATGCCCGGATCTACCTGGTGCTAAACGTGCCCCTCAAGGCTGGGGAGGTGGAGCTTCAGGGCAACCACACACACTGGCTGAGATCCACGAGGGTTGGACCCTGACACAGGGCCTTGGCTGGTGGCACCTCAGCCTGGGGCTAAATCACCCAACCCTGGCTATAGATATGTAGATTTGACTTTCGTACCTTAAGCAAAGTATACATTCAGACAGAAGAGAGCTGAATGATGAAATGCACAGCCCAGACAGTATTGAGTGGTCAGGAAGGGCAAGAAATCAGTGGGAACCAGAGTGGTTGGGGAAGGTCTCCTGGAAAATGCATAGAAAATATACAGTGCTATTTGAAGAAGCAAGGAATTATTTAATATGCACCTTTTTATTCAAGGCCTAGAAACATTTTCAATGTGCTAGACATGATGGGAAAGCTGAAGACATATGAAATACATTTTCTGGACTCAAATGGCTTTAGAATCTGATTGGAGCAATAGAACACAGAGGAAATGACAGTGATCAATACCCAGCCAGTATCCAATTAAGGCTAAAGTATGTTCCATTATCTCCAAGTACTATTGAGCTTCAGAGAATGAGAGATCAGCAAGGGGAGGAGGGTTAAGAAAGTTTCCCACATAGCCTCCAAATAAAATAAATTAATTAATTTTTTAAAAAAGAAAGTTTCCTGCAGGAGGGGGTCCAGAGCTGTGGCTTGGAGGATCCAGGGGTCGGATGGAGGGTTTCACATCTGCAAAGGCACAGAACAAGGAGAAAGCCTGATGTGTGTGTGTGTTTAGGGCTGCACACAGTGGGTCAAAGCAAGAGGTATGAAGTCGTCTAGGAGAGACTGCTTCCAGCTCTGCAGGACGTGGTAACAACGGCAACGTAGAAACATTTCTTCATCTCTAAAGAAAGACTATGGGGATTTCCCTCGTGGTCCAGTGGTTCAAACTTGGTGTTTCCACTGCAGAGGGTGTAGGTTCAGTCCCTGGTTGGGGAACTAAGATCCAGCATGCCATGTAGTATGGCAAAATAAATAAATAAATAAATAAAAATAAAAGAAAGACTATGGCCATCAGAAAAAGAGACAGTTGACCACACAGGTGAGGACATCATGGGTGAGTGTTCACTCTACCTGTCACAGCATTGTCCACAGAGAATGTGTCCCAACCCAAGTGGTCCGTTCTGAGTGGCTGGTGCATTTCTCTCTCTCTCTTTTAAATTGAAATATAGTTGCTGTACAGTATTAGACAAGTTACAGGTATACAGCATAACGATTCACAATTTGGGTTCTCAGTCGTGTCTGACTCTTTGAGACCTTTTGGACTGTAGCCCGGCAGGCTTCTCTGTCCGTGGGATTCTCCAGGCAAGAATACTGAAGTAGGTTGCCATCTCTTCCTCTGGGGGGGTCTTCCCCACCTGGGGATCAAACATGAGTCTCTTGTGTCTCCTGCATTGCGGGCAATTTCTTTACCCAGTGAGCCAGCAGGGAAGCCATGCTCCATTTACAGTGATTAAAAATGTTGGCTATATTCCCCGTGTTGTGTGTATTTGCTATTTTTATTCAGAGCAGCCTCTGTGAACATTCTTCAGGTGGCTCCTTCCCTAAGATAGGCCTCTGCTCCCCTCATAAATGAAGTGGCCAAATCTCCAAAGCTGATAGTCCAACCCAGACTGTGGCAAAATTGCCGCATATGGCCATTCAGTGAGAACCTGCTTGTCTCCCCAGGACCCAGGGGGGTCCCACGTCTCTCTGGTTGAACAATGAATGACTCCTGGGCTGTTACCACCCACTCCCCTGTACAAGGGGCCCTGGCCACCCCGTGCGACCCCATTTACACTTTAATAAACACATCTGGAAAGTGCCCAGCAATCCTCAGAGCTGGAGAGCTAGGAGGGTGTTTTGGACCCCCTTCCTGGTCCCCCAGGCTCTGGCAGCTGGGTGAGTGGCGTCAGGAACCACGTGTTACTGGAGTGAATTCTCCATCATCACCGTCGTGGGGGAATACTCGGCATTCACATGTTATCTCTAACAGACCCCAGGTTCTGGCAACTGTCAGAAAATCACCAGCGTTCCCAGCCTCACACACGAGTGAGATGAGATTGTGGGACCAGCTCCCGCAGGTACTTGAAAATTCCAGGCTGTCTTATCTGACCTGCCATTGACCTGACTGTGGAGACAGTCTTATTTCCTTGGTGGTTATTTTCCTGCCAGAAACTGCCCATGTTTTATAAATGACCGGCCAAACCTGCTGGGCAGAGCAGGGCTCCCATCGTCAAGGTTGAGGGAACAGCCCCAGGAATCTTGAATGAAAAGGAGGTCGGGCCTGACAAAAAGAAGGCCCAGGGTCTTCCACGGAAGGTGGATTTGGTGATGTCCATCTGTCCACCCAGTGGAAGAGGCTCACCCACGTTAGATAGATTAGTGAGGGCATGACCCATGACACCCCCTCACTGAAAGGAAGCCAGGAGCCCTTCCAGGCCAGATCACCCAGCCTGATGTGTTAGGAGCCTGGGACCTCAGGAGGAAGACAGCAGAGGGCAGGGCCTCTGAAATAGGAGCGGGAAATGAACAGGTGTGCACACGCGTGCGCCAGGCATATGCGTTGGATTGGGGGACAGTTAGAATAAAGAAAGCTCTGAATGCTGAAGCTGTTTGGGATTTAGGGGCTCACACATAACAGCCATCTTCTCCACCTGAGTTCATAATCCATAGAAAGATACAGGCAGCCAACAATTGGGGGTGCACATGTCAGCTTTATTACAAATAAGCCAGCTAGTGAGCGTGCTGTTGATCTGCAGCCTGACGGTTGTGACTTGGCCTCTGAAATACCCGCAGGGAACAGAGCAGGTCTTCCCGGGGTCTGGGCCCCTACACCTGCAGGGAGCATAGGAGGAGGGGCGCTGCCCACAGGCAGGTCTAGAACTCGGAGGAGCCAGGAAGAGCTGAACCATGCAGGCTCAGATTCTCCTTCCGATGCTAGACCAGACGATTGACTTCCTTCCCAGACTAAGTGGGAGGATGGAAGCTCTGGGTGACCTTAAAAGAGGTTCCTTCTCGTGGAACCACAAATACAGGAGAAAAGTCTCTACTCCTTAGCAAGTTCTCTGCCATTATAGAGCAACAGCTAGAATCTGCAGTCACTGTATTGTAAGTTTTCCCTTAACTGAGCAGAGACAGGCCTCTCTCTGAGCATCCTGTGACCTTCCAAGACATGCCTTGGTGCTTCTGCACTCTCCATGCCCAGAGAGGCCGGTACATTAAGCTAGTGCAGCATGAATAATGGGATCAGAAAAAGAATGTCTACACAGGTGAAATGGGGACCCCCAAAACCTTCCTGTACCTCTCATGCTTCTTAAGTGTTCCTCTTTCCTCCAGCAGGAACATCCGCTCCTGGAGCTCAAGGCGCACGCTCAGTCCTTCCCAGACTTGACCGTGTTCCTCTGCAGTTTGCAGTCGCCAAGGGTCTAGTGATTTGGTCCCCATCCACCCAGTGATGGAAAACTAGCAAATCTAGATATTAACTAGGACTAATCTTACCAATCCTGATCTTGTAATCACCAAATCCCACAGTTGGAAGGTCACCTTGTTCAATCTCCTACCCCCAACTCCCCCTGAAAAATTTCATTAAAGACTTGGTGGGGAGGGAGATGAAATGAGTGAAGAGGCCTAAAAGGTACTTCCACTTAAAAGATAAGTCCTGCAGATGTAATAATGCACAGCTTGGTGCCTGTAGTTAACAACCCTGTATTGTGTATTTGACAGCTGCTAAGAGAGTGGACCTTAAAAAGTTCTCATCACAAGAAAATATTGTAACTATGTGGTATGATGGATGTTAACTAGACTTATTGTGGTCATCATTTTTTAATATATGCATATATCAAATTGGTATGTCATACATCTAAAATTAGTACAATGATATATGTTAATTATATCTTAATAAAAATGTAAAAATCTTTTAAAAATTTCCTCATCAATCCCTCTTAGATAGACATCTGCATAGCATCTATTTCCCATAACCTCCTTTAGTATCTGCAGCAAACCTTGTGTTAGTTTTTGGATGGTAATCTCAATTAGCTGAATGCTTTGTAGCAAGATTATATTTAATTTCATGTTAAGCTTAACCGATGCCTTGCTCCTTCTTTTAAAATGCTGGTGATATTACAAATTTTTCCAAAATGTATTGAAGGAGTTTAGGCTCTTCTTGGAGAGCCCCTGCTGTGGGACTAATCTGAGACAGGCCTCGGCTGATGGGAAGGGGTGAATATTTAGATGGTGGTGGAGTTTGTAGCAGGAAGCAGGTCAGAACCATGGAGGACCAGCTCAAGGTGCTAAGCCATGAATGACAGGAGAAGAGATGAGAGTTGGGAAGGGCTTCTCAATAGGGTCCAGCGTCAGGAGCAGTCAGGGAGGTTAAGGACCAAAGATGACTCAAGCACCGACTGAATCTTCTTCACTTACCAGATTGCAGGGTGATACTTAGTCTTCAGCCTTCTGCTTCCTCTGAAGAGTCTGGCACCCTGCTGTATAAGCACAGAAACCTGGACACAACAAAGGACCTTGCAGCATCCAACAGCATAATCCTGAACCTAACAGTCCAGTGTGGGAAAACCTTATATGTATTTAATGCTTTTTTAAAAAAATGTATTCATTTATTTACTTCTGGCTGCGCTGGCTCTTTGTTGCTATGCGCAGGCTTTCTCTAGTTGCGGTGAGCAGGGGCTGCCCTTCATTGCAATGGCTTCTCTTGTGGAGCACAGGCTCCAGGCTCATGGGTTTCAAGAGTGGTGGCCTCTGGACTTTAAAGCGCAGGCTCAGTAGGGGTGACACAAGGGCTTAGTTGCTCTGTGCCAGGTGGAATCTTCCCGGAGCAGGGATCCGACCCGTGTTCCCTGCCTTGTCAGGTGGACTTTTAACCACTGCACCACCAGGGAAGCCCCCAAGAGCTTACATGTATTTAAGACATTAATTACTTCTGTGAAGTACTTACACGTACAAAAAAATTGGTAGTAAAATATTAAATGAGGCAGAGCACCGGGGATACAGATGGAATGGTAACTAGGGCCATTGGCATCCAAGTTATGGAAAGTTCACTGTAATGGGATTTAATCTTATTCTGCAGCCATCATATTGGACACCATGGTTGTGGTGATGAAGACTGGGAAACTTTGACTGCAAAACTCCACCCAGATCTAAAAAAAAATGATGCTGTCCACCTGATACCAGTAGATGAAGTCCATCTTGCATTTTTGTGTGGCTTTGGCGGGTGTACGGGATCTAGAAGAGAACGTGGTTTTAGGAAATGATGCTATGATCCTCGTTTATTTTTGGGCTTCTGAGGCTTAAACATTGACCTGAGTAAAATAAACATATATGTGGGAACTGTTATCTGTGAGTTGCGTTCTGACCACTGTTTCCATCTCTTTCTCTTTGCCTTTTCACGTAGTTGATGTATCCCAGTCTGAGTTAGAAAATACATCTGTGTTTGTTAATGAAATCCAGTTGTTTGGATATGATGGTGTTCATAAATCCTCTGAATCCAGTCCTCTGGAATTTTCCCAGATTGAAATCAAATACTCATCCTCCTGCCTGGCTTTCAAGTCAGCAGTATCCTCATCGCACACAGCCCGTGTGTGACATTTGGGAGGGAGGTTATCACAATATAAGGACCATGTGAGTGCTCAGGCCTTATCTAATCAGGTTTTCTTGACACTTGTTTTATTGTGTTCAAATCCCACTGGCTTATCCAGCAACTGGACTGTTTAGTGAGCTGTAAGAAAAGAGACCTTCCCTACAAAGGCTTGCCCTTGTTTTAAACCCATTCTCCTACAAGTCTGAGGAGTTTTGCCTCAGGGCTTGGCCCCCTCTTTCCTGGCTGATCACTGGCTTTGGAAACCTGAACTCTGTCCCTCTCTCCAGTTTTAAGAAACATGGCAGAGTAGGGTAGGTGTTTGGACAAGAGGATTCTTAAGATCCCTCCCAATTTTTGGTGTTGTGGATTCTAAAATCTAGTTGCCACAACATTCAGTATAATTCCTCCCTACAAAACAAGACTCAAGAAATACCTATGGAACACGGAAATGAGTGAAAAGATGAATGGATGAATAAATGAATAGATGGACAGATTTGTCAGGTGACTATGTTCCCAACGTGTTCTCCCAATTGCTTCCCGGAAAATCATTTTGCTTGGATAAAATGGATAAAAACTTTTGCAGAAGAAATCCTGGTGCCAGCTGTGCTCCCTAATACACCACAGTTCCAGAGATAGACAGGCAACTTTATCTACTCTGGCGATTCTTACCACATGGAGATAGAACTGATACCTTCAAAGCACATGGGGTTACCACTTCCACCCATTAAGTGGCTATTATTTTTTAACAAAGGAAAATAAGCAGTGTTGGTGAGGATGTGGAGAAATTGGAACCCTCATACATTGCTGGTGAAAATGTAAAATGGTGCAGTTGCTGTAACAGCCCAGCAGTTCCTCAAAAAGTTCCTCAAAAAACGTAGAATAACCATTTGATCCAGCAATTCCACTACTAGACATATTCCCCAAAGAGCTGAGAGCAGGAAATCAAAGATAAACGTGTACTCGAATGTTCATAGCAACATTATTCACAATTGCTAAAAGGTGGAAATAACAACCAACAAATGACTACATAAACAAATTGTGGTCTTTCTGCACAATGGCATATTATTTCCTTGAACAGAAAGAGAATTCTGACATGTGCTACGACATGGAGGAACCTTGAGGACATTATGCTAAGTGAAATAAGCCAGACAGAAAAGGATAAATATTGTATGATTCCACTTATATGAAGCTATGTAGAAAAGGCAAATTCACAGAGACAGAAGGTAGAATAGAGGTTACCAGGGGCTGAGGAGGGGGGAGAATGAGGATATACTATTTAATGGGTACAGGGTCTCAGTCTGGGATGATGAACAAGTTCTGGAAATGGATAGTGGTGATGGTTGTACAACATTGTGAATGTATTTATTAATAATATCCCTGAATTATGCACTTAAAAATGGTTACAATCAAACTTCATGTGTGTGTATTTTAGTGCATTAAAAAATAGCAAAAGCAAACAAAACGAAAGAGGAATGTGAAAGACCAGAAGTAGAAGGAGGCTATCAGGTAAACTATCCCTCAAAATCCTGCTAACTACAGAAGCATCTCATGGTGTTTGCAGCTTATGGGTGCTCTCGTATGTCAGTCACTGTCTCAATCCTTCCAACATCCCTGTGGGGGATTATTAACCCATTTCACTGATGGATAAACTGAGGCTCAGAGATGTTGACTCATCCAACAGTATATCATCAGCCAGTAGCAGAGCTGTGATTTAATGGCTGTCTTCACACTTGAAATGCTGTGCTCGTCCTGCTTCTCTGCAGTGGCCTGTCTAAAGCAGTCTCCACGCAGCTTGTAGAAATGCAATCCACACGCAGGACCAGCTAGTAAGGCTGATGAAGTGGTAAGGGGTGCTGACCTAGAGGTTAACAGCCTGGCCTGCCATCCCCAACTGGCTCCACTCTCACACTCCCCTGGGAGAGAAGGAAGGTCACAAAGCTTGTAGCTGGGCTGATGACACTGAAATTAATTTACTTTGAATATATATCTTGACCATAAAATAAATACAACTCCCAACTCCATCCCTTCCTTAAAGCTTATGTATTCAAAGATCTCTTCAAGGTATTAACATCAAGTTCTAATCTGTATATCAGAATCGAGCACTTCTCCTTACAGATTCATAGACCATCTTTCAAGAAAAGTTTTCTATCGTTTGACATTAGAATCCAGCATCCCTGGCATGAAATCAAGTGTCAGGAGGCATTTCCCCCACCTGGTGAAATTCATGCATATCATTTGTACTTTGTATGTGAGGTTAATCTCTTCAAGGCCCCATTTAGCACAGAGAGGGCCATACATCTCCTGGTTTTATGGTTGCAGAAGTTACTCCATCAAACCATCCATCGGCTTTTTCTGAGCAAAGCGATCCTTCTGTGTAATTAATGGAGCCCACTCTCCTGCCAAAACCTGTCCAGCTCAGTCTGTCTCTTACTATCCATAGCAGCTTGAAAGATGGCAAAGATGGCCCCTCAATTCTGATTTTCACCCCCAAGTCATTCACCCGTGGAGTTCCCGTTGTTTTTGGCGTTCCTGCAAGTGGGCTGTTAATTAAACTCCCCAAATTGTTATTTACAGACAGTGGCTGCCTCAGGGTGCCAAGGGCAAGCCACGCACATCCCGCCAACTGTCCATCTGTCTCTGTTTTCCTGGATTCTGTCTCTGGAACAGTGAACCTTGGGTTTCCAGGCCTGACAGTGTGCTTACCCAAACACTTGCCCACTGCAGCTGGGCAAAGGCAGTGCTGGCTAGTGGTTAGGACTATGGGCTCAAACAAGACTGCTGGTCTCAATCCAGGCTCCACCATGAACAGATTCTGTACTGCTGGGCAAGCCTCTGAATCTGAGTGCCTCAACTCAGGACCTCAGTTTACTCACCGATAAAGTAGGGGTAGTAATGGTATTTGTGTGCAAACTCAGTCATGTCCAGCTCTTTGTGACCCCATGGACTGTAGTCCACCAGGGTCCTCTGTCTGTGGGATTTTTCCAGGCAAATACGAGAGTGGGTTGCCATTTCCTTCTCCAGGAGATCTTCCAGACCCCAGGAATGAACCGCATCTCCAGTGTCTCCTGCATTGGCAGGTGACCCTTTACCATTAGCGCCACCTGGGAAGCCCCTAGTAGTGGTATACCCATCCCTTAAGTAGTTGAGATTAAATATTCTCTAACATGTAAATTATTTAAGAGTGTTGAAAGCAGAGTAAGACCCCAATAGAGGTAAATTCCTACTATTCTCAGTCTTATTACCACCACGTCCCTGGATTTACAGAGGAATTCATCAAAATCCTAACCTTCAAAGATTTCCTAGCGGTACCTTATCAACACCCACGATTTTGGCACTCATGGGCCGTCATGCTGAGTGACAGCACTTGGCCTTTCCCAAATCCTCTGTCAGCCTTCAAATGCTGCTGCACCTTGGAAGTCAAAGCCCCTCGTGGGAACGCCAGCGGGTGCAGGCAGGAAGCAGGAGAAGGGCTCTCTGCCCTCAGGAGGGTGAGTGGACAGAGGCCTGCTCTGCAGACTTCCCAAAAGCAGCTGTTCTGTTTTCAGGACATGTGGCATCCAAAAAGAAGGCAAGAATGCCAGGTCATGGTCGAAGTACAAGTTCAGGTGTAGCAAATCATCGGGGAGACCCACCTGGGCTCCCAAAATGACAGCTTTGGGACAGTGAGGAGCTAACAGCTTGGGATTCCCCAGTGAGAGAAATTTCTAGAGACATCACAATATTCTTTACAGAGAAACTTTGTGATTTAAGGTGCTGATGTCAACACAGGTATAAGTGCACTTCAGTTTAAGAAAACCCAATTAAAAAAAAAAGAAAACTGGACTTTAGACCTGGATGTTAAGAGGATACTGACTACAATCTTTAAAGGTTATTTTCCATTTACAGTCATTATGAAATATTGACTCTATTGTACAATGCATTCTTGTATAATGCACTGTACAAGAGTTGTACAATGCATCCTTGAGCCTGTCTTAGACCCAATGGTTTGTACCTCGCACCCCTCCACCCCTCTGTTGCTCCTCTCTGCTCCCCACTGGTAACTACTAGGTTATTCTCTTTATCTGGGAGTCTACTTCTTTTTTGTTATATACACTTAGTTTGTCTTATTTTTTAGATTCCATGTATAAATGCTATCAGACAGTATTTGTCTTTCCCTGTCTGACTTATTGTATAGCACGGTGAATACAGTTATTTTGTGATAACTGCAAATGGAAAGTAACCTTTAAAACTTGTAAAACTATTTTTAAGAATCTTTTGAATTAAGTACAGGACTCAGGAATGCCTCTCTGGCCCTGTCTCATTGATCTTCAGTGACTCATATCACCCACCTGGGCTTCACATCTCCCTTTAGATCTGCAAGATGCATTTCAGCTCTCCCTTTAATTCTAGCTGCATCCATTTGCATCCTGAAGGGTTTCCTGATTTATTCTTCGATGCCCTGTTATCCTAAAGTATGTTCAGCTCATTTCTCAAGATGCTCACGGCTCATCTGAGCGGCAGGTGGGCGGAGGACAGGAGAAAGGGAGGTACTTTTTGCTCAATCACACAGAGCTTCAGATTTTCAGATACTGGGGGGGTGGGGGTGGGGGCAGCGTTAGTTTGTTGTAAGAACATGTCTATTGCTGGCTCTCATCACATGACTCAAGCTGAGAAGTCCTGTGATGGGGACTCTTTAGGTAATACCAATGACCTCCTCTTGCACAGGAAGTTGTTGATATGAAAATCACGTTTCTGATACTGCTAGCAGATTAGCACTTGTGTCTGTCAGTTTTTCAAAAGCCTCTGCTGACGGGAGCTCGGCTCCTACCTGCTAACGAGGGTCTGAAAGTGGTTTGAAATAACTTGAACATATTTTTCAAGATGTTCTGCCTTTTAGGAATATCCAGCAGATAGTAAATACCATTAAAATTAATTGTGCCAAACAGACTCCCACAATTTAAATTGAATTGTCAGAAATGCATAATAAAAGATTGAAATTATGTGTCGCACAAGGAATAAATTTAACCCGATTATTTGACTCAAAATTAAATTAAAGGCTGAAGGTACTTACTTTTTAATATGTTTTACATTGTTATATGACTTCCCTTAGAGTCATTTATATCTAAGCCATTTTTCTTTAAACCAGGTAATGTAAATTTTCTCTCTCTAGTGTCTTTTCCATCACTAAAGTATGTCATGTATCTTCCATATAACTCTCTTTTCTCATGATGATAGTGGTGCACCTCAATACTTCTAACATTTTTTTTGCTCTGTCTCTGAGTCACATGGAGAATAATTTGTTTCCACACTGGTTCCACCCTGATTTTGGATGACTCCACTGGCCACAATAGCAAATGCTAAAGATACTGATTCTCATTTGCCTGGTCGGTCCAACAGTAGAATTCTACTCTCTAGAGTAGAATGACCAGGGAAAACGAAGGACTGGGGGTCTTGTATTTTTATTGGCTAGGACTGGCAACTCACTGCCAGAGTCCTTATCTCTTTCTTCTCTCACTTTTGAGACTTCCTCTGCCCAGTTCTCCCTCACTCTCTTCACCCTCTACTTTCCCCGGCCTTTCAGACCCTAAGGGGCCCTCCACACCCTGAGCTCTTACACATCTGGTTGCTTCTGTGGCTCCAGCCACACTCACCCATCTTGAAGTGCTGAATTTGTGGCCAGGGTGCCCCCTCCATGGAGACCCCGTCTCTAGCCTTGGATGCCAAGCTTCCCTCTCATTCCTTGGGTTCTGTCTCTTTCCAGATGTTTCCCATGTCTGTCATGCTCAAGGGCTCAGCTGCTTTCTGAGGATAGCAACAGGAATCCCCCGGTCCTATCGCATCTTCTATTCATGATGAAGGAGGATCAAAGCATATGGATGAAACTAAAAGGAGAGGGGATTGTCATTCAGGGCGGGGTTGTAGAAGCTGCTTAATGTGAGGCTCATGCTTCCAAGATTCCAGCAAAATCATCCTCTGTGTCCACAGACCATCTAGACCCTCAATGATACGATTTCTGCTTTCTTGTTACTGAGTCACCATTTCCTTAAATGAGCTGCATGAACGAGTATAAGCAGGAAGCAATTACACTATTTTTTATGTGCTAAGTTGAATGCTTCTTTGCTCCTGGATGAAATCTCAGGCAGGTCCTATGAAATTAACAAATAGCCTCATTTTTCAGATAATAAAAACGTCTGGTTCAATCCAGGATTCAAATTTGTCATACAATTTAGACTCTTCTCTTCCTGCCAGCTTGGGCCTGATATAAGATAAGGAGCTGGCGGTGGTGTAGGAGATGGTTGGCTTCATCACTGCTTAAAATCCTTCTCAATTCAGGCTCCCACAGAACTGGAGGGGAGTGAAGGACAGGGCGGAAGCGACAACGAGCTCACTTGGTGGAGACCACTGCAGTCTGGTGTCAGGACGCTTTTGTCTCCTACGTAGCACTTTCATGGGTTCTTTAGGGGGTCTTCCCTTGGCACCTCGCCTAACATCATGTGGGTCTCCAACTGGCAGTTCTTTTAATGAAGCCAAAGTCACATGCAGCCGGCCACTCTCCACCACCCTCGGAGCCCCTGGTGCACCCCTAAGTCAGGTACCTTCCCTCCAAGCCCTGTCTCTTTGCTCCTTTGGCAGAGGCAGCTAAAAGCACATCTTTTCTTTGGGTTTTGCAGATGGAAGGCAGCTACCAGTCTGCACTCACCCAATTCTGAGCCTCACAGATAAAGCTCTCTGAGTTTTGAAGTCTCTCTCACTTTGCTTAAGGTAATGAGGAAATATCCATCTGCTTCCTCCCAAGCAGGTGGGTAGGGTGGGGCAGAATGGTGGGAATGTCCAACTCCTGCCAACTCTCTTCAAACTAATCCTTACCACTGGCTGCTTCAAGCTCCTAATAAGTTCCCAACTTCCTCTTTGAAGCTCTCGAGGTGGGTGACGGAACAGGTTTTGGACCACCCCTGCGCCAGCCCCATACAGATGATCTAACACTGTCTTAGGGTAGTTCTCAGCTTGGGGGCCTCACTCAAATTTCCATACAGGAGGAATATCCTGTGGCCATCTCATTACAGTAACTCCTTAGAACACTGTCGTAGAGGCTAAGAGTGGACTGAAAAGTCATTTGTGGTTGGAGAGCTTCTAGGAATCTAATTGTGTTAAATGTTGACTTAATTTTACTCCTGGATTCATTTCTCAGGAGAACAAGGAAGGACTAGTGCTCATGAGTGTTCTGAAGGGAACGCTGGGCATAACTAGATATGCACCTTTTGTTTTTAGAAAGAATATTTCAAAGGGGGAAGTATACTTTTCAAAGGTACCCACAGTGAGAAACTAAAGTGGGGCCAGGTTATGAGGCACTCTGAAAAACAGAATTACAATGAGGGTGTGGGGACTTAGAAGGACAGGGAAATAAGCTAGAAAGAAGACAAGTTCTGGAGACTCAGGCAAAGGACGAGCCTCAATCTGGAAGGCACGTAGAGAGAAAAAAGTAAAGACCAGGATGAGCTGAAACTTGTAAACAGTAAGGACAGCACAATGTTTTATGTTTAATGCACTTAACTGCTGCATGCTAGGCTGTTCTATGTACTTATGTTTGTACCACGATAACCATACTATGATTATCCCCATTGCACAGGTGGGGAAATGGAGGTGCAGAGATGTAAAGCAAATTGCCCAATGGCCGTCAGCTGGTAAGAATTCCAAACCAGGCACCCAGGCTGCATCTGAAGCCCTTGTTAGCATATCCACTTTGCTCTGAGCTTTGGAGGTCGTGGATTATGTTTTGCTCACATTGTAATCCCAGCATTTAGATCGATGTCTGGCAAGCAACATACACTCCAAGTTTGTTCAATTAAGTCGCACAAGAGCAACAGGTAGAACGAAGGCCTCCTGTGTCATAGTTTTGCCCAGGCCTCCAAACCAAAGACAATGGATGACAAGCACCATCCCAGTTCAAAGGGGAGGGGCCGACCACGTGATTCCGAATTTAGACAGAGGAGGCCAAGCGACCCAACAACCTCCTGTGCATTGGAGGAGGCTCATGGCTCTTAGAGGGAAGAAAGATTTCTTTGGAGAGAATGCCTAGAACCAGAGAGAGAGGCTTGTGGGTTCCCTGCCCCTCCTCCACCTCCCACTGCCTCCAGGATAAGTGAAGAGGGAGATGCCAGCGGTTCTCAGGAAGAGGGGGCTGACAGCCCACTCGCTGGCCCACATGCTGGCTGATCTGCTCAAACTCTCCTGCCTTCCCTTTGCTGTGGCTGGACTGACGGGCCAGGAGGGTTCCTGGGAGAGCTTGAAATGTGGCCCTTGGGTTTGCTAGTCATAAGACTTGGGGCCTGACTCTGCTGAAGCAGCCAGAAGGAGGGTGTTGGATGACCCCACCCCCAGTGAGGGCTAGGAGAGGAGAGAGGGCAGAGGGAGTGGTGCCCACAAGGCCCCAGTTTGGAAAGGACCACGGTCAAGAGGGCCACGGGCTTGGAAGAAGGGAGCCCAGGAACAAAGTGCAGAGAGGAAGAGAGGAGGGGCTCCTAAACGGGCCTCCCCAAGTGCGTGGCCCCTGATGGGGGCTGAGGTCCTTGTCCAGCTTTGAGGTGCATCTAGGGGAGGGGCGGTGATGGCAGGGTGGTAGCGGTGGGGTGGTTCACTCAGCAAACCCACAGAAGGATCCCAGAGGAACTTTCCAATATATGTGCATAAGCCACGAGAGGGAGCATATACACAGCACAGGGCCCTTCCACTACCCAGGCTCCGGCCCCAGGGGACCCGGAAGCATAGTGCCCCGCCTCTGGACCCTCTGGCCCCGGGGGACCGGAAGCAGTAGAGGGAGCAGGGGAGGGACAGGAAGAAGGAGCAGGTCTGACCTGAGGTGAGGTGGGGAGGCAGGGAGAGAAGAGACAAGCTTCTGTTGGAGGACAGGGTAAAGTTTTGATTTGGATTATACTGGACTTTCTTGGTGGCTCAAAGAGTAAAGAATAGGCCTGCAATGCAGGTGACCAGAGTTCATCCCTGGGTCGGGAAGATCCCTTGGAGAAGGGAGTGGCAATCCACTCCAGTATTCTTGCCTGGAGAATTCCATGGACAGAGGAACCTGGTGGGCTTCAGTTCGTGGGGTCACAAAGAGTCGGGCATGACTGAGTGACTAACACCTACTTACTTAACGACTTGAGAGAGAATGTTGTTAATCTTTAAATGAGCATTTAGGCAAGAATATCCTGAGATTAGTTTTCCAGAATATTGTTAAAATAATCATACACATCTGAGTTTTAATCCACTACTCTCCCAAATTCAAACTGTTGGACTTCCCTAGTGGCTCAGATGTTAAAGAATCAGCCTGCAATGTGGGAGACCTGGGTTTGAATCCTGGCTTGGGAAGATCCCCTGGAGAAGAGAATGGCAACCCACTCCAGTACTCTGGCCTGGAGATTTCCAAGGACTGTAGGGGGTTGCAAAGTCGGACACGACTGAGTGAATTTCACTTTCACTTTTTAGACTTGAAGGGGACAAAAGCATTCTAAAATCTGCCTGAGATGACACCAAGGCCTGGGGAGGAAAGAGCTGACTGGGTGGGGTTAAGGGCCAGCAGTCGTGGCGGGGGAACCAAAAGCTCTCTCCTATTTCACTCCAGCCTATTCAACAACCAGTTACAAGAGGAAGGGAGGGCAGGGCCAAATGCTAACAAATAATGCTGTGTTTCCCCAGTACCAAGACATGATTTTCTTTTTTTTTTTTTAACATTAAAATATTTCAGAAATCCAATCCCTTGTAAACCCCAGTGCGCATCTATTATTCTTCCCCTAAAAAAAAGGTTTTTGGAACTGATACTGTCTTCAAATATATTGCATTTTAGGATTAAGATTATTTTGCAATGTAGAGCTCTCTAGAGGTTTCACAGGCTTTTCAGTGCTCTCACTTGCAGGACTGCAAGTTCAATGTCACTCTCTGACCTTCCTGCTCTAGGAAGCTGTGCTGTCCAGCCTGGGGTGTGGGTGTCAGGAGAAGGGCAGGGCAGGAGGGAACACGGATTGGCCTGAGACTGTAGGCAGAAAGCACAGGGAACTCCCCGGGATGTGCCTGCAAAAGATGTCCAGGGAACCACAAAACAACCCAAGGGTACCAGTCCGAAGAGTGAGATGGAGACCAAAATCCAAAGTAAAGATTGGCCACAAGAGGTTGTGAGAGTAAGTGAGCCCGGAGAAATCTGTAAAGAAAGGAAGCTTTAAAAGCTTAAAGATGTTGTAAATCAACTATACTCCAATAAAAAAATTTTTAAAGTTAAAAAATGGCTATTTATTCATCTGCTTATGGACACTTAGGTTGTTTCTGTGTCTTGGCTATTGTGAACAATGGTGCTGTGAATATGGGGGTACAGATATCTCTTCTGGACAGTGGTTTCATTTCCTTTGGATAAATACCTGAGTGGAACTGCTGGATCATGTGGTAGTTCTTATTTTTAAATTTTTGAGGAAACTGCATATTGACTTTCATAGTGGCTGCCCCAATTTCCAACCCTACCAACAGTGCATAAAGATTCCTTTTTCTCCATATCCTCATCAACATTTGTCATTTATGTGAGTTGACTGATGTTAACGAAACTTAGTGTGGCAATCATTCTGCAATATATGCATATATCAATCATTATGTTTTACACTTTGGACTAACACAATGTCATATGCCAATCATATCTCTGTCAATCATAAAACTGAGAAAAAATAAACTATGGCAATCAAAATATTTTTAAAAGGATAATAAGTGCCTTTGATTGACTCCATGGACAGAAAGAGAACTTAAGAAGACCAAGATGGTATAGTCACAGCTACGGAAAATTAGCCTAAGGAAAAATTAAGTTGAACACCATAAAGTAGGGTTAGGCAGCTTGTCTGACACAACAACTAATAAACGACAGAACTAATTACTTCCAATTTTTCTTCAGTTTTATCCCTTTATACGAAACATCTCCAAAATGAAAAAGAGTAAAAAAAAATAAGATGCACTGAAGGAAAATAAGGCTTAGAGGGGTAAAAAAATAGTAAAAGAAAAAAAAATCAAAGACAAAACCCACCTAGTTCTAAATTGGAAACACTGAGTTCCCACACAACCACTCTTTTCTGGGAGCCAGTGACAGATTATGGCCCAGGGCCCAATGGCATGACTTGGACAAGGTTTAAGAATCCTGCCAACTCGATGCCTCCCTTGGGCAATCACCACTGACTGCACCTGTCTGCTCCTATGAAGCTGCCTCTTCTATGCCAGTTGCCCCCTCCCCAGTTTAGATGAGGTCTTGAAGAGTCTAGAAAGAACTTGGAGGCAGATCCCAGAACCCTGGTTATAATCTCTGAAACATTCTTTGGGGAACAGGATCTTCCAAATTTTGATAAGATGAATTTCAAACCTAGGAGCAAGAAGATTGTTATTTCCTGGTACGATTTAACAATTGAATATTAAACAGAAAAATTGAGGCTTCTTAGAAAATAAGGAGATGAATGATCACAAAAGCAGTTGTGCAATACTAACCTCATTAGTTTTCATAGTGCTCATATAGTAGCACATAAGGGGAATCACAGGAACAGCAAAGCACTTGCTAAAGTTCCTTAAAAACAGATAGAATTGTGTTAACTGAATGAAATATGGTTTGGGAAATTCATACGTAATTAAAAACCTGCATCAAAAGGGAATAATCAGTTCTGGGAGTGGATATTAATAAATCATTGTCAAAAGAGGAGTATTTATTATTTATTACAGATTGATTTATTTTCTTGCTTTTATGGCCATCAAAATTCTTATTAATGAATCAGAGCAATAGAAGAAATCTATTGGTGGAATGACCTAAGATTTCAGACAAGACTGGTTATTTGGGTAAATAACATATGGATGCTCTTCATTTGTGAGTCAGGATAATTTAAACTGCTTGTTTATGAAGAACAATGGTTTGTGGAGCTTTTTAATTTATACCTGAAATACTTTTTGGGTGACGGGAGCAGAGACTTTTTTTGCTAGTGGATGTCACCTTCAACAACCCCAGGTCCTTTGGTGATAAATTATGGATATTGCTTCAGAGTCATAAAAGTTTTATGAATTTTAGAGTATCATGTAATCTGTCTTGGTGCCATTTTTAGTTGTTTCTTCTCGCTAAACCTTCTGAGCTCTTTCAAGGCATAATAAATCATGGTATTAAGACTTTTAGCCCCAGTACCCTTTATTTTCTGAATGTGGTCTAAGTTTATCAATGTCCCTGTTAAGACGTGGCAACTAATTATCAACTCCTATTCTCCAGATAAGGCTGAATCACCTAAGAGCGCAGTGTAGTGATGTCCAGCCTTGATTCAGAAACTGTCCTTCTGTGGAAACTGTCCAAGATCGTGTCAGCTCTTCAGTACACGCTTCATGCCTCTGGTTCTTACTGAGTTGTAAACAAAAGCTCTCGCGTCTGTTTCATTTGAACTGCTATTGAGACAAATATCCTCCCTGTTGATATTTTGGAAACTGAATTCATGGCTCTACATTCATTCCTGCTACATTTGAACTTACGAATTTCGGCATAATAGTCTTTTAAAATTTTAATGTAGCACCAGTGTATGAAGACCGCTCTAACAAGAACATTTACCTAGCACACACACACAAAAAAAACCCTGATAATTTGAGTTTGCTGCTTATCATCACATGGAGATTGCCATCAGTTCATGGGTAAATTTTGGGGAGTGTGGAGTTCACAACCAGACACCCCTACATCAGTGCCAACTCTCACCCACAGTCGTCTTCTCTCCAAATGACAAACTGATGCCACACCCTCTAACTGTTAGAAGACTTAGCATGCTCTGCTGCTGCTGCTGTTAAGTCACTTCAGTCGTGTCTGACACTGTACGACCCCATAGACGGCAGCCCACCAGGCTCCCCTGTCCCTGGGGTTCTCTAGGCAAGAACACTGGAGTGGGTTGCCATTTCCTTCTCCAATGCATGAAAGTGAAAAGGGAAAGGGAAGTCGCTCAGTCATGCCCAACTCTTAGCGACCCCATGGACCACAGCCTATGATTCTGAATTAATTTCTAGAAACATAAAATACCCTTAAAAGGCAAAGGGTACCTTTCCTGTCCAGTCCATCTTAGCCCGTGTTTCTCTCCAAAAGCAAGGATGGATTTGAGGGGAATCTGTGGCTGGGAGTAAGGTCACACTCTCTGCCTTTCTCTTGTCCTCTTTCTCTAGTGGTTGCTGTTCTGAGATGCCAGCAGACTTCTTCTCACTCTCCACTGCCCATGGTGATTTGAGAGCATCAAGGTTCCAAGCACACTGAGCTTGGAAGGGCATGTCTGCATGCTAATATGGCTGAGCTCAACCCTCTCTCATTTGTAGAACGAAAATAATAACATGGAATTAAATACATCAATGCCATTGTCTCCGACACGCCCTGATGGGGTGTATCTCCCCATCACTCCTCTGAACAGCTCTGGTTAGGGCCACCAGCACCTTCCCAGGGGACATCAGTGACCCCTCGTCTGACTCACTTACCCACAGCACCTGACGTTGTTGATGGTTCCCTCTGTCTTGAGCACTTCTTTGCCTCTTCGTTTCCAGAATAACCGCTGACTCTGTTTTTCCTTCCACCTCACTGGTTACATCTTCCTCTCTGTTTTGGATTCCCCCTCCTTTTCTAGACCTTGACGTGCCCTAGATCTCAGTGCTGGGACCTTTCTTCTAACCCCATATACGCTCGGTCATTTGCCTGGTTTGTGATTTTCAACACCTCCAACGCCCTCATTTGTGTTCTTAGTTGGGACGTCTCCCTGGCATGGCTGACTAACGCTGAAATGCCTGCCTCGGGCTCTTTACTGAGATTATCATGAGCACCTGCCACTGAATAACATCTTGAACTGAATCCCCCCCTCCAGCTCTTCCCCTGAACAGCTCCTCTGACGCTTCCACCATCTCAGTAAATGTCAACTCAGCCATGACATTGCCCAGGACAAAATCCTTGGGACCATCTTCAACTTCTCATGTACTACATCCGGTCCCACAGCCAACCCTGCAGTCTCTACTGTCAGACATAACCAAGGCCTGAAGACCACCTCTGCGGTCACTGCCTCAGCCCACAGCCACCATCCCCTCCAGCCTGGATTGCTGTCCTAGCCATTGAATTGACCCTCTGATTTTCACCCTGAAGTCCTAGACTATTTTAAGCACAGCAGCTGGAGGATGCATTTAAAACAAGTCATTCCCATGGTCAAAGCCCTCTAGTATGTTCCCGTCCAACTTGGAGTAAAAGCCCATGCCCTTGAAAAGCCCCAAGAGTCCCTGCTAGTTTCCTCCCAGCTCCCTCTGTCTCAGGCATGCCTGTCCCTCTTGCACACATCACCCCTTCCTTCCTTGATTTTTCTCAGCTAGGCCAAGCACACCCCCACCTCAAGGCCCATGTACTGATGTTTCCTCTGAATTGTCCTGTTTGCTCACTGTCTGCTCAAATGCATCAGTGAGACCTAAACACAGCAACATCTACCCGGTGCTCTGTCCATTCCCCTGAACTGATCTTTCTCTGTAGGACTTAGCGTCACCTGATACACAGTATGCTTTCTTGTTGTGTGTGTGTGTGTGTGTGTGTGTGTGTGTATTGCCTGGCAGCCCTCAAAAAGTAGCAGAAGTTTTGCTTGGCTCACCTCTACAAAGTCTAGATCGGTGCCTCACACAGAGAAGACTGTTGGTAAATCCTTGTTGAATGAATGAATAAAGAATGAAAAGCCTTTATAACAATACTTGACACGTAAGAGGTCAAGCACTGGATGAATGAACAAACAGCATTTGGAAGTGACTACTAGCACATAGGGTGCGCTCAGTAAATACTTGTGGAATGAATGAATGAAGGCATTTAGAGCACTAGGAACATGTAGCAACCCATTGACAAGCATTAACACATTACTTGAATGTTAAAACTCTAACATCAAGTGATGCTTCTTCTGCCCGCACTCCCTAAGGACAAAGACACTCCTTATTTGGCACTGCGAGTAGGAAGGAAAGGAGAATAAAGAATAAATAGGAGTGGGAGGCTCATCCCTGAGAATCCCTATGGTACAGATGAACCCATTTCCAAGGAAGAATAGAGTCGAAGATGCAGAGAACAGATATGTGGACAGAAAGGGTGGGGTGAATTGGGAGATTGGGACTGACATATATACATTATCATGTATAGAATAGATAGCCAGTGGGAACCTGCTATAACGCACAGGGATCTCAGCTTCATGCTCTGTGATGACCTAGGAGAGTGTGATGAGGTTGAAGGGGAGGGAGATTTGAGAGGAAGGGGATGTATATATGCCTATGGATGGTTCACTTCATTGTGCAGCAGAACCTTAAATGACATTGTAATTATATTACCATTTTTAAGAAAGGAGGCCCCAGGATAAGGACCAGGAATTAGAGGACTCTGTGTGGGGTTACTGTTCTTTTTGTGTATGTCTAAGGGGTCTTCCATGATTCTTATCTATTCTGACTGTGGATTTCTGAATATTGGGGAATTAACATTAGCATCTGTTCTTCCCAGATGTAAAACTTCCTTATTATCAGATGGAGCAACACGGAAGAGTAACTCTTCTGATGCTCAGATTTCTTTTTGCCCTTGATCATAGTGAATGAAATGATCTTAGTAAATGAACTGTTCAAGGGGCTAACTTTTAAACCCTGGAACTATGAAGCTGAGATATTTGAATTCATAAAATTGTTAGGACTGCTCCAAGAATTTATCAGCTATTGACTTTTTAGGATGAATTGGTTTTCTCTGCGTTTTCCCTCCAAACTCGTTGATACCAGTCTGAACTCAAGACTGGGACTTTTGTTTGAGGTGGAAGAAAGATTGAGGGAGAGGAACTTTAGAGCCACGTTGTCAGGCGAAAGAACAGTGGAGGCATTTTTTTTTTTTTTTTTTTGCAAATATATGGACCTCAGAATGATAGAGTGAAACAGATAGGAGGGTAGCTCTTTGGGGGTGAGGGTGGGATCAAATGTAAATTTCTTCCAAATGAAAACCAGGCAGCTTCCATATTGACTGTGCTCATTGTGTGGGGCCAGGAAAAACCACCTCCCATGACCTCTTTCCAGGGCAACGGTTTGATGTTAATTCAGTTGGGCAGCAGGAACCCAAGGGAAGCCTCTATGTAAATGTTCCTCTAAACGTATTTTTTCTTCTTACTCCTTTGAAGGGTCTCAGTTTACAAGGCAATGTCAATACTCAAGCAATCCAGCTGAAGCATCTGAGTACAGGGCTCTGTGGCCTGGGACTGGCGTTGATTCAGGAAATGCACAGGTCTGGCAGCCATTTGTCCCTTTCCCTCCTCCTTGCATGGAAATGGTATTCATTTCGTAGGTTTGGCTGTTAACTCTGCAAACGCAGCACTGCTGTCTCCTTGCCTTGACTTTGCAACTGTTTGCCACCCTCCTCAAAGACTGGGGGAAGGGTCTTTCCCCGGGAGATGCATGAATAAAATTATACACAAGAACCGAGTTTCAAGAAAACTCATCAAGGAAAACCTGAAAGTTGATCAATGAGGGGCTGGCTTCTAATGTTTATTTATAGATTCTCAATTACTTGATGGGTAGTTTGTAAGACCAAAGAAACTTGAAGCAAAAACAACAGATTACCAGGGCAGCTCAGAGAGCTGTGAGGCACTTTTGGAATTTTGGAAAACTTTAACTCAGCCACACAAACCATTACCAGCTCTTCAGTGCCCTCTAATATGGTCCGGCCAAGCAGTCCACTGGCCCAGCCCTAAGCCTCCCCCCGGCTATGCAGATGAACCCTCCCACCATTGAAGCCACCAGTCCATCTTTGCTTATCTGTACGTGTCAGAAAATTCTTCCTCACTGATGAGAACAACCAGCTCAAATTAAAAATCCATTCAAATTCACAAAATTAACTCTTGATTCTTTTTAATGACAGTAGGGATAGCTGTAACTATTTCTAGTTTAGTTCTTGCAAATCAGTGCTCGTCAAAACTCAAAGTCCCAACGTCTATGAGAGTGGTCCCCAGTCCTGCATTACATGCCCTGAGCCTTGCAAACAATTTGCCTTGTTAGGGATGCTGTGACTAAGAGCTACAGATGATCCAGTTCTTACTATGAGAGGGGCATGACATCAGGTGGGAATGATACATGGATCATTCCCACCATAGTCCTAGAAAGAGGTTGGCATAACCTTCATTTTTCAGTTGAGAAAGCTGAGAGCTTAGGGTGGCATTGCCACTCAATAGCAGAGCTGAGAGTTGAACCCTGGAGGGTCGGATAACCAAGCTCATGCTCAACCCAAGATGTCCCCTCTAAGGCAGTCTATCCTCAGCCACTCTTCATGGACCCTTCTGAGCTGGGGTGGATAACAGTGGACAGAAAGGAGCTCTCAGCTGACCACAGAGCAGCCTGCATGAGGCCAGCTCAAAGTCTTTTCTCTTTCGATTTCTCGTCAGCCTAGTAGAAATGTGACCCCAGCTGTCAATGCCTAAAAGAGACTTCAAGGAAGCACTAATATCTAGTGACATTTCTGGAGTCCCTTAAAACCTGTGATGCATACTTTATCTTTCATATAACATTAAGTTATATAACAGCAAAATCACAGAATTCCAGAGTTGTTGGAATTTTGCAGATCATTGAGTCAAGGTTTCCTCCTGATATATCTGCTGGGAATAATCCTATCAAGAGGAAACTAAAGGATTATGAAAAAAAAAAAGTAAATCAATGTGGGTAGCAAAGCTAGAATAGCTGCTTTTGCTATGTACCCCTTTGGGGAAGGAAGGGTATCTGAGGGCCAGCCTTTGCCTCTGAAGGGTTTGGAAGGCAGGAAGATGAAGAGGAGCAAGTCAGAGAGCCCGACTGAGCCCTGAGGGTCTGCCTCCAAGTTCTCATGGGCCAACTCCTGCTTGAACTACTCGGTAGGTTGAGGCAGAGGACAGAAATATCCCTGGACATCCCAAAAGTTCCCTGATAGCTACAGGCAACCAAGAAGAAAACAAACCTTTTCCGCACTTCTAGAAGCCATAAAGGACAAGAATGTCAGAATCCATGGACTTCCCTACTGTATGAGGCTGACCACCGGGCTTTCTAGAACCCAGACTGTTGGGGTATTCTTGCATGCAGTGAGCTGCTGTCTGCCTCCTTGCAGGTTAGTTTTCATCTCTAAGCCCCAGTTTTCTCATCTCCAACAAAAGCAGTGGTTCTCAGTTTTAGTAAATCCCTGGAGGGCTTCTCACAGTATTCATGGATCTCAGGGCCCTACCCCAGTGGTTCTGATTCTGTAGGTCTGCAGCAGGGTGCAGGAATTTGCATTTCTAGCCTGCAGGTTTGGAGACCACACTTTGGGAACCACTGTTCTTGAGAACTCCCTGAGGTGGACATGTTTGGTGTTTCTCCTGGGGATGGTCAGCTTCTTCGGGGAAGCATCTTCCTAACTCACGCTCAGGGTCTAGGCTCTGCTGCCAACACCTTACTTACCCAAGAGGGCTTGGAGGGAAGATCTCATCATGAGGTATGTAAGTGCTCCTCTGATCCCCCCCACTGTATTATGGTAGTGTGTGTGTGTGAGTGTGTGTGAGTGTGTGTGTGTGTGTGTGTGTGTTAGTCGCTCAGTTGTGTCTGACTCTGTGACCCCATGGACTGTAGCCCACCAGACTCCTCTGTCCATGGAATTCTCCAGGCATGAATACTGGATTGAGTTACTATTTCCTCTTCCAGGGGATCTTCCCGACCCAGGGATGGAACCCAGATCTCCTGCATGGCAGGCAGATTCCTTTCTGCCCGAGCCACCTGGGAAGGCTGTATTATGGTAGACTTGCCATCAACTATTTCTAGGCTCCTCCAGTACTGAGGCCCCTCTTCCACCCTCTCCAGAGCGAAAAACTTCTCAACTTGTGCCAGTGGAGACGAGTGACAGTCCCTCTGCTGAGAATCCAAATGCTTCCCAAGCAGACCCTGAGTGGACCCTTCTAGAACTCCACCTTTAACCCCAATCACTGGAGCCATTAATCCCTGCACATTCGGGGTGCTAAGTGCAATGAGCGTTCATCTCACCTCCCACGCTGCTGGCTTAGGATTCTAGCTCTTGGGTCTGAAAAGTCAATAGTCTTTGTCCCTCTGCTTCCAGCTGTCAGGACTTTGCAGTTCTTCTCTTCTCCTTCATTTCCTATGTCCTTGTGGGTTTTTTAAGCCCCTGTTGCTGTCATTTTAGTAGGCTTTCAAGAAGAAAGAGCAATAAATGAAAATGTTCAATCTGCTCTCTTTACCCCAAAGTCCCTCACAGCACTCGAAAAAGATTTGGTTTTGTATTAATTGCAGATCATTCTGAGCTATTTGTATTTGTAAAGACAGATGTGGCCTCATTGTGACTATTTCAGGTTTATGGACTATTTTTTCCTCTCGGCGCTAAAGAAAGCTTCCTGTTTCAGACTGATTTTCTTAAAAAACATCTCGGGTAATGTCCCCCAGAAGAAAATATGGAGACTCTCACTTTTTCTGGTTTCTCAGACTTGCATTAATTAGAAAATGCCCTCAAGAAACAGTAAAGCTCTAAATCAGATACATTCCAATATTCGATGTAACATATTCAAGTTGTCAGGAGTTTTACAATACTTCTAATGAAGTGCTCAGCATAATGAATTGTACAATTATAACGAAATGAGGTTCTAATGAGCAATTATCATTCCAAGCAAGAACGGTCCAGGGTTTTTTTTATTCTCTTTCTCTCAAACTGGAGGCTAACAAGTAGTTATGAAAAAAAAAAATTAATGCGGCATATCTGTAAGTGGCACAACACTCAGTCAAAATGATTCTTCCATATCAAATTTTCCTTCATTTTTAAGTGGCAATATAGCTTAAGAAAATGGATCCTGTGAACCCTTGTGCACTGCTGGTGGGAATATAAACTGTCCAGCCACTATGGAAAACAATACAGAGTTCCTTCAAAAAATTAAAAATAGAACTACCATGCTGTTGTCATTGTTTAGTCGCTAAGTCAAGTTGCACTTTTTTGAGACCCCATGGAGTGCAGCCCACCAGGCTCATCTGTCCATGGGATTTCCCAGGCAAGAATATTGGAGTGGGTTGCCCTTTGCTTCTCCAGAGGATCTTCCTGACCCAGGGATTGAACCCACATCTCCTGCACTGGCAAGTGGATTTCTTTTTTTTTGTTGTTTATTTTTAAAGTTTTGTATCATTTTATTGATTTCTGCTGTACAACGTGAGTCAACCATAATTATACATTTATCAGCAGGCAGATTCTTTACCACTGAGCTGCTAGGGGAGCCCAGAACTACCATATGATCCAGAAATTCCACTTTCTTTTCACATCCAAGGGAAATGAAACCAGAATCTCCAAGAAATATCTATATTCTGTGTTCATTCACGATAGTCAAGATATAGAAATAATCTATGTATCTATCAATAGGTAAATATATAAGATGTACATACAGTCCTAAGATAGAAGGAAATCTTGCTGTTTGTAACAACATAGGCAGAACTTGAGGCCATCAGCCTGAGCAAAATAAGACAGTGAAAGAAAAATACTATATGGTATCATTTATATGTGGAATCTAAAAATTCTGAAATCATAGAAACAGAGATTAGAACGGTGGTTATCAGGGCCTGGGGTAGGGGACACGGGGAGGTGTTGGTCAAAGCATACATGCTTCCACTCACATGATGGATAAGTTCTGGGGATCTGATGTTATGCACAGCATGGTGACTATAGTTAATAATGCTATCTTAAATATTTACTTGAAAATTTCTGAGAGTAGATCTTAAATGTTCTCTCAACAAAAAAAAGGGGGGGGATAACAATTATATGATGTGATGCAGGTGTTAGCTATGTTGATAATCATTTTGTAATATATAAGTGTATCAATTTGACATATTATACACCTTAAACTTACACAATGTTATATGGCAATCATTTCTCAATAAATCTGAGTGGGAAAAGTGGTTCTCAGGTATGGTCCTGAGATCCTTCTTGATCCATGTGAGCTTTCACATCCATGAGATGGAGTTGTTTGGATGTGGGTGTCAGATATGAAGTCATGAGTCCCTGATCATAGTTGTGAACTGAGCCTCATTCGTGTAACACTTTCCTTCCCTTCTCTTCTATAAATCGGTAGATCAATTGACAATAGAAGAGTAGATGACCAAGAGGTTCTTTGCTACCATCAAAGATCTGATGGAAAAAAAGTTTAAGAATACTTGTTAAGATAAAATTTATACATTTACTGTATGCCCATACTCATGGGCTGTAAGTACTACAGGAGATGAAGTATTGTGCATTATTTTCTATTCTCCCAACAACCTGCGAGGCATATATCTTACAGATGAGAAATGCTAAAGCTTTGAGATGTTGAGTGAGGTGGCCCAAGTTTGTGGGCAGAAGGAATCAGAGCCAGAAGCCCCAGGCTTCACACTTCACCTGCCCTTCGAGGAGGAAGCCACTGTCTTGGTTACCTTCCTCTTGGCTTTCTTCCTGATCTCCTCTGTGACTCAGATGAAGTCATCTGCTCACTGCCTGCTTTCTGGAACCTTCTTTTCAGGCCCAGGGGCACCGATTACGTTATATCCTTGTTCATTTGTAACACGCCAGGCTTCCGCGTCCTTTACTATCTCCCAGAGTTTGCGCAAACTCATGTCCATTGAATCGATGATGCCATCCAACTATCTCATCCTCTGTCACCCACTTCTCCTCCTGCCCTCAATCTTTCCCAGCATCAGGGAGTCGGCTCTTCATATCAGTTGGCCCAAGTATTGGAGCTTCAGCACCAATCCTTCCAATGAATATTCAGGGTTGATTTCTTTTAAGATTGGCTGGTCTGATTTGATGTTACAGCCTGGAGTGATGTAACAGGAAGCCTCTGCTTTGACTATCTGCTTTCCTCACTGGGATGGGAAGAAATGGAGTGCATCACCACAGTGCTTCTGCTGTAAGTAACTTCAAACTGATCAGCTTAAAAAAGTAAAGAAAAGAAGTCATCTCACTTAAAAGAGGTCCTTGATGGAGACCTCCTCTGGGCTTGGTTAAGGTGGTGACTGCAATGCCATCAGAGCCCTAGGCTCCTCTCATCTTCCTGCTTGGTTTTCCCCAGGGCACTGGCATTGCTTCAGTGGGGCTCCCCCAGGGCTGCAAGGTGGCCACTGCTGTGCCGGGCACTGTTTCTTGACACAACAGCATCCAATGGAAGAAGAGGAACAAAGACTCGTCTCTGTGCTCTTCAAAATCAAGGCAACGTTTCCCAGGAACCCCTGAAGCAGACCTGTATTCATGCATCGTTGTCTAGACTGGGTCACCCCTAAGTCCATCACTGACAAGGAACTCATATATGCCATGGCTAGATTAATCTGGGTTTATTCCTGAGTCAGATGAGGGAAAAGTTCAGGATATTTGGACAAAATCAGGGTTTTGACACCAAGGAGTAGGGAAAGAACTGGTCCTTGGTTGGAGAACCAACAGAGACTTCTGCTTAAGAGAGGTGTGTTAAATGTCCCTGGAGAAAGATTGATAGCATCAGGGTTTTTATGTTTCTATATTTTTAATTGTTCTTCAGACTGGGGATGTGGGAATGAAAAGGCTGGGAACCTTGGTGGATGAGCTACAAAGAAACTAAAGAAACTTCGATTATGTTAGGACTTAAATTTCCATGCATTTAGACAAATGCTGTAATGGAGAAGTACGTTTAATTATTAACACTACAGAGGAGCAGCAGGACTGAGGCTCCACGAGGAGATGGATCTTTATCTTTTGGGTTAAAGTTTAAGATATGGGCGGTTCATAATAAGGAACAAAAACTCAGCCAGTTGCAGTGAGGTATATGGACCTAGAGTCTGTCATACAGAGTGAAATAAGTCAGAAAGAGAAAAACAAATAAAGTGTGTGCTGTGCTATGCTCAGTTGCTTCAGTCGTGTCTGACTCTTTGTGACCCTATGGACTGTAGACTGCCAGACTCCTCTGTCCATAGGATTCTCCAGGCAAGAATACTGGGGTGGGTTGCCATGTCCTCCTCCAGGGGATCTTCATGACCCAGTGATTGAACCCTCATCTCCTGTATTGCAGGCAAATTCTTTACCACTGGGCCACCGGGGAAGACCCAAATATAGTATATTAATGCATATATATGGAATCTAGAAAAGTGATGCTGATGAACCTATTTGCAGGGCAAAAATAGTGATGCAGATGCAGAGAACAGACTTGTAGACACAGAGTGGCAAGGAGAGGGTGGGGCAGATTGAGAGAGGAGCATTGACATATATTCGCTACCGTGTGTGAAACAGACAGCTACTGGGAAGCTGCTGTAGAGCACAGGGAGCTCAGCTCAGTGCTCTACGATGACCGAGAAGGGTGGGAGGGAGGCGCCAGTGGGAGGGATGTAGGTATACTTATAGCTGATTCAGGTTGTGGTCCAGCAGAAACCAACACAACATTGTAACACGATTATTCTCCAATTAAAAATAAAATAAGGTATATGGGCTGTTATTAGCTGATCAGAAACAAGTTGAAAGCTGGAACCCAAAGGTACGGATGACAACAGAGCCAAAGGGTTGCCAACAATCCCTGAACTCTAATGTCAGTGTTCTGAGCTCTGCTGAGGAGCTGGCCCATGGCTCTGGTTCTCCTAATAGCATTTGGATCGAGTTCTCTGCAAGGCTGACAGATGATGTAACTTGTAACATTTTTACATGTCATTTGTGCCACCAGTTCACTAAAGTACATAGGCCTTATAGGGATATTTAATTCATCAGTGTTATTCTTGACGACACTGAGGACTAACAAGGTTTTCCAGCACACAGAAAGTACTATCAATTCTCAAAAGAAGAGAAATAACCTATTATGAAGTAGCAACATCTTTAATTATCAGACATTGAGCTCTCCAAACCTCAGCCAACAACCAAAGACACAGAAAAGAAAATACCTCTTTTTAAAATACAAAACTCATGATATTACCACCCATTCAAAAAGCTTTCATGGTTTCCTGTTTCCAATAGACCAAAAGCCAAACTATTTAACTTCATATCCAAGGCCTTTGGGAATCTGGTCCCTCTCTTTTTTTACCCACTCTTGTTTCTTCCAGTCTTACAAGATGCCTCACCCTTTCTGGCTGGTATGAACTTTCACATTTTTGTGTCTTTGTCTAACTTCACTCTTTTATTTCTACCAATTAAATACCTATTTATCCTTTAAGATCCTGATCAAACCCAGTTTCTCTAGCAGACTTCTGTTCTCAGCTATCCATTACTGATTAATCAGAATTAATCAATGTCACCTCTGTGGACTCCCATCTTTGTTTCCACCTCTGGTTGACGCTTTTGATAGTTTCTCCAAATAAGGACACTGTGGTGTCTAATGATCTTTCTGGGCCACTAAATTAAGAACGTCCTACAATGGAGGCCAGAGGTATCTTCAGCACTCTCATTTCTTCTTTCTGGAGACATAGGGAGATCCCACTTTTCAGTCTCCCTTGCAGTTAATGTGAAGCTATGTGTTTGGAATTGGGTGGAAATAATGTAAGCAACTTGCAAGTGCGTGTGCCTGCTCAGTCACTTCATTCGTGTCTGACTCTTTGCAACCCCATGGACTGTAGCCCACCAGGCTCCTCTGTCCATGGGGATTCTCCTGGCAAGAATACTGGAGTAGGTTGCCATGCCCTCCTCCAGGGAATCTTCCCAACCCAAAGTCTCATGTCTCCTGGATTGGCAGGTAGGTTCTTTACCACTAGTGCCACCTGGGATTTGGGTGGAAATAATCTAAGCAACTTGCAAACTAGTCTTTAAAAATATTTGAACTTCCAGCCCCTCTTCACCTTCTGTGGATAGGGGCCAGAATCAGGGGATCAAAGGAGACCAGATCTCTGAGTAATGACTTATAAGAGAGCTGTTGATCCACTTTGGAAATTGTGTGAGTGAGAAATAAACTACTAGTACATTAAGCCACTGAGATTTGGGGATTACCTGTTGCTACAAAGCAACCTCACTTACCTTGACTAACCCAGTTCCTAAGGTAGAAGGGGCCATGCATTATTCATTTTGTACTCCTCTGTGAATCAGTGCTTTGCAGGTCTTTCCAAAGTGAGATGAAGAGTTAATAAAATAGCTGTGATAAACATATATTTTCACCTAAAGAAAACCTGAAATCCCCTTAAGAGCAACATCTATATTTCCTGTGAACATGAGATTAATGATTTAACAGACGTGAGTTTCTGATGTTTGCTGAGTTTCTGATATTTGCTGGCCAACTTTAGCAACGAAATTGAGGGGAAGGTTGAGGGGAAGAGTTGCCAGGCATTTCACCCACAGTTGGCTTGCCTCCTCCTTCGGGTTGTGGCTAAACTGTCACCTTCAGGGCATGGTCTTCGGGACTCACCCTGCTATAGGAATGCTCACTTTTTTCTAATATTTTTCTCTATCTTAGCAGTTGCCTTCATAGAATTTACCTCAGGGGCTTTCCTGGTGGTCCGTGGGTAGGGCTCTATGCTTTCACTGCAGGAGGCGTGGGTTTGATACTTGGTCAAGGAACTGAGGCAAAAGAAAGAATTAACTTCAGATTGTAATTATTTGCCTGGTTTGTTTGAGTTCCAGATTAAACTGGAAGCTCTGTAAAGGAAGCACATCAGCTGGCTCACTGTTGTTTCCAGGTGCCTAGAGCAAGTCTGGCTCATGGTGACACACACTCGTGACGATGGGTAAGGTGAAAAGGAGGCAGAAAACGCTCCAAGAAGAAAACCACTATAGGGTGGGGGCAAGCAGCTCACGTTTCCAATGCCCCAAAGCCATAGTTGTACACAGTAACACAACCAATGAGAAGGTAAAATTATGGTCCATAAAATATGCTTAAGAAGAAAGGAACATGCGGCACTAAACATATGATCAAATAACATGGTTAAAGCCAGGTGACTCCACAGCTATAGGAAATCCTAGTTAAGTGGAAAAATCAACCAACTCAACATGGTTTTTCAAATGAGACCTGACTAGTCATTCTTTCACCAGTTCATTTCACAACGAATATATACTGTGTCTAGCAAATATGGAACGAAAACTTGTCTGGAAATTGCTGGGAGTTTTAAGTAGCAGATAACATCCTCCTCCTCTTCATCTTCAGTGACTAACAACTGAAAATGTTTTTTTAAAAATCCATTCTCCTTACCCTTTAAAAAAAAGAGAAAAGAAATGTAGCCTTGACTCCTGTTTCTACCTGAGACCAGGTGTCCTGGCCTGCCTGCTCTAGTCCCATTTAAGGTTCTTTTTGCCCCTGACATAGAACTCCAAGGCAAGTGACTTTTATACTAAGCACAACCTCTGTTCTTCAATCCTCACTTCCATGTACACACATGGAAGGGTGTTCTTTATAAACTGTTCCCTCTATAATCATTTCATGAAAAGATACAATGCAGTTCACATAGTAGAGACTCAGTAAACGTCTGCAATGGACATGAATTTGAGCAAACTCTGGGAAATAGTGAAGGTCAAGGGAGCATGGTATGCTGCAGTCCATGGGGTCACGAAGGGTTGGACACAACTTAGTGACTGAACAACAATAACAACAAGCAGCTAAACAAACACACCCCCAGAGTGTGGATGTGGATTCCTCTCTCAGAGAACATATCTCCCCCATCTTGTCCTCCCCAGATGGAATGCCTCCTCCTAATCGCTCAGGTCCTGCAGTCCCTGGGCCATAAGCCAGTAGTACTTTGGGAAACTCTCATGATCGCTAGAACCCTTTTGAGCCACTTCCAGCTTGTCCCTAGTCTGGCCCAGATCACTGTTTGCCTCATTTCCACCCATCCTGAGACATCAGTTCCACCCCAATCTCGGACATGGTGGGCTGTGAGACATGGAGCAGTTTTTCCTTTGCACTTGAGAGCTGTGTATCTCAAGGGTAGAGCAAGTTTAATATTCCTGTTGATTTTTTTTCAACTCCAGTAATTCCAATGTTTTCCCTACAAGGCAGCTCAGTGAAATAGAAAGAGCAGTGACTCGGCTGTCTAGAAAACATGGTGGTTACATGTCCTGGGTCTGCCCCTCACTAACTGTGTGATCTCGGACACACAGGGTTTTCACCTCTCTGAGTAGAAGGTCATCACCATTTACTCTAAAAACCCTATGTGTGTATTTTTCATCCTAACCCATATGGGTTCTCTTCATCAATATATGGAATTTTTTCTTGGGAAAGAACAGTTTGCTGATATGGCAGGTGTCTAAGAGTTCTTCCTGCTGAATTATCATCAAAACAAGACAGAGCCCCACAGTCGTCAGCTGTCCAGTAAGTTCCACAGAGATACCTAATGTGATGAAGTGTTTCTTTGATGTTTCTCAGTCTCAGCCTTTGCTGGATTCTTGGGGCTTTGTTTCCATGCAGGCTCTTTTTATATCATTATGTCCCATGGCATTATTGAAGTTCAACAAACAGCACTTTTGAGCAGGAGCAGATTTGAATGGCTAGCATTTATTTGCCTGGGTGATGATAATTAGCTCTATAATTCACTTCTTTGTCCTGGTTAGTGCTGAAATCTCACATCCCTGGACTGGGATTAGATTCCCTAATCATTCAAAGGGAAATTCGGGGATTATCTCTACTTCACTGTGGAGACGAGCAGCTGAAGGACGTGTGTGCATGCTGAGTTGTTTCAGTCGTGTCTGACTTTTTGAGACCCCAGGGACTGGAGCCCACCAGGTTTCTCTGTCCTTGGGATTCTCCAGGGATTGAACCCATGTCTCTTACATCTCCAGCACTGGCAGGCAGGTTCTTTACTGCTCGCACCGCCTGAGAAGTCCCATGCTTTCCCCTAATTCTTGAATACGAAGCAACAGTTCTTACAAATCCCTCATTAAATAACCGTTTAGCTATCAAGGTCATGAAACAGAATGAAATGAAGGACTCAGTCATTGAAAGCTAGGCTTTATTTATTTATTTTTAAAAGCAGCAGTCACTGTCACTGTTATAACTGCTTCTGCTGACGGAAAGGGACCCATCACTACTAGTTTCTTTCTGCCCAAGTGTTAGAGCAAAGCGACAAGGTAGGTGATGAAATAGTTAATCCCACTGGGGGACTCTAAGTAGGAGAAACTATGGGAGACTCCTATAAGTTAATGATTACTCAAGAAACCAGGCTTGCTTGACCACAAAATCAAGCAGGCTTGCTTAGCAACAAAACCATGCAGCAAAAGCACAAGACGTGCCCCCAAACAATAAAGCAACGGTGGCGTGAGACCCACCTCCTGCCCAGTGAACTCTGAGTTAATGATCCTTAGGACATAAAAAACAATCATTTGTGGACCCAGTTTGACCACGTAGGGACAAGGAAACTCTCCTGCCCAACCTGGAGGCAAAGCTGATGATGGAAACATGACCTCTACTCAAGAAAGACAAACAAATTCTTTTTCCCCTCTCCACTTTTCCTTTGATTATTGAACTGTAACCCTCTAAGTTCTTGGGTGCAGCATTTCTCACCCACCTGCTTGTAAGCCTCATAGCATCCTATTTTAATAAATCACTTCCTATCTATCACTTTGCTCTCCCTGAATTCTTCTCTGTGCTGAGACATAAAGCACTCTGGTACCAGAGCTCTTCAGATCTCCAAAACAACACCAGTCTGTTTCACAAGCAGAAGGTTTTTTCAGCAGGCTCTGAATCTAGAACTGAAAGTTTTACTAAGTCACAAAGGTCTGTCTAGTCAAGGCTATGGTTATTCCAGTGGTCATGTATGGATGTGAGAGTTGGACTGTGAAGAAGGCTGAGTGCTGAAGAATTGATGCTTTTGAACTGTGGTGTTGGAGAAGACTCTTGAGAGTCCCTTAGACTGCAAGGAGATCCAACCAGTCTATTTTAAAGGAGATCAGCCCTGGGATTTCTTTGGAAGGAATGATGCTAAAGCTGAAACTCCAGTACTTTGGCCACCTCATGCGAAGAGTTGACTCATTGGAAAAGATTCTGATGCTGGGAGGGATTGGGGGCAGGAGAAGGGGACAACAGAGGATGAGATGGCTGGATGGCATCACTGACTCAATGCACGTGAGTCTGAGTGAACTCCGGGAGTTGGTGATCGACAAGGAGGCCTGGTGTGCTGCAATTCATGGGGTCGCAAAGAGTCGGACACGACTGAGTGACTGAACTGAACTGAAAGGCTGGCTTGGGGTAAACATCCCCAAGCAAGAAGACTGACAGTAGATGGGGTTGGGTGGTGGTGGTGGGGTGGAATGGTCTCTGCTCTGAACTCATGGAGACTCCCTGTCTCCATTCCCTCAGGCAGGTTGATCTGGGGAAAGATTACCTGTTGAACATGCCCTGTACATTCTTTGGTCCCTTGAACTGCAGACCAGAAGCTGCTCATGTTGCTGGGCCCAGCCAAGGGAAAAATCACTCCCTCTCCATCAGCATCCATGAGGGAAAATAATATCAATTACTTGGCCTAGTGGATGAAATATAATTGAACTTGACCATGTGGCTGGCTCAATTTTCGTAGCTTTGGATTCGCATTTATCTAGCCCTGCAGCAGTGAGCTCTTTTCCCGTGAATGGTGGTTAATTAGAATGGTTTTGTTTTCCTTAATGGATTGATAATTCTTCCTATTACATTTAAAAATAATTTTTAAACATTCATTTCCTCGGGAGAAAAATGGCATCAATAGAAGGGGACAGCGGTAAAAGCCAGGCATAGACTGTTTCTAATGCAGGATTTTTCTAACAGTATTTTTCTAATGCTATTAATCTAGAAAGCCTCCAGACATTTCACAGTGGTGTTTCAAGGGTTCAAGGGATCTCACCATTAGCCTATGTCTCAGGCTCGGGGAATGGCTTAGTAATGCTTTTAGGAGGCAGATTCAGACATTGGATTGCTGTTTTTATGTTTTCCACATACTGTGTAATTGACTAATGTAGTCACCCTCTTCTTCCTCTAATGTAGGACCCAGTGGGTCCCCAGGTACTTATGCTAGCATGCCAAGATGACCTAGGTTCACTTTGGCCTTTTCCTCAATCTCACAAAAACGTGGGGGGCTACAACGTGTTGGCCTGTTATCTCCTCTGTTCTTTTTCTTGTAAGAAATGGTATTTTAGTGGGCTTAGTATCTGTCGGGATCTATTTCAAGAGCTAAATATGTATTCATTCCTTTTATCCTCACAACAGTCCTGGTAGGGACTATAATTGCTCCTATTTAAAAGATGAAGTAGTTGAGACTCAGAGGATTTAAGTAATATATCCAATTTCATAGTAGATGGGAGTCAGGTAGGATTCCAACCTAGGTTCTCTGACTCTTGTGCCCATGCTCTTCACCATTCATAAATGGAGATTAGTGAGCAGACATTACATTTCAGCTCTGTGATAATAGTAGATATATCAGTGATATAAAGATCCGTGGAGGAAAAACCAAATATATGGTCTCGAACATTCAGGTCAGTTGCCTCTAGAGATTGCTTTGCATGTGTGTGTGCTCAGATGCTTCAGTCGCTTCAGCCTAGGGACTATAGGCCACCAGGCTCCTCTGTCCACGGGATTCTCCGGGCAAAAATACTGGAGCCATTTGCCATTTCCTCCTCCAGGAGACCTTCCTGACCCTGGGATAGAACCACATCTCATTGGCAGATTCTTTACCATTGAGCCACAGGTGAAGCCCTAGAG
The DNA here is from genome assembly GCF_014754425.2 of Oryx dammah. Lineage (NCBI taxonomy): Eukaryota > Metazoa > Chordata > Mammalia > Artiodactyla > Bovidae > Oryx > Oryx dammah. The sequence continues at coordinate 24,068,533 of NW_024070191.1, read as the reverse complement.
ATTGCTTTAGTTTGCACTAAAAAACAAAAACAAAGAGAGAGAGAGGAAAAAAAACACTCCTAAAAACAAACAAAGTTACAGTGCATTGCTTAGTCCTTGAAATCTACCCTCTACCCACAGCCCAGGTCTTCTGCTACTGCTTATCTGGGAGGCTCGCGTCTCTTCATAGTTGTAAATACTCATCAGAACACATCCTTTCTGCAGATTCCTGGTCCTCAAGGAAATGAGCTCATCTCTTGGGTTCTTCAAGACCCTCCTCTGGCTTCTCTCCATCTATGCACAGGCAGCGCTGATCCCCACCCCTCTCTCGCAGTGGGATGCTGGCTTTCTCCCCTCACCTTAGTTTTCTCCCAAGCACAGTCAGTAAAGAATCTGCCTGCAGTGCAGGAGACCCGGGTTTGATCCCTGGGTTGGGAAGATCCCCTGGAGAAGGAAATGGCAACCCACTTCAGTATCCTTTCCTGGAAAATCTCATGGACAGAGGAGCCTGGTGGGCTGCAGTCCATGGGGTCGCAAAGAGTCGGGCATGACTGAGCAACTAACACTAACTAAATATCTCATCTCATATGGTCTCTTTGTCTTTGATTATCTACTGTTTACCACCCAAACCTAAATAGAAAGGAGCCCAAATGCTAAACACCCAATACTGGGCTCCTGAGTGCCGGGAGCCAGCACGGGAGATCCCACCCATGACAAGGTCATGTGGAGAGGCCTGATGGGCAAGGCGAGTCAGGTCTCAAGGGGTCCTCTGTCTGAGCATCCTAATCTCTTTTATTATAAATAAGTTTTTCTTCACCTACTCCGTCTCCCCTTCGAGTTACCCTGGATCCACCGGGGCAGGACCGCGGCACCTGAGGATCACATATTAGGGTCAATGACCCAGTTGTCTCTCCACCTCCTGGGTGTCCTTAGTCTACCTGCCCATTGCCTCTCCCACCTGCAATGCAGGTGCCCCGGGGTGGTCTATAAAGGGAAAGAAAAGCTGAGCACAACCAGAGACCAGGAGAGGCCTGTCTAAATGGGACATTAGGACATCCTCTCAAGTCTACGACATCACTGTTGCCACTGGGGAACCACCGATTCTTGTTCAGAATTTCAAGCACGAGCTCGAGCGGAGTTTCTGGAGCATGACACAGGAAGCTCGTTTGATTCCGACAAATAGAGGCAAATGTTAAACTAAATCAGAGAATATTTAAAGGGATATGTGTCTCACTAGCAACCTCAATTCACTGTATGTAAAACTGAGGGTATCATTTCCAGCTAAAACACTTGCTTGCCTCCCAGTCTTGGCAGCCACTGGCTTCCTTGATTTCTCCTTTTCCTTCTAATCCCATCAGCAAGCCCTGCTGGTGCCACTGCTGATGTGTACCCTAAATCCTTCCATTTGCCTTCATCTCCATTCTCATCCTCTCATCCGTGTCACCATCAACCTCACCGGCACTCAGCCACCAGCTTCCTAACTGGTCTTCCTATTCCACTTTGCCCACCATGTCCGTTCTCCACACAACAGCCAGAGCAACCTTTGGAAAACATATATTGGATCCCATGACTACCCTGTTTAATGCTCTCCAAAGTCTCCTGATTGCATGTGAAATAAACTCAAACTCCTTACCATAGCTCACAGGGCTCTGCAATTGCAGACATTGCCAACCTCTCCGTCTTCATCACATGCCCCTCTCTGCCTTGATCCCAAACTGTAGCCACACCAGACTTTGTCTCTTCGTTGTCCTCAACTCTAGATCCCCAAGCCAAATATTCCCTCGGCCTGGAACACTCTTCCGCAGGAATCCACGTGCTTGGCTTCAAGTCATTCATGCCTCAACTCAGATGGTATCTAAAAAATCACAGTGGGCTACAGATTTGAACAATACATTTCTCACCAATGTTCAAAGGCAGTATGTTTCCTAAGTGAGTTCCGAGTGAGTCCAAGAATTCACCGATGAACACGGCCAAGAAAGAGCATCTATGCAAAGAGGTCTCCTCTGACCTCAAGTCTAAACTACTCAGTGTTTATAAAGAAGATGAGGTATACACACAGTGCAATATTATGCTGCCAAAAAATGAATGAAATAATGCCATTTGCAGCAATGTGGATGGGCCTAGAAATTATCACACTAAGTGAAACAAGTCAGACAGAGAAAGACAAATATCATATGATATCACTTATATGTGGAATCTAAAAAAATGAAACAAATGAACTTATTTACAAAACAGAAATAGACTCTCAGACATAGAAAACAAACCTATGGCTACCCAAAGGGGAAATTGGGAGGAGGGATAAATTAGGAGTTAGGGATTAACATATACACACACACTACTATATATTTTTTATGGAAAATCCAGAGAAGCAAAACATCCAAGAGTCCAACTCCAATAGCCCATGGTTCTGTAAGGAAAGTGGTTTTGCTGTCCCCTTCTGGATCACAAACCTAATAAGCCCAGGAACTGTGCTCTACAACCGACAGCCATTATAAACATATAAAGGCAGCCCATAGATTAAAAAATACATCAATCTGTGAATAAGTACCTTGAGGTGGGAGACCAGAACTCAAAGAACTGATACACTATCATCTTGGGAAAATTACAGTTCGAGAAGGAACTTGCGATTTCCATATGAAAGAGAAGACTGGAATTTGTGTGCAGTTTTTTTTTTTTTTTTTTTTAAATTTCATCCCAAAGTTGATAGCTGGCCAAAGAGTTTTCCAGCTTATTGCCTCTTTACTAGTTTCAGGATGAAACTACATTTGGTTTGATTATATAAGAAAAAGAGAGAAGAGACTTTGGCCTGAATAACAAACCACAGGACCCTTCTTACCTAAAAGTGTACATGGAGGTATTGTTTTTATCCCTAAAATAAGGCCATTTACATAAACACACATAAAACATGCCAGCATGCCATGTGCCCTCTTTGTCCAGGTCCTTCGCCTGAGGATACAGAGCTGACGGGCTGGTCTACATCAGACCCAGACACTGAGAAAACCCAGGTTTCCCAGGAACTTAAGAGCTACTCTGTCTTGACTCAACATGTCCTGCAGTCCAGCTGCCACATGTGGTTCCCTGCTTGTAATTCAGTCACCATTCTGGCTTCAGCTTTGTCTGCACAAAGAAGAAGTAGCCTCTCCAGAGCTCCCAGGATATAAGGGGTCAGAGACCAGAGTTCAGCTTCTGGCATTCTGTGTACAACCATGCAAAGAGCCCTGGGAGCTACCCTTGAAATACCTGGTCCTGGATTTAACTTCATGTGGCCCCCTGGGGACTTGAGGGTCTGCTGAGATGGTAAGTTACACCTGGGCCCTCTGATCAGCCTGCCATGTGAGTACAATTTGGATGTAGTGTTTAAGGTTTCCAACCCCCAAATCAGAACGTATGGACTGGAACATGATCTGATAAGTGAGTCAGTCCTGGAGTATTAATCCCTATTTGTATCACTTTAATCCCTTATGGGAAAATTTAGCACAGTGGTTTAAAATTCTTAATAGGGAAAGATGTGTATGTCAACTTCCAACACGTCAATCATTCTCTACCTTACTGTCTTGTTTTTTTCATTAATGATCTGAGTTTATATTATTTATTTGCTTACAGGTCCTTGACTGTTTCTTCCCACTAGAAAGTCAGACCTACAAGTACAGGAACTTCATCTTATCCACTGCTACCTCTATTCAGATAGGCATCTGGCATATAGTAGGTGTTCAAACAATAATCATGTAATGAACAAAATATTCAAAACTAGTCAAAGTGATTTTAGTAAGGGGGCAGGAACCCAACTTTGTTAAATTCCCCTCACATGTTCCATTCTCGTAACAATCAACACCAAGACAGGGGTGTTAACCCCAATTTACACCTGAAGAGATAGTATATCTTCTTAGGAAGTCAACAAAACACAAAGCAGAAGCCAGAATAATAGCTTTTTGTCTCTGGGCTGAGATGATCTCTCTGAGGAAGGAGAATAATGAGAGAAACCAGGGAAGGGCATGGCTGATTTTTAGCTGAGAACAAGATGGTCAGTCAGAAACCAGAGCTTTGCAGAGGTTCAGCCTCACCCTGGGCAGCTCAAAGTTTGCCAGCCTGACTGTCCTTTAAAATTCTGCTCAGATGTCCACTTTCACCTGAGGTTTATTATTCCTAAGACATTGTCATCAAATTTTCTTCTTTTCTAGGGCATGCCTTCCATACACCCAGACAGAGAAGGCTTTGGCAAGTGGAGGGCACGTCTGCTGTATCTGTAAGCAGTGGGGTTGTTGGTCCAGCGTGTGGTGTGCTACTTAGGTGCCCAAAGTCCTCCACCCACAAACCTCTGCTCTTGACAAACCCACCATGCCCATAAGCCTACCATTAGAATAAAGTAAAGACTGATTTATTTACTTAACTTTACCTAGGAAAGGATGCATGACTGTGAGTCAAGGAACCTGGTTGAGGTGGCAGAGTCTGGAGTTCTAGCCGCTGATCTTACAGGGACAGGCTTCCCTGAAAATTGTGCAGTGCAATGGAATTTGGTCATGGGAGCATGAATCCAAAGATACTTCAAAAACCCAAGGACTGGTCTGCAATCAGCCAGGCATGCTTATCACCTTGTAACAGCCCAGACTTTGTGCTGTCCTGATTCTTACCAGCAAAGATCTGGTGCATGGGTAAACAATATCCAGAAGTCTGGGAACAGTTCATAAAAACTGGGTTAATGGGGCTGAGAAATAAGGAAGTAGGGTGCACAGCAGTCCTTAGTACCAAGGAAACCAAAACGTGGGTCGGGAATCAGAACTGGGGCACTGAGTTTTGTCAGAGACTGACCTCAGGCTGCACTGCTGCCTTATTCGTGCTCAGCAACCTAGTTCCTTATAGGTTCCAAGTGAAAGTGAGCAGGACCCTCACCTTTGCTTTCATCCAACAGCTCTAGGGACCCAGCTTCTCCCGTGCCCTCTGGCTTCCCCAGTGGAATCCCTTTCTCCTCCTCCTTGCTGAGTATCTAGTGCACACGGTCTGTTCAGGTACACACTTCTGTTTGGTATTACTGATTAGTAACAGTTGGTGTATTTATAGGCATAAAATGCAAATTACCTACCTTCCATTAGATGTTCATTTCCATTTTAAAAACTGACACCACAATTTCCCCTTGTCTTCAAGCAAAGTGAGATCCCCCTGTTATGAATTCTCATTGTATGCTAGGCTTGCCTTTCATAACTTTGGCCACAAAGGTAAATGAACGATTGTGTAGTGACTTGTGTGGTGTCTGCGAAGACAGAAACTCTGTCTGTCTTAGCCATTAATTTATCCCTTAGCACATAATAGAGCACCTGGCGCACAGTGGGTGTTCATAAATATTACACAAATGAATCAATGGATGAAGGAGGCATGGCTAGTGTTGGGACTCAACTCTGGGACCAAGATTTCTTCACTAAGGGGAGGCTGGGTGAGAATGGATACGTGTATCTGTATAGCTTTGTGTATGCCATACGTATAGCCTCTTTGCTGTCCACCTGAAACTATCACAACATTGTTAGTTGGCCATATGCCAATACAAAATAAAAAGTAAAAAAAAAATATTTCCCCACTAGACCCAACATAGTCCTGGGGTTAAAAGATTGACCACTTGGCCCATTCCATTTACCCACCAGCTTGGGATCAACTGCCTGCTTTTTATTTCCAGCCTTTTGACAATATCTGGTCATCTTTGATATTACCTCCTTTCCTCACCCTGATTTTTCAAATACAATTTTTATTTATTTTAAAATTAAGTTTTACTGGAGTATAGTTGCTTTACAATGTTGTGTTAGTTTCTACTGTAGAGCAAAGTGAATCTGCCACAAGGATACACATATCCCCTCCCTGAAGGGATGTTTCCAAACATACAAGCTGTAAACAGGGTAATCACCCACTCACCCACCCATACCTCAAACTCCTTGTCTACTTTTATTTTTAATTGGTTTTTAAAAATTAATTTATTTTGTATTGAAGGATAATTGCTTTACAGAATTTTGCTGTCTTCTGTGAAACCTCAACATGAAGCAGCCATAGGTAAACATATATCCCCTTCCTTTTGAACCCCCCTCCCATCTCCCTCCCCATCCCACTCCTCTAGGTTGATACAGAGCCCCGGTTTGAGTTTCCTGAGCCATACAGAAAATGCCCATTGGCTATCTATTTTACATATGGCAATGAAAGTTTCCATGTTACTCTTTCCATACATCTCACCCTCTCCTCCCCTCTCCCCATGTCCATAAGTCTATTCTCTATGTCTGTTTCTCCATTGCTGCCCTGAAAATAAATTCTTCAGTACAATTTTTCTAGATTCCATATATGTGTATTAGAATATGGTATTTATCCTTCTCTTTCTGACTCTCCTCACTCTGTATACTAGGTTCTAGGCTCATCCACCTCATTAGAACTGACTCAAATGCATTCCTTTTTATGGCTGAGTAATATTCCATTGGGTACATATACCACAACTTCTTTATCCATTCATCTGTCGATGGACATCTAGGTTGAAAAAATATGGAGCATTTTACAAATTTGCATGTCATCCTTGTGTAGGGACCATGCTAATCTTCTTGCTGAAGCAAGCACTGATATTTTTGTCCATTTTCCTATCTTTGGGATTCAAGTTCTTCTGTCTATCTTCTCTGGCTTCTGACATGGGCCTGGCCTTCTTATTTAAAGGGCTGTGAATACTAATTTTCCTTAGTTTATTTTATCCCTGTGTAGGCTGTTGTTCCCATATTTTGAGGCCACCAGTGCTGGGCTATCTCATTTTCACTGAACACCTGTGAACCCTTATCCATTTCCTCCAGAGGTTCTTCTGCCAATCCGGTCTAACCAAAAGCCCTGCGGCCTGTAGTCTCTGTAGAATTCACCTTACTTGTTTATGTGTTAGTGCCAAGGGACATTTATTCAATATTTACTTACCTTATAACATAGTGTGGGGGAGGAAGACATTTTCCTCTACCCCTCTAGGTTCTTCTGGCTGGTCTAAGAACCAAATTGACATGAGACATATTAACAGGAGAAAATCAAACAAAAGTTTAGTAACAGGAATACATGGGAGAGATCAAGGAGAATCGAGGACCTTGTCAAAATGGCCCAAGCCCTCACCTTAACTACTATCTTCAGCTAAAGACAAACATGGATGCAGAGGGTAAGAGGGTGAATAATGGGAGGTTATCAGGAAGGGCACAGTAAACAACGGCCAGGTTATACAGATTTAAGTCATTGCCTTCTTCATGGTTCAGAGTTTCTAGAGATTTGGTCATCTTCCTCTTCCTGATACCTGGAGGGAGACACCCCTACATTTAGAGATTTCCCTTACAAATATAAACATTTCTTACAAAAGAGTAACTCCTACTTAGCTTTAAGAATTTTTCACATATCTGCTGTTTCTTAGAAAGTAATCGTCTTAAAATAGTTAAAAAGCTAAGGAGACATTTAAAAAATTAATTCATTTATTTTAATTGGAGGATAATTACTTTACAACATTGTGGTAGTTTTTGCCATACACGGACATGAATCAGCCACGGGTGTACATGCGTCCCCTCCCATCCTGAACCCTCCTCCCACCCCATCCCTCTGGGTTGTCCCAGAGCACGGGCTTTGAGTGCCCTGCTTCATGCACCAAACTTGGACTGGTCATCTATTTTTTTTTTTTTAAAGAAGAGGCTCTTTTGCAATAGAATAAGGGAGACAGGGAGACAGAAGGGGCTTCCCTGGTGGTCCAATGGCTAAGACTCTGTGCTCCTAATGCAAGGGACCCAGGTTCAATCCTTGGTTGGGGAACTACAGTCAATGTGTCACAACTAAGACCAGCCAAATAAATAAATAAATACTGGAAGAAGAAGAAGGGAGAGAGAATTGGAATGATATGTAAAACAAGGACATCAAGATAAGCAAATTTAAAGATCACTGTGCCAGCCAGGAGGCACGAGCCAGTAGTGTGACCGTGGACAAGTCACTTCATTTTTCTGAGCTACAGCTTCCAAATATAGAAAACAAAGCAATTAGATAGCTTCTTAAGTCCTTTCCAGCCTGTATGACTCTCTAGTATTTTGAGTTTTATTTTTATTTTTTATTTTTTTTATTTTGAGTTTTAAAAGGAAGTTCTCAGTATAAATATTCTTTCAAGAATAATGGTTAACTGCCCCAGCTTGAGCACAAGCAGAACTCTGTTAATTTCCTCACATTCCAGGTTGGATTTCCACTTGTGCCTTTGACAAAGTAAGTATTGGCTTTTTAGAATTTTTTAATTACCTTGAGACTAGTGTATTGACGTGGTTCTCAGAACAATCTTAGCATACAGGGAACTTATGACTTTAGCGATGTTACAGTAGGTTATTCATTCTTTGGTATTTAGTTTGACATTTATTTTTCTTTTTCAGCCATATTGACTTATATATCATTAGCCCCCAAATGCACCAAAGGGCAATTGCATTGATTATTTTAGTTCTACTCAGTTATTGCTTCATAATTCATCTTTTACAGCAAAACTTCTCTTGTCAACAGGCCAGAAGAGCTGAGTTTGCATCATAGTCATACCTTCCAATCAAGTGGAGAGACTACTTTAAAAGTAACAGGAGTAAATCATGAGATAGGAAAAACACTTGCTAAATGGTAAATGATTTTGGAAATTTTTATTTGAGAGTATCTTAGGAGAGGAATGAATGGAGCTACTGAAATGACTTGTATTAGAGAAGGAAAAAAGTATAAACCAATTCCTGCAAAACTGTATGATTTTCATTGAAAAATCTCCCTGATTGATTTACATGTCACACAACATGGGTTAATCTGAGATTCAAATAACCCAAAGGTTTCTAAGAACCCAGCAGAGAAGGAACCTTTTGGGTAGCAAGACTATCTCTGAATAGGGTATCTTTTCTTCCATGTGGTCAGAGCCTAGAAAAAAAGAAGAGTAAGAAAGTCTCTCTCACCTAGGAATTTAAATATTTTTGGTAAACGGTTATTTTGTAGTTTATTTTTTCTGATGGAGGCTCCAATCTGGGGGAGATTGGGTTTGTATAGATGGAGTCTCCCACCACATCTTTAGTTGTTTTTATTGATCAGTTGCTAAGTCGTGTTTGACCCTTTGTGACCCAATGGACTGCAACATGCAAGCTCTCCTGTCTTTCACTATCTCCTGGAGTTTGCTCAAATTCATGTACATTGAGTTGGTAATGCCATCCAACAATCTCATCCTCTGCCTCCCCTTTCTCCTTTTGCCTTCAATTTTTCTCAGCATCAGGATCATTTCCAGTGAGTTTGCTCTTCACATCATGTGGCCCAGGTACTGGAGCTTGAGCTTCAGCATCAGTCCTTCCAATTAATATTCAAGGCTGATTTCCTTTACGATTGACTGGTTTGATCTCCTTCATCATTGACTGGTTTGAACTTTATCATCTTATCCTTCCTAAATATCTGTCACAGTATTAAAGTGTTTTTAGCTGCAAATGAAGAGAAACACTAACTGGTGGGTCTAACCCTAAACTGAAACCATTTTCCCCACAATCTTTCTGCTGGGTTTGTGTGGTGAGTGTTACTTTCATAATTAACCAGTCATTGTCTTATCTCGGACAAAAGAAGGATCAGTCACAATGTGGCAAAAGCAGACAACAAAAAAAATAAGAACTAAGCCACAAAAGTAAAAATATACAAATGAGACTCCAACAAACTAAAAAGCCTCTGCACAGCAAAGGAACCATTGACAAAATGAAAAGACAACCTACATAATGGAAGAAATGTTCCCATCATATATCTGATCAGAAGGGCTATTATCAACCAAGTAAAAAATCACAAGTGTTTATGAGAATGTGGGGAAAAGGCACCACTTGTGCACTTCTGGTGAGAATGTAAACTGGTGCAGCCACTATGGAAAATAGTGCTGGGGTTCTTTAAAAGCTTAAAAATAGAACTTCCACATGATCCAGCAATCCCACTTCTAGTTTTCTTCCTGAAAAAAACAAAAACACTATTTTGAAAAGACATCTGCAGCTTCACGTTCATTGCAGTGTTATCTATATAATGGAATATTATTCAGCCATGAAAAAGAAGGAAATTCTGACTTTTGCTACAACACGGATGGATCTTGAGGGCATTATGCTAAGTGAAGTGAGTCAGACTGAGAAAGACAAATACTGTATGATGTTTTATAATGAGCTGATAGACATAGAGAAGAGGCCAGTGGTTGACAGAGGCAGGGGGTGGAGGATTTGCAAAAAATGGGTGTGCGTGACCAAAAGGTACAAACTTCGAGTTACAAGACAAATAAGTTCTGGAGATGAAATGGTAACTATAGTGAACAATCTCTCTCTGCTAAGTCACTTCAGTCGTGTCCGACTCTGTGCGACCCCATAGACGGCAGCCCACCAGGCTCTCTCGTCCTTGAGATTCTTCAGGCAAGAACACAGGAGTGGGTTGCCATTTCCTTCTCCAGTGCATGAAAGTGAAAAGTGAAAGTGAAGTCGCTCAGTTGTGTCCAACTCTGTGTGACCCCATGGACTGCAGCCCACCAGGCTCCGCCATCCATGGGATTTTCCAGGCAAGAGTACTGGAGTGAGGTGCCATTGCCTTCTCCAATAGTGAACAATATTGTGTTGTATATTGAAAGTTGCTAAGACAGTACATCTTGAAAGTTCTCATCACATGTATTTCCAATGTAACTATATATTATGATGGATGCTAATTAGATTTACTGTGGTGATCATTTAGCAATATATACACATATCAAGCCATTATGTTGTATACCTACAACTAATACAGTGTTACATGTCAATAATATCTCAACAAAATTTTTTAAGTATAAAACCTGACTCCTGCAGAGATCCCATTTTGTGGGGAGTTTGTGCACTTTTACTGTCCAGCCCCTTGTTTCTCAGTCTTGCTTCTCCTCAGCCTGTGGAATTTCTTCCCTTTCCATAGGTCACTCATCTTGACCACAGGTAAATATCAGGAGGCATGGAAAAGGACCTTCTGAGTGCTAACCTAGAGGAGGTAAGGCTGAGTGGCAAACAGAGAAGACCCACATCCTGGGCACTGAGACAGACACGTAGAGGACCTTGATCAAAGCCTTGATAAGAGACCTTGATCAAAGCCCATGTTCTTTTTCAATAATAACTAAAATAATTTACTCAATCTGGATTCCCAGTCCACAGATAATCAGAAACTAAAGCTGAGAATGAAAAATGATACCTCACAGGCTGAAAGTGATGATGGAGACCAAAAAAAAAAAAAGTCTATAAAACAGGTACAACTAAAAAACCTATAGAGTTCAGAGGGCATTTCATGAATGACTCACCACTCAATAGCCTCAGAATCAATTCCTTTGTATTTTTATATTTCAGTTGTACAGGCATTGTACCTAGTAGGTCTTAAAGCTTGGTTTTAAAAACAATAGTCTTCAGTCATCTGTAAACTTCCATGGTACTGAACTACTCACTACCAGTATTGCTTTTAAATGAGATACCATTACAGCAGGAATAGAGATAAATCCCAGGATTAGTGGGCCTGTGTTGTGTGAACTGTTTGGCTAAACAAGGCTGCTCATCTCCTAAAATACCCTCATCCCTGGAGGCCAGCACCAGAGAAGCCTCAGTGCTTGCACTGGTCATTAGATGACAAAGCAAGAATCATACAGCTTGCCCAACCTGGAGGTGACCAAGACACCAGGAAGGCGCCTGCACATTTTATTTGAGGGTGGCAGCTGGAGCATGAGTCAGAGACCTCTTGTGGCTTCTGCACTAGCAGGGCTGAGTGTCTTATCAGCAAATCACTGAAGAAGGCAAACCCCCCACCTACAACACCCTTCCACTTCTGTGACACTTTTTAAACACTTGCCTCTTCTAATGCCAAGTTCAAGACTCACCTTACCCACAGGGCCCACACTGACCATTTGAGCCTTTTCTAGCCTCTCCTTCCTTGGAAGACTGCTCATATTGTTATCCAGATCATTCATCTGGCACTTGCCATCATGTTTTATATTGTCAGCTCTCATTTCCTTGCCAACTGCTTGGTGAGCTCCTAGAAGGCACAGGCCATCTTAGAGGCTCTCGCATCTCCCATAGCAAAGAGCATGGGGCCTTGAATACAGCACACTCTCAATAAATAACACTCTTCTGGTGCAAAGAGACAGACATGACTTAGCAACTGAAGAAGAACAACAACTTCATCGAGCAAATATTAATTGGTTGCCTACTATGTGTCAGCTACACAAAATCCCTGTCCTCGTGGAGTTCACAGTCTAGTAGGGGAAGGCGGCCGAGGACAAACACGGAAAATGTAAGTTACCTTAGATAGTGCAAGTGCTAAGGAGAAAACATTACATGAAATGTGGGTGGTGGGGGAGGCTTTGAAATTTTAGATTGTGTTTAGAAATAATCTAAATTATTTATAAATTTAGAAATTTTAGATCAAGGAGAAGGTGACTTTCGAGTAAAGACCTGAAGAAATCAGTGAGCGAGCGATACAGACAGCTGGGGAAACGCAGTTCAGGCAGAGGGAACAGCAGGAAGAAAGGGTTAATCACACAGTCGTGTCCAACTCTTTGTGACCCCATGGACTGAAGCCCACCAGACTCCTCTGTCCATGGGATTCTCCAGGCAAGAGTACTGGAGTGGGCTTCCATTCCCTTCTCCAGGGAGAGAACCCTGTTAATTAGGGTATTAACAGACATTGTTGCTAAACCCCTGGGATCAGGACTTTACATCAACTTGAAAAGTCCTGCTTACTATATATAGCATATATAGTAAAGCTGGCATTAATAGACACTATTGTGAAGTTTTCAAGTGTATATATGTGTGTGTCTGTGTGTATCTCAAGATATATGATACTGATATGATACATATATGGTATGATATTAAAACCTGGCACCAGCAGACACGAATATAGAACCCCCGGGAGCAGGACTGCTCAAGCTGTAAGAACATAAGCCATAATAAACCAAGCTCTATCCAGCCCTTAGAAGATTAGGCTGATGGTCTTAAATTTTGGGGTGTCTTTGGCCATAGCACAGGTGATACAACTGAGATTATCAGCCCCCGGCGGTCCCGTTCGCCACAGCAGACACATTGATCCTAACCGATGGGAGAACAGTCCCGCTTGGAGTAAGTTATCAAGGATGCTGTTAGCAAGTCCTCTCATGATTAGCTTCTGCCAGAAATTATAGTAGGGATACTTCCTTAGATGCAAGATAAATTGTCGGTGGGACTCTTGCCCATTGTGAGGCGGTTTCCAGCTAGTCTGGAGTTGCCCCAAAGAGGCTCACTTTGACTGGTTAGTCAGGTGACATCGCCCAGCCAATAAAAGAATTCAAGAGACCAGTTGACACACATTTGTCTACCTTGGCCGCTGCAGTGGCTTCTGGCAATGAACTCAAAATGAAGCTTGAATGTGCTATTGTAACTTCTGTTTCCTTCTCTGATGGGCCAAACTAGTCTCTTGCTTACGAACTTCCCTTTTATTCAGGACCTGAGGTAATAACCTCAAAGCTATTGCAGAAAACAGCATTAAGGTTTTTATCCTTTGGGGAAGACTGCGCAAACTGACCTGTCACTGCTCTCCACTATTCCGCATCCCAGGGCAGAGGAGCAGCCCTGCCTCTCCGCCCCTTAGATGTCCCAGGGCCTGGTGGGAGGTGCTTGTGGCTCATTCCACCCTTACCCCCACTTTTTCTCACCCCTTCTCTTCTGGAATTTTAGAGCTGACTTTTGAAAGTCACTTTCTGCCAAGACTTTTTTTTTTAACATCTTGTGTATGTGCTGCTGCCAGACTGGGATTGACTTACCAAATAAAAGGACATTAGAAATCCACAGAGTCAGATCAATCTTTAATGAAAAACCAACAAAACATTAAAAGGCTGCCACTAAGCAGCTAGGGGTTGAAGGCAACTCTAGCTAATTGGCACCCACAGCACTCCTCCACACTGCCAAGTTCCAGAGAACTGGCTCTCAACCCAGCTCCGCCAAATTAGGCCAGTTCTCTACAGGGCTCGTGTTGCTCGGTTGCTAATTAGGGTGATACAGAGTACCCCATCCAAACAGAGTGTCTTCTAGACATAGATGCTTCCTGAAACTTGAGGGTTTAAAAATGCTCCCTGAAACGCTAGCTACCATTTTATAACTTGCATTGATAGTGGTGAAGAAATTAACTAAATAGCTTCTGTTCTCACTAACCGATGCAATAGCAATGCTAAAATGAGTTGGGGATGGAGAGATATTTGGAGGAAAAAATCTGTTTTATTTTGGTGGAACAATTTACAATGATTTAGGAAATCTGAGGCTTTTAAAAGATTGAGATAGAGTGATTCTCTTTGTAAATTCTCTGATGTTTTCTAATCAACTGATTTTTTAGAGCACTTTTTCTCACCTCTAACTGACATTAGAATCACCATGAGGGTGAATGGAGTACTACCACCCAATGCAAACCAATCACCCAGAAACTCTGGAGGTAGAGCCCAGAGACCGGTAATTGTCTTCCAAATCTCTTTAGTTGATTGTGATGTGAAGCTGGGGGTAAGAACTGTTGTTCCACAGGAATCAATTTTAGTGTCTCAAATAACATTTTTTTTTTAAATGTAGAATGGAAACAAAAGTGTTGTATAGGACTTTGAAAAGCCTCAGTGTTACAAGCCCTGTTTAGCTCCATGGCTTTGGATACATCCTTTCTTGGGTTGCTTTTCACCTTCAAAATGAATTTTTTTCAAAGATATTGAGAAAATGAACAGAAGTACTATATTAGTTTGCTCAAGCTGCCATAACAAATTTCCATAGACTGGGAAGGCTTAAACAATAGAATGTTGTTTTCTCAACATAGTTCTAGAGGCTAGAAGTCCAAGATCAAGATGTCAGAAGGTGTGGTTTCTTCTGGGGCCTTTCTCCTTGGCTTAGAGATAGCCATCTTCTCTTTGTGTCTACATATGGTGCTCCCTCTATATTTCTTTGCGTCTTAATCTCTTTTTGTAAGGACACGAGACATATTGAATTAGAGTCCAGTCATACGACCTTACTTTACTTTACTTCATGAAAGACCCTAGATCCAAACACAGTCATCTTTGGAGGTAGGGTTACAATTTGAACATACGAATTATCATGGGAGATAGAATTCAGCCATAACAGGTACTGTGAAGTAAAGTGCATTTTTTGTGTGTGTGTGGGAGACAAAAAAATTTCTTTTTAGAATAAGTTTTTTTTTTTTCCTAAAGACATTGAGAATAAATTCAGAAGTTGCCTGGGCATGTGTAGTATAAAGATCTTGAACCATGGCCCATCATGGTGGGAAAATCGTGCCAGAGGAAGGAAGTCTCAGGCTCAGTGAAAACCCAGCGCTGGGGTATTCCAGAGATGCCTTGTAAAGATGTAAGTGATCACCTACTCATTTGAATTCTTCAATTGCCTCCATTGTTCAGGATGTCCCAGACAGCCTAGGGTGCTATAAGAGCGTGTGTAATAGATGTTCCCATCCAAAGAGATCTCTGCTTTCTTGGCTCTTCCAGTGCTTATAAAATTTGTATTTGTATAAAAGGCAAAGCAATGTATACAATGTATGAAGCCTTGGTGCTCTAAAGTTCTAGATCCGTTTAGTTAAAATGCTAAAATATAATTTTTAGATCTTAATTATCCACTCCCTAAATGTGTGGTTCCTGGGAAATATCACTTCAGTGAGTTTCACCTAAGGTCCTCATGTTAGTTTTTATAAAATCGCATGTTTCTGGAAAAGGGAAGATGAAGAATGTAGAAGCAAAGCAGAGAGGTACGTGTACATAGTGTGTGTGTGTGTGTGTGTGTGTGTGTGTGTGTGTGTGGTAATGGGTATACTGATAAGGGAGCATAAAACCAAAAAAAAAAAAAGCCAAATGTAAGCCATGGTGCTATCATGGGGGAGACCATCTACCAGGGTTGAGGGTTTAGAACACTGCACAAGACAAGTGATATTCTGAGTTTCTGTTTGAATGAATCTTCCAGTCCCCTGACTTCACTTTCAACGGGAGCAAAGATAATGACCATTTATTGTGAAGTCTATGCTCTAAATCAATCGCAGTGCCATTCCTTCAATAAGTCGTTTCTGAGACACTTTCGTGTGCACAGCACTGTCTAGAGCACCAGGCAACATGAAGAGGTCTAAGACATACCATGACTCTCCACCAGCTTGGAGTTTAGTTGAGCAGACAGTGCATACACAAGTTCAAAGGTAAGCAACACTATGAAACTTGCAGCAATGAAAAGGCTGTCATAGGGTGATGGTTTATAAATGTCCCTGTAGAGTCCTAAAGGAAAGATTAGATCCTTCTAGAACTAAAGGCTGCAATAAGAGATGTGAATTCAGAGCTATCCTGGTAGACTGGACTCAGGGCAAGGAAAAATGGAGAGCAGAAACTTCAAAAATGGAAAACGAGGATAAAATGGCCTAGCTGTTTTTGTTTGTTTTTCACTGGTTTGTGTTAATAGATTTCATGGATCAGATCTGGGATTCAGGAGAAAATCACTGAACACATTTATAATAAAAGGCAAGTCAAATTTCAGTCAATCTCTCAGCTTCTAACAGGTCTTTCTTTCAGCCCCATCCCTACTCCAAACAAATAGGCAAACAAACATATGACTTAATGACCAGCTCACACTATGATCCCTGTCAGTGGGAAACTAGATCTTGGCCAAGGGCATGGTCATTTAAAAGGGTCCAGTTTGGTCCTCAATATAAACTGGTGATTACAGAACCTGTGAGACTTGACCCTCCTGCAGGAACCTGCCCAGTGTGGCTAAAATTGGCCTCCTGAATTAGACATCGCTAAGGAGAGAAAATACACCATGGGCTGAGGGCCTTTCAAAAGTCTTTTCTTTCTGTAAAAGGAAATGAGGCCAAAGTCAGCAAGCAGAGTAGACTCAAATTTATAAAAGCTATCTAGATTCTACCTCAGGAATGTGAAGGATATTTAGGTCTCCCTTAAGCAATGTCTTTTTATCCAATTTGCTTAAAAAAAAAAAGCCGTTGTTGTGTTTGAGGTTACCATCCCTTTTCTGTTATTTTTGAAAATTCTGCTGCTTTAAAGTAAAAGCCTAGTATATGGAATATCAGAAGTGATGACTGTTTTAAACAAAGAAGCCCTTTTCTCCATCCTCTGTCCCAGGCCTCTGCACACGGGCATGAGACCGACCTGCTCTTTGGACCTCAGAATGAGTGAGCACACTCGGGCGTGATCAGCCTGCCCTTTATCCCTCCGAGATTGGGGTGTTCCTCCATCCAGCCCGGGAGGCCAGCAAACCATTGTGCAATCTGTTCCACACACACAGGCCCTATGGGATTGCTACACTGCCCTTTCCTTTTATTAGAAGGGAAAAATCGATCCTCCTAAATGGTAAGTCTGCTATTGCAAGGAAGCCGAAAGAGTTGCATGGGTTTTGGCTAGTGGCTTACTAGGTTCCCTTGTTCCTAGCTCTACTGGAAACAGCCAGTTAGGAGCAGTCCCAAGGATCCTAATCTCTCCCTTCTAGAACCTCTACCTTCACCTAACTCCTATACCTCCCTGGCAATAAAACCATCAGCGTAAAACCTACATCATGCCACTTTCTTGATGGCAGGCATACTCTTTCTGGCTTTCTAATCAGGAAGACCTAGCGGTAGTGAACACAGAGGACTCCATGGACCAGCTGGAAAACTCCAGTGTGTTGTGGATTTAATGGGGTCTATGCACCCGCCCAGGGACCCTGGAAGGGGTTACCCCTGTCCTGGGGGAACAGGGATACTGTGACTCCATTCCAGCCCTTTGGTACCCCATGGGAACACTGAGCAGTGTTATCTTAGGAGTTTTCCAGGAAAGCTCAAACTTTACAGTTTAATGGGAGATGTTCTGATTTACCAAGGTTGGCTCCACTTTTTAAAACACTGTAAAAGCCAGACAAAATACACCTGAGGGCTATGTTCAGCCTTCAGGCTGCCACTGTAAGATGTCTGCCATCTTGGATGGGACCAGCACCTTCTGATTGCATGGGAGCTGACAGGTGATGGAAGCTTCTAGTGTGAATGCCTACCTGGTCACCTTCAGCACAGAGGTGTGGGTGCTGGCGTTAGCTACATTAGCTGGACTTTGCATTCTGTATTTGTACAAGAGATAACACGCTCACCGCACAGAGTTCACAGATGGTGAATGTCTGCTCTCCTCTGCCAGGGTATCAAGGAGGGAATAAACCAGGGCATGAATCTCTACTTCTTTCTTTCTTCCTCTGCTGGCAAAGCATGGGTGGGCTTAGTTAAGATGGTGCCGGGATAGACTGAACAGCCTAGATGTCCCTGACTGGGTGGACTGGGGGGAAAGTTGTGGGGTTAGCCATGTGGATGAACTCTCATTCCACCCAAACATCCACAGGGATATCGTATTGAGTGGGAACTGTAGAAAGTGGCTGTCCAGTCTGGGTGTCCTCTCCCTGCTGGGCTAGACTCTGTCTCTCATCGATTGCTCCTTTTCAAGCCTCCTGCATACACATAACACGTACAGCTGCTGCTCTCTGGGTGCCCACTGCAGCTTCCTACTCTCACTTCCATTCACATACCAACATACTGGGCCTGGCATCAAACTTTCCACTGCCTCCTACCCAGTCCAAATGTGTTCTAATCATCCAGTTCCAGAAGAGGGCAACTATGGATAGAAGTCACTTCAGCCTCTAGAGCTACGCTGTCTGATGCAAATATTATGTGAGCCACAAGTGTAATTTTAAATTTTCAGCTAGCCACAGTTTAACAATCCAGCCCCTCAAATTCTTCATAATCTATTTTATTTAATCCAATGTACCCCAAATATCATTTCAATGTGTAATTGATATTTTTAAAATTGTTAATGAGATCTTTTACATTTTTTGTAGTCAGCCTTTGAAATCTGGTGTCTATTTTGTACTTAGTGCACTTGCCAATTTGTACTAGCCACATTTTAAGGTGTTCAAGTCTTATGAGGCTAGTGACTACTGTTTAAATAGCACAGCTCTAGAATATAAAGAAAGAAATTTCCCTAATGTCGTGATCAAATTTCTACCTCCAAGTTTTTGTTAATGAGGAAATCTAATTGCCTAGAATATCCCATAGTGATATATTTGAAAAAAATTCAAAATGTTTTTGACAAATTAAAATGATTCATTGATTCTTGCAAAGTGAATGTCAACTAGACTAAATGTAAAATTCTATATTCAGGCTCATAGAAGTCAGGCATATAAATATAGTAGGAGGAGACTGGCTTGGCAGTTCATCTGAAAAGAAAAATCTGTGTTTAACTTGGTCACAATCTCCTAAGGGCTACATTGTGATAGGATTTTTTTTTAAAATCCACACAATCAATATAGTAACCCCACATACAGGAAATAATCAGTTAGAACTAGTGCTGAATTAAAGACTGTGTCAGTTATGCTTTTATTCAGGGCTCCAGACCATAAAACGCTTAACATACAGGATGTGTAAGAAGATGGAAAAAATGTCATTTACCAGATTTCTCGGCTCAACTTCATACTTTGTGATAAGTTCACTGGCATGAGGACTGAGGTCTCTGAAGACATGTTTGATTTATAATTGAGGGTCGCTAACTAGCTTGCTTCCCTTGTGACTCAAACGATAAAGTGTCTGCCTACAATGCGGGAGACCCGGGTTCGATCCCTGGGTTGGGAAGTTCCCTCGGAGAAGGAAATGGCAACCCACTCCAGTATTCTTGCCTGGAAAATCCCACAGACGGAGGAGCTCAGTAGGCTACAGTCCATGTGGTCACAAAGACTTGGACACGACTGAGTGACTTCACTTCACTTCACTTCAACTAGCTTTCTGGTCCCATCACTTCAGGGGAAATAGATGGGGAAACAGTGTCAGACTTTATTTTGTGGGGCTCCAAAATCACTGCAGATGGTGACTGCAGCCAAGAAATTAAAAGACGCTTACTCCTTGGAAGAAAAGTTATAACCAACCTAGACAACATATTGAAAAGCAGAGATATTACTTTGCCAACAAAGGTCCATTTAGTCAAGGCCATGGTTTTTCCATTGGTCATGTATGGATGCGAGAGTTGGACTGTGAAGAAGGCTGAGCACTGAAGAATTGATGCTTTTGAACTGTGGTGTTGGGGAAGACTCTTGAGAGTCCTTTGGACTGCAAGGAGATCCAACCAGTCCATTCTAAAGGAGATCAGTCCTGGGTGTTCTTTGGAAGGAATGATGCTAAAGCTGAAACTCCAGTACTTTGGCCACCTCATGCAAAGAGTTGACTCTTTGGAAAAGACTCTGATGCTTGGAGGGATTAGGGGCAGGAGGAGAAGGGGATGACAGAGGATGAGATGGCTGGATGGCATCACCGACTCTATGGACGTGAGTTTGAGTGAACTCCAGGAGATGGTGATGCACAGGGAGGCCTGGAGTGCTGCAATTCATGGGGTCACAAAGATTCGGACATGACTGAGCGACTGAACTAACTAACTAACTAACTAACTAGCTTTCAAGGAGGTAGGTGCAGTTATCTATAAGACTGTGTTTGCTAGATAGGGTGTTTGTGATTGGACAAGACCTGAACTGATCAGGGTAATAAAGAAGATCACCATTGCTCCTGGTCAACCTTCCAGCCCCACTCCATGTAACAGACACATATTTAGGGCATGTCCATTAGAACAGAAATAAAATTATTAACCTGAGCCTAGGGTAAAGAATTCACCTGTAATACAGGAGGCACAGGAGACACGAGTTCAATTCCTGGGTCGAGAAGATCCCCTGGAGGAGAAAATGGCAACCCACTCTAGTATTGTTGCCTGGAGAATTCTATGGACAGAGGAGCCTGGTGGACTATGGTCCATGGGATCACAAAGAATCAGACACGACTGAGTGACTAAGCATGGAATACCTATAATGTTCTCTTTTGGCCACATCTAGAGAAGTGTGCTGAATTTTAAGTATAGCATTTTAAGATAGACTTTTTACAAGCCATAACTTTTGATAAGTAATGGAGAAGATTGATATGGGTGATGAGCAGTTCGTCAGTGTGAGAGTTTGAAGAACAAAAGATTTTTGATATGAGAAGGCTAAAAAATAGTTGAAAGATTTTCCTGTAAAAGATGGAGTAGATTTATTATATTTTTTGATTCTCTGGATACCAACTAGTGTCCAACAATGAATCCAATTCTGGACTAACTACCAGGAGTTAGTTTCTGATCCCACAAGTTAAAGGATCTCAGCTCCCACAAGACTGCTCCAACATCAGATGCCAATATCAGACCCAAATTTCTGTCTGACTTGGCTAAAAGTTCAGAAGCTTTCACTTCTATACCCCCCACCCCACGTTCCATAATTTCCTAGAATTAGGACTCACAGGACTCAGGAAAGTGCTATTACTAAAACAACTTATTATAAAGGACACAAAAGACCAGCTAGAGGAAGAGGTACATAGGGTGAGGTCTGAAAATGGTCCTGAGCGTAGAACCCTGCATCTCTGAGGAGTTGGAGTGCCCCAGCCTCCCAGCACAAGGATGTGCTCACAAACTGGGTATCTCCCCAAACCCTGTCATTTATGGATGTTTATAGAGGTTTCCAGTCAAGGATTTTCCTGCTCTGGGTGCATGGAGTCTTAATCCCTGGACTGCCAAGGAAATGGACCATGTGATGGTTAATTTTATGTATCAACTTGACTGGTGCAAGGGATGCCCAGATAGCTGGTAAAACATTATTTCTGGGTGTGTCTGTGAGAATGTTCCTGGAAGAGAATCATTTGAAACAGTAGACTTCAATCCCTTGAGGGCTCCCATAAAACAAAAAAAGGTGAAGGGAGGGAGAATGCTCTCTGTCTTCTTAAACAGGAGTGTTCATCCTCTCCTATCCTCAGACATCAGAGCTCCTGGCTCTTGGATTTGTGGACTCTGGGACTTAGACCAGCAGACCCCTGGTTCTCAGGCCTTTGGCCATGGACTGAATCATGCCACTGACTTTCTTCATTCTCTAACTTGCAGACGGTTGGGTAGGGGAGGGGGTGCACAGCTCAGCCTCCAAAACTGTGTTAGCTAGTTTCTACAGTAAATCTTCTTTTACAAATATATCTATATAGGGCTTCCCTGATGGCTTAGCTGGCAAAGAATCCACCTGCAATGCAGGAGATCTGGGTTCTATCCCTGGATTGGGAAGATCCCCTGGAGAAGGGAATGTCTACCCACCCCAGTATTCTGGCCTGAAGAAGTCCATGGACTATTGGGGTAGCTCCAAAACTGTGTGAGCTAGCTTCTACAATAAGTCTCCTCTTACATGTATGTTTGTATATCCTTTTGTTTCTGTTTCTAGAAAAACCTGACTAATATGCACATTTACATTATTCCCAGCATAAATTACTTAATGGAAGTTTTAAGGAGGCAAGTTTTAATTAAGCATCAGAAAAGACTTCCTGAAAATTAGAATTCCATTAGTTGAGAATTGGTTTTGTCCCTTGAGTAGTGAGACAATGAACTCTCTTGTCTCCAGATATAAGCAGAAGGAAGCTAAATTTATCAGGGTTGTAGAGATTTTCACCTTTTTTTTGGTAATAGTTAAGCCTCAAAACTTGGAGCTCTCCTTACCAACTTTAATAGTCTCGACTATAAAAAAAATATTCAAAGGGTTAGGATTTATATTTTCAAAGAGCCATTCTTTTAAACTGTCAAAGTAGATATAGATCACATGGAGAAATTTCAGGTTTTTCAGGTACCTTGCCAAATATCAAAATGACAGCAGGGGTTGTCCTCAACCACAAGCCGGCTAAGAAAAAAAATATATGGAGTCAGCATTTCATGTCAACACCACCACTATTGCTTCACCAATGCAATCCCCACCCCCAGCTTTGTAAACTCCTGTACGAATTTCTCACAAACAAGCAAAGAGTTAAGTCTGGGGGAAATGTGAGGGATGGCCAGGAAAATCTGACTAATAAGAAGGGTGTAGAGAATCTTCCCTGCAATGCAAACCTACTGGTCAATGCTTTCTTTTGTCTTCAGAAAAACCCTTTAAACGAATTTGGTCCGAAGGTATATTAGTTGCTGTTTGTCTCCCCTCTGATTCCTCTCCAAGAATGCATATAACTATGGGCAAATCAAAATTCAGGAGATCTTTGTTAAATGATAAACAGGCATATTAAAATTTTTAAGAGTTTTTTTTGTTGTTGTTATTGTTGTTTTTTAAGCAAATGTCAATTGGAATTGATGTTGCCAAGCTGGAAGTGGTTAGGAATGCTCCACCAAGAGGGGGCAGGGGCAAGACTTTGATATGGCAAAGGTGGAAACGAAGCCAGGAAATTATCTGATTGGCTGTAGCTTAAGTTTTGGGCTTCCCCAGTGGCTCAGCAGGTAAAGAATCTGCCTGCAATGCAGGAGACGCCAGTTTGATTTCTGGGTTGGGAAGATTCCCTACAGAAGGAAATTGCAACTCAATCCAGTATTCTTGCATGGAAAATCCCATGGACAGAGGACCCAAGTGGGCTACAGACCATGGGGTTGGAAAGAGTTGGATAAGACTGAGTGACCAAGCACAGCTTAAGTTTGTCTTAAGTGGAAAAGCTGAGATCTTGTGTCTGTGATTGGATTACCTGAGGAATCTACAGGGTCCGGTTTGGGTTTGCTGACACAGGCTGCTTATGGTTTGTATTAGAACCTTCTCAGTCTAATGGCCTCCTTGTTTTATTAACATTTTCTACTTCTGTGGTCAAACACCTTTGATTACTGGACCCACAAGCTGCTTCAGGGCATCAGTGATCTTTAATCAGCTCCATTTTCAGAGTATAGAAGTAGTGAGATTGTTCTTCAGGTGGCAAGCTAACAGAAGTGTGGCCACCACGTGCTTCTAAAACAGAAAGTACACATTAGGTACTTAATATGTCAGCTTAGAAGAACGACTTATTTCCAAAAGGCCTCTGTATTTCCCAAAACCAATGGTCACTTCTTTGAGCTCATGTTAGTATCTCAACAGCATTTCATCTAGCTCACCACTCCCTATTTCTTGACTGACTTTGTTCCTGAGGCTTCCTTAAGAAAGGGGTGTGGCCCCCTTGTGGTAGATGTACCATCATTTCTACAATTCACTGCTTCTCCCTGTGAGAGGATTATAGGCCATCACCCTAGTTGCAACAAAATCGTCCACAGAAAGTAAGTAAGAAAAAAAGAAGAAATAGAGGAAATGGAATGAAATTTTACTTACATGGAAAGTAAGAAGAGATAGAGGCCACATCCCTCGATATGTTTAATGCATGGGATTCAGGATTTCCTAACATCATCTCCTTTAGCTACAGCTGATATCTGAAATGAATTTTCAGAATCTTTTTCCTTTTCTTTAGGACATGTATTTCCACTGAGTTGCAAATCCTCTTGGGTGAAGAACGCCTTTAAAGGAAGAAGGGAATTAAAATTTATTGCATACTCAATATGTGACAAGTTCTGTATTAGAAACTTCACATGTATTATTTCACCATCACAATCCTCTCATTATTCCCATTTGTTGTTGTTTAGTCACTAAGTTGTGTCCAACTCTTTGCAGCTTCATGGACTGTAGCCTGCCAGGGTTCTCTGTCCATGGAATTTTCCAGGGAGGAATACTGGAGTGGTTTGCCATTTCCACCTCCAGGGTATATTCCTGACTCCAGGATCAAACCCAAGTTTCCTGAATTGGCAAGCAGATTCTTTACTACTGAGTCACCTGGGAAGCCCTATTCCCACTTTACAGATGGGAAAATGAAAGCTCAGAGAGGTTAGGTAAGCTTAACTGTTACTGACAGGCAAATAGATAGTAATTAGTCATTGGGATTAGAACCAAATCTGTGTGTGTGTCCTAAGTCATATTTCTTTCTGCACTATGATGCTGGCTCCCTGCCTTGTCATATATCTCTGGGTTAAAATGAAGGTTTTCATGGGGAGGAGGGGGCAAGAGGTTAGCAGATGCCTCATGGATGAGCCTTGTGGACCAACGATGTAGAAGGAAGCTGGTCATACTGATTTAGAATCCTAGAAGAACAGAACTTCCAAGAACCCAAGATAGCATGTGTTGCAAACAATTGTACATATAATGAGGCTTTGATTCAGAGAAGGGGAAATAATATTTCCCAATGTGGAAGAATGATTATTTAGATATTTTACTAGTAAGATTTTCCTAGATTTTCCCCATGATTACAAACAAACTTAGGCCCCAAATCTTGGTAGATTACAAAAACAACAATCTATTTCTCACTTGTGTCACACATTGGCTGTGGGTTAGCACCAGACTCCAGCTCTGCACAAACTGCAAACTGGCTGTGGGTATGTTCCACAAGAATCAAGGCTGAAGGTTCTGGGGCATTCCTTCTTTTACCACATTTTGCTTTACTGTACTTTATAAATACTGCATTCTTTTTGCAAACTGAAGATTTCTGGCAACCCTGCCTCCAGGAAGTCTATCAGCACCATTTTTCCAACAGCGTTTGCTCACTTGTGTCACATTTTGGTGATTCTTGCAGTTTTTCAGACTCTCTGCAAGCAAGATTCACTGAAGGCTCAGCTGATGGTCAGCATTGTTTTATCAATAAGGTATTTTTAATTAAGGTATATGCTTTTTTCTTAGACATGCCATTTCACACTGATAGATTATAGCTTAATGTGAACACAACTTTTATATGCATTGGGAAATCCAAAAATGCATGTGACTCTTTCTGTTACAATTTTGCTTTAATGTGCCTATGTATGGAACATACTATTTTTGTGACAAAGGGAAAACGTAAGGCGAGCTAGTGGAAATACAATGCTCAGACAGGCATCATGTCATTTCTGCTCCTCTCCCACTAGCCACAGCTAAGCCTGACATTACTGGGAGCCAAGACTATGTATTTTTCACAAGGGAGCCTGACAAGTCAATAGCAGTGGATGGATGTTTACCCCTCTTGTAGAAAGAGAGAGTGAATAATTGGGAACAATAACACAATGTGTTTGTGTTTAATTCACAGTGACCTTTGCTGTTCCCAGTGAAGATGGTGGCCCAAATGTTGCATTTGCTGGCTTTAAGAAGGGCTTGTGTTGCCAAAATCAAGCATAACTTGTTGGTTTGGATTTCAGGAAGCCCAAGCTATTGAGCTGTCTGTTGAGGGCAGGAGAGGAAGTGAAAGATGAGTGCCTTGGACAAAGCAGAAGGGAAGTAGCTGTGAGAGTTAAGGAGGGAGATTTTACTCCTCAAGCTTGAAAAAGGAAGAAGATTTGGGGGGGAGTGGTGGTGAGGAGAGATGAACACCCCGTCTCAAATGTTGTAAGAATCAGTTGAAACTTGCTGCACTACAGAGGGAGGGTAAGTCTCATAGGAGCCTGCATCTTAGGTATTCTCGGGGAGGCCAGGGTACCTCAATGAGAAGCCCAGCTTGGTGCAAGCTTGGTTATCCACGTGCTCAAGGAACAAATGTTCTCTCCAAAGGTACTGGATAATCTAAGATGCCAAGGACCTTTATGATGGCCTGGGATGCATGGCAGAGGGGGACCCATTGTAACATTAAAGTTACCACCAACCCAGTGGGATGTGGAGTAGAATACATTTAATTTAAAGAAATGAAATGAGTCAGACATTTCTTCCATCTCATGGAATAACATCTATTCATCAATAACTCACAGCTAGGACTTCCCTGGTGGTCCAGTGGTTAAGAATCATCCTGCCAACACAAAGGACAAGGGTTTGATGCCTGGTCTGGGAAGATTCCACATGCCCAGGGGCAACAAAGCCTGTGTACCACAACTACTGAGCCGATGAGTCACAAATACTAAAGTCCAAGTGTTCTAGAGCCCCTGCTCTGCAACTAGAGAGTAGGCCCTGCTTGTTACCACTGGAGAAAGCCCTCATGCAGCAGCAAAGACCTATCACAATCAAAGGGAAAATAAAATTAATTAATTAAAAAAAATCTCACAGCCAGTAAAGGGACAAGACAATTCTTTACACATTCCTTCAAATAAATATTCATAATTTTCTATGCTAGGCCCTTTGTATTAGTTTCCTGGAGTTGTCATAACAAAGTACCACAAACTATGTGGTTTATACAACAGAAATTTATTGTCTCATAGTTCTGAAGGCTGCAAGTCCAAGGCCAAGGCAGGGCCATGCTCACAATGAAGACATTAGGGAATGGTCTATTTCCAGCCAAGCTCCTAGAAATTCCTTAGCTTTGGGAGCATAACTCCTGTCTTTACAAGGTGCTTTCCCTGTATGTGGATCTGTGTCCATATTTCCCTGTTTTATAAGCACACGAGTCATGTTGGATTAGGGGTTCACTCTACTCCAGTATGATCTCATCTTAACTAATTACAACTTCAATGACCTTATTTCCAAATAAGGCAACATTCATATGGGTTAGAACTTCAACATGTGAATTTGAGAGGGACAAATTCAACCTGTAATACCCTTTGAGAGGCACTGGGATATAATACCACCAAGACAGTTGGACCCTGACCTCATGGGGTAAACCATCCAGGGGAGGACAGACATTGAGTCCATGAATATGTGAGATTCCAGGTCTTTACATTTCAGCTTCCTGCCTTTTGGCCATTGGAGGCTAGTCTTCCAATTAGACAAATATCAGCAAGACTCTTGGGAGCCTCTATTGATATATGATGTGTCTTCTCAAGTAAGTTATTAGAAAGAAAATAAGGATTTGCCATATTTTTGGCCATCCAGCAGCGGAACTCCCTTCTCAAACTCTGCCTTTGTGTAAGCCTTCATGGAAAGCAGCAAGGCTATGAGGTTACAACCAAAATGCACTTCCCTTTCATGATTCACTCTTTCCTAAGATTTTTGAGTCTGGAGCAATGACTCCTAGGAGCAGCGACAATTTAGAGCTCATCTTGGTGGCACCATTGGCAGAATTCAGAGTCCAGGTGCACCCACACCAGTAGTAGTACTGGCAGTAACACCTTGACCAGTCTGCAACCATTGTGTGTTCTAGCCTGTGCCAACCACCCCAACTTCCCTTGGTACTTGCTTGATTCTCCATCTTCACGATTAATTTTGTGAGCTACTCCATATTCTACCATATTCCTTTTCTGCTTACAAGAGCTAAAGTGCATTGCTTGCAAGTGCTGAAAATACATAAATAATTATAGATGCACAGGTAAACAGAGCTGGCTTCGTCTAACCTAGGAGGGAATAAATCTTACATTGAGATTTCTCAGAAGTCAGCCCGTATGATCCATCTCCTCCTGCCTCTCCAAGAAGGTGGCATCCTTTACACATTCTAAATTGCTTAGTCTCTCACTTTGCTGAGCTGTTCTTTAGAAGACCTGCCATGAAAGAGGAAGAGGTTTTGATGAAGAAATGGAGAAGATAGGAATGGTATTTAAGACGGTGGCAAATGGAAAAAGAGCTCAGTGTAAAGGCCAAAGACAAACCATCTTGTTCATTATAGACTGTGAAGTGTCTCAATCGGGAGCTTTTTTGAGTTTGTTAATGTCATGCTCCTTTAGTTTGTTTACAACAGCAGTGTCTTGGAATGTAGCTGAGTCAAGTCCAATAAGCCGTGGGCACAGGGAGGAGTTGGGAAGGAGTCGCAACCAGACCTCGCCCCTGGGGGATGGAGGGGAGGTAGCTTCAGGTATGGGGAATAGCCTATGTGGTTGAGAAAACATAGCAAGCTCTGTGGTATTGGTATCGGGGCTGCCTGTGATTGACATGAGACGTGGGAGCCCTTCCTCAGTCATGGGGAGCAGTGGGGCGAATCCTGACTCCCCACAGGCAGCCATTAGATAAGCAATGCAGCAGGAAACATAGACTCAAACTTTGAATGGAGAAGAAGGTGGAGTTCAAGACTCCTGTGGAGTTCAACCCAATCAGAGTGCAGATTCTAAGAGATGGCACAGCCCTGGGATTTACATGATAACGATGAAGAGAAAGAGAAAACGGAGCAAATGCCAGTCATCAGACTTAGGACAGAGGAAGCCAGGGTCACCAGCAAAAATGGATTTGATGTAAGTGTTAGGACCTTGCATCTCAGCTGTCTGCAGTCAAGGTCATGGATAGGGGGAGGACAGCAGCAGGGCCAGGCTCCCAAATGGAGGCCACATGCGCATACAGAGAAAGGACGCTGCAAAGACTGAGCGACCGCTTGTAATGCTTCTTGCCTCACTCTGTCTTTCCTACCAAATTTGACAGCATCAGAAATCCAAGAGAATCTTACAGAAGGAGCTGGTCTATGTCCCATCTAAAGACCAATAAGAAAAGCAGGAGCACTCCCAAAGAGTCATTTTCTTTTATTTGCTTCAGGGGAAAAGATTCCAAAACTTCCCTGTACTACTCTTGTGTTTAACTCAAAGCTCTCAACTTTTATTAAAATTGGGTCAATGGCTTCATGTTGTATTCTTGTTAGTATACTCAAAGAAATTCCTTATTTGCTGCAAGTTTGAAATTATGCCACCTAATTCAAATGCAGAATGTATGTATTGTGTTCTAGGTTTTGAGGATTCAAAAATTAATAAAACATAGTCCTGCCTTTGGGACCTTCCTGACCCAGGGATTGAACCCAGGTCTCTGACATTGCAGGCAGGTTCTTTACCATCTCAGCCACCAGGGAAGCCCTACTAATACTTGGGAAACTTACAGTGCAATTTGTAGTTGCCTTTTCTTAAGACAAATCAATCCCCATTCTTATTAACTTGTTCAGCAACTTAGAAAGAAGAAATTGGAATGGAAAAATGGAAAGATAAGGAGAAAGGACAAAAAAAGGTTAAGAAGCAAGCAATGATGAGCTCCACCACTCCTAAGATTGTCTGTCTCCCAGCACTGAAGACTATGGCTGCCACAGTGGGACACGCCTGCTGGTCCATAGCATTTGTTTCACACCCATCTGCTGTACTCAGAGAAAGTCAGTATGATTTACTCCCGGACTGGCTGCCTGAGAGACACAGGTGATATGTGTGTAATAAACTATTACCCATAGGACTTTTGCCTCAGTTGATGACAACAAGAGGAACAAAGATACACACACACACACACACACACAACTCCTTTCCCACAAGCTTCCACATACAGTAAGTATAGAAAACTTTATCAATATAAAACCAAAGGCAAAATATTCACAGGAATTACTTATGTACCCATCTTTTATGTAGCAAAAGACGATAGGAAACAAAAATACAAAACAAATGACCAAGGTCTCTTGTATGCAAATAACCCTTACATACAAAGAGAGCTCTAATAATCCAAGAATAAAAAGACTAACACAATAGCTAAATTGACACAAGAGATTAATAGAAATCCACAGAAGAAAAAACATGAATATTAAACATTTGTGGAAAAAACATTCAATTTCCTGTAACTAATTTAATTAAAAAGGTAATTATAACAGAATTATAACAAATGAGATCCCAATTTTCCTTTATTAAACTGACTGATATTTTACACAGAGCTCAATGGTAGCAGAAATGTGGAAGCTCTCCAAGGGCTATTTACTGGTTGTGATTTATTATACTAGTTCTTAAGCTGTACTTTAGCAAGACACTCCAGGTTGTTCCATGACCAAAATCTGGAATCTGGTTCCTCAGAAACAGTCTAGCTAAAAGAGAAGATGTGCAAAATTTTATGTTTCCCTTCAATATACCTCTCATAAGAACTTTAGTACTTGTAGAGTAAAAGGACAAAATCAATTAATTAGATGCAATCAAATATGAACCTAAAAACCTTGAAACAGCCCGTCTTTGGTAGTTCAATCATTTGCTGGGCTTCATTTTTGCTGATATTGCTTGTGGAGTTTTGTGATTGTATATTACAAAGACCTCACGTTCATACTTGCCACCAATACAGTATTTCTACTTCACATTGATAGAATTAAGCATAAATATTTCATGCTACTCCCCAGGGAGCGCCATGATTTTCCACATGTCTCTTCATTTCAGCCACTCACTCACGCCTTCAACAGATAGTCATCCTGCTCCCTACATGCTGGGCAGAGTTCTAAGAGCTGGAGATATAATCATGAGTAAATTAAAGTCCTCATTCTCACGGAGCTTAACCTTCTTGTGGGAGAAAACAGACCATAAACAATAAGAGATAAATATCTAACATGACAGATGGTGATAAGCAAAACAGAAGAAAAATTCAGCAGAATGAGAGGAATAAGGAGCACTGGGGCAAGGGGGAGGGGTGATGAGATGACTGTAATTGACAGGATGGTCAAAGAGAGAATCCCTAGTAAGGGGATATTTGAGCAGAGTCTACAAGAGAGGAAAGGGTAAGACATTCAGTTACCTGGGAGAAGAATATTCTAATTAGAGGGAAGAGCAAGTGCAAATGTCCTGAGGTGGGAGCATGCTTAGCATGTTCAGAGGACAACAAGGAGGCTTATTCGAGCAGAGCAAAGAACGAGTGATACTGGTGGATGATGAGGGCTGATAAGTAGCAAGGGGTGGGTAGATCATACAAGGCTTTATAAGCAGAGTGACCATACATCTCACTTGTTTGAGATAGCCTTGTTTATTGTTCTGGGATAATTTGTAATGACTGACCTTTCCTTCTAAGAATGTCCCAGTTTATAAGTTAAATTATATGGTCACTCTACTTAAGGACTTAGGGCTTCCCCTGTGGCTCAGAGGGTAAAGCATCTGCCTGCAATGTGGGAGACCTGGGTTCAATCCCTGGGTCGGGAATATCCCCTGGAGAAGGAAATGGCAACCCATTCCAGTACTCTTGACTGGAAAATCCTATGGATGGAGAAGCCTGGTAGGCAACATTCCATGGGGTTGCAAAGAGTCAGACATGACTGAGCGACTTCACTTTCTTTTCACTTACTTAGGGACCATACAGTTTTGGCTTTTGCCCTGAGCAAAGGAAAAAGTCACTGAAGGGTTTACAAGAAAGAAGCAACTCGCTGTGACTTTCATTTAAAAACAAAGTTCCCCCCCACCTCACCCCCTTCCTTGAAAGCAGAGGTTAATCAAAGGCCCCTGTAGCCATCTGAGCAAAAATAATAGAGGTCTGGGTGAGGACAGAAGTAGTGAAGAAACAAGTTGGGATAGATCTTGAAGGTAAGGCTTACTGGATGGACTTGGAGATCCCCCAGGAGAGTGACAGGAACAGAGTAAAGTCATGATGATTCCAAAGGAATGTGTTTGGAACCCCTGGTTAATTATATATTTGGTTTCCACAGCATCTTCATAGATCATGGAATCTGCTTGTTTGAAGTGTAGGTCTTGGTACATTCACTGTGGATGGGAAAAAAATAGGCATGCCTCAGAATAGATAATCTAGTAAACAGAGATTATGGTCTGAGAACCCAAAGACTCACAAAATGAAAAACAGTATATCATTGGCATCTTTCAGGAGTCTCAAATTGTAACTAGCACGTGCACTACAGAGCAGTTCAGGGCTGTTCAAAGCTGTTGGTGATTCACACAGGGTGATGGGTCTCAAAGAACAGATGTTTAATCCGCTTTCTGACTTCCTGGGATGAACCAATCTTTAAGTTTGGGAGAAAACTGTTTGCTGAACCTGGTTAACTTCCTTTTTGCTGCACATGTAATTCTACATGGCCGTTTTCCAGCAAAAGATACGTACAGTAGATAATTCCTGCTTTGTGCCAGGGTCTCAGTGATGATGAGTCTGTTCTGCATATAGGGTTGAGAAAGAATCACTGAAGACAGAAAACGCTGTCAAATGGCTGCCTGTGACATTCAGACTTGTCCAAATTCCAAAACTACAAAAAATGTTGAATAGTATTGAATAAATCAGAAACTTGTTTAATATGGAATCTTGATGCCATGTTAATAATATTTTCTGATTTCTTCCTTCAGAACACTGTAGTGCTTTTGTTTGCTTCTGTGTTTAACTAACAGGAAATACAGTAAACATTGTCCTACTAGAATCAGCCTATCACTGACCTCTGCCTATTCTCTCTCCATTGATTTAGGACATTTTCTTCCTTTATTTCTATCAGAGAGATTTTTCACCTTTAAAAAAAATCATATTCTGTGTACATAAATTAATAGTTCTATTGCTATTATGAATGAATCTTTTTTCCATTACATTACATTTTCTAACAAATTTCCATATGAAGAAAACTAAGTGGCTTTTGTACATAATTTTCTCTACATTTTACTGATCATACTTATTAGTTTCAATATTTTTTCTGCTGATTTTTTTTTAAATTCTGTATTGGTTTTGCCATACATTGACATGAATCCACCACGGGTGTACATGCATTCCCAAACATGAACCTCCCTTCCACCCCCCTCCTCACAACATCTCTCTGGGTCATCCCCGTGTACCAGCCCCAAGCGTGCAGTATCCTGCATCGGACATAGACTGGCAATTCGATTCTTACATGATATTATACATGTTTCAATGCCATTCTCCCAAATCATCTCACCCTCTCCCTCTCCCTCTGAGTCCAAAAGTCCGCTATACACATCTGTGTCTTTTTTGCTGTCCTGCATACAGGGTCATCCTTGCCATCTTTCTAAATTCCATATATATGTGTTAGTATACTGTATTGGTGTTTTTCTTTCTGGCTTACTTCACTCTGTATAATAGGCTCCAGTTTCATCCATCTCATCAGAACTGATTCAAATGTATTCTTTTTAACGGCTGAGTAATACTCCATTGTGTATATGTACCACAGCTTTCTTATCCATTCATCTGCTGATGGACATCTAGGTTGTTTCCATGTCCTGGCTATTATAAACAATGCTGCGATGAACATTGGGGTACATGTGTCTCTTTCAATTCTGGTTTCCTCAGTGTGTATGCCCAGCAGTGGGATTGCTGGGTCATAAGGCAGTTCTATTTGCAATTTTTTATGGAATCTCCACACTGTTCTCCATAGTGGCTGTACTAGTTTGCATTCCCACCAACAGTGTAGGAGGGTTCCCTTCTCTCCACACCCTCTCCAGCATTTATTGCTTGCAGATTTTTGGATCGCAGACATTCTGACTGGTGTGAAGTGGTACCTCATTGTGGTTTTGATTTGCATTTCTCTAATAAAGTGAAAAGACAGCCTTCTGAATGGGAGAAAATAATAGCAAATGAAGCAACTGACAAACAACTAATCTCAAAAATATACAAGCAACTCCTGCAGCTCAATTCCAGAAAAATAAACGACCCAATCAAAAAATGGGCCAAAGAACTAAATAGACATTTCTCCAAAGAAGACATACGGATGGCTAACAAACACATGAAAAGATGCTCTGCTGATTTTCTTGGATTTTCTATGTATGAAAATATATCATTAGAAAATAATCATACTTATCTCATCTCATTGACTATTGTCTTCATAACAAGGTTGGATGCTGGTAATAATTCCTGAAAGAAAACTGATTAAATTATGACATGCTATTCTTTTAATTAGCTGTTCAGTTCAGTTCAGTCGCTCAGTCGTGTCTGACTCTTTGCAACCCCATGAGTTGCAGCACGCCAGGCCTCCCTGTCCATCACCATCTCCTGGAGTTCACTCAAACTCATGTCCATTGAGTCGGTGATGCCATCCAGCCATCTCATCCTCTGTCGTCCCCTTTTCCTCCTGCCCCCAATCCCTCCCAGCATCAGAGTCTTTTCCAATGAGTCAGCCCTTCGCATGAGGTGGCCAAAGTACTGGAGTTTCAGCTTTGGCATCATTCCGTCCAAAAAACATCCAGGACTGATCTCCTTTAGAATGGACTGGTTGGATCTCCTTGCAATCCAAGGGACTCTCAAGAGTCTTCTCCAACACCACAGCTCAAAAGCATCAATTCTTCGGCACTCAGCTTTCTTCATAGTCCAATTCTCAGATTAGTGCTAATATTTTATTTAGGATATTTACATATATATTATAATGTATTTCATATACAATTTTTATCATTTTTAGTGGGTTTGGAATCTGGATTATGATAGCCTGAAAAATTGAATTGGTGAGTGTCCATCTTTTTTTACACTCTGACAGAATTGAATAACATAGCAGTTACCAGTTCTTTTGAAGTTCATGAGGACCCTCCTTGTAACACTATCTGGAAGTGTAATACATTTTTAGCAAAATTGTCAGTCTCTGATTATTGATCTCTGATATTTAAGTTTGATACTATCTTGTCAATTTTGATATTTTAAATTTTCCTTGAAAGAATGCTTTTAATCTAGATTGTCAAGACTTTTAGCATAAAAGTCATTCCCTCATAATTTTAAAGTCCTCTATATATGTAGTTATATCTCCCTTTCTTACTCTTTTTGTACTCACATGTCTTCGGAAGTGCTTTCTTGGCTAGATTTATCAGCATTACTCTCTCTTGATGTTTCAGAAGAACAAAACCAGCTGTATAGTTTTAAACTTTCTCTTTTCTAGTTCTTTATTAATTTATTTTCCAACTTTATTTTGGTCAGTTTAAAAATAATTTTTTGAATTAAATTTTAAATTTCCATGTTTCTGATCTGATCACAAGATAATTTAAGGCTCTGATTTTTTCTCTAAGTATGGTTTTGGCTGAATCAATATCTATAGGTTCTGATATGTTCTATTTCCATTTTTATTATCTCAAAGTAGTCTGGATTATAGATTTGATTTATTCATTTATTCAAGAGGTATGATAAAATTAGTTTTGCTATAATTTTTAAGTTGTTACACCATTTTGTCTTCTTCTAATAGTTAATTTCTAGTTTATTATATTACAGTTAAATAATATATCTTGTAGTAATACTAATTTTTACATTTTACTGAGATCCTCTTTGTGGCCCAGTACATGATCACCTTTTACAAATGTTCCTTGGGGATTTGAAGAAAACTCTGTAAAGAACAAAATT
The DNA here is from genome assembly GCF_014754425.2 of Oryx dammah. Classification (NCBI taxonomy): domain Eukaryota; kingdom Metazoa; phylum Chordata; class Mammalia; order Artiodactyla; family Bovidae; genus Oryx; species Oryx dammah. The sequence continues at coordinate 24,032,858 of NW_024070191.1, read as the reverse complement.
TTTTATGTCTACAATTAAGTTTACTACATATTCAAAACATTTATGGTTTTATTTATTTTGAAACTACTCAATCTGTCTTAATACTAAAAGAGTAAGATTAAAATTTACCACTAATACTGAGATCTATTAAATTCTCATAAGTTTCCTAATAGTGTTATTGCCTTATGTACATTTTTGTTATGCTAATCAGTGCTGACATTTTATAACTAGAGGTTTTGTGTATTGTGTTTTTTATTATTTTTAATATCATTTTGTCCCATTTAGAGCCTTTTGTTCTTAATTTTACTTTGTATGATAATCTTACCACCTGCTGTATTTTTATTATGCTTTCCTACTATATCTTTTCCCACCTCTTTATTTTAAACCTTACTGTGACTTTTTTTATTTTGAAAATGCAATCTTGTAATAGTTATGCAGCTGAATTGTTTGTGAAACAATCTTTGTTTTGGTGAGGATTTTAACACGTTAATGTTGATTGCTTTTACTTACTTGAGCTAACTGTTAGAAATACAGTACAAATATCTTGGACAGGTGAGGGGGTGGGCTCATATATTTTATATTTTTTTTTCTCACTCTTTCTTATTTTAGGTAGAGCTGGTCCTAAAGAAATGATCAACTGCACTGAACAAATGTATGACTTTGGTGAATTTGTAGAGGGCAACCAGTAGAGTGTTAACTGCCTTGAGTTTGACTTACTGATTGGTTACTATTCAACATAGTTCTGGAAGTTTTGGCCACAGCAATCAGAGCAGAAAAAGAAATAAAAGGAATCCAAATAGAAAAAGAAGTAAAACTCTCACTGTTTGCAGATGACATGATCCTCTACCTAGAAAACCTTAAAGACTCCACAAGAAAATTATTAGAGCTAATCAATGAATATAATAAAGTTGCAGGATATAAAATCAACACACAGAAATCCCTTGCATTCCTATACACTAATAATGAGAAAGTAGAAAAAGAAATTAAGGAAACAATTCCATTCACCATTGCAATGAAAAGAATAAAATACTTAGGAATATATCTACCTAAAGAAACTAAAGACCTATATATAGAAAACTATCAAACATTGATGAAAGAAATCAAAGAGGACACTAGTAGATGGGGAAATATATCATGTTCATGGATTGGAAGAATCAATATAGTGAAAATGAGTATACTACCCAAAGCAATCTACAGATTCAATGCAATACCTATCAAGCTACCAGCAGTATTTTTCACAGAGCTAGAACAAATAATTTCACAATTTGTATGGAAATACAAAAAACCTCGAATAGCCAAAGCAATCTTGAGAAAGAAGAATGGAACTGGAGGAATCAACCTGCCTGACTTCAGGCTCTACTACAAAGCCACAGTCATCAAGACAGTATGGTACTGGCACAAAGACAGAAATATAGATCAATCGAACAAAATAGAAACTCCAGAGATAAATCCACACACCTATGGACACCTTATCTTCAACAAAGGAGGCAAGAATATACAATGGATTAAAGACCATCTCTTTAACAAGTGGTGCTGGGAAAACTGGTCAACCACTTGTAACAGAATGAAACTAGAACACTTTCTAACACCATACAAAAAAAATAAACTCAAAATGGATTAAAGATCTAAACATAAGACCAGAAACTATAAAACTCCTAGAGGAGAACATAGGCAAAACACTCTCCGACATAAATCACAGCAGGATCCTCTATGATCCACCTCCAAGAATATTGGAAATAAAATCAAAAATAAACAAATGAGATCTAATTAAAATTAAAAGCTTCTGCACAACAAAGGAAACTATAAGCAAGGTGAAAAGACAGATTTCAGAATGGGAGAAAATAATAGTAAATGAAGCAACAGACAAAGAATTAATCTAAAAAATATACAAGCAACTCCTGCAGCTCAATTCCAGAAAAATAAATGACACAGTCAAAAAATGGGCCAAAGAACTAAGTAGACATTTCTCCAAAGAAGACATACAGATGGCTAACAAACACATGAAATGATGCTCAACATCACTCATTATCAGAGAAATGCAAATCAAGACCACAATGAGGTACCATTTCACATCAGTCATAATGGCTGAGATCCAAAAGTCTACAAGCGATAAATGCTGGAGAGGGTGTGGAGAAAAGGGAACCCTCCTACACTGTTGGTGGGAATGCAAACTAGTACAGCCACTATGGAGAACAGTGTGGAGATTCCTTAAAAAACTGGAAATAGAACTGCCTTATGACCCAGCAGTCCCACTGCTGGGCATACACACTGAGGAAACCAGAATTGAAAGAGACGTGTACTCCAATGTTCATCACAGCACTGTTTATAATAGCCAGGACATGGAAGCAACTTAGATGTCCATCAGCAGATGAATGGATAAGAAAGCTGTGGTACATATACACACTGGAGTATTACTCAGCCATTAAAAAGAATACATTTGGATCAGTTCTAATGAGGTGGATGAAACTGGAGCCGATTATACAGAGTGAAGTAAGCCAGAAAGAAAAACATCAATACAGTATACTAACACATATATATGGAATTTAGAGAGATGGTAATGATGACCCTGTATGCGAGACAGCAAAAGAGACACAGATGTATACAACAGTCTTTTGGACTCTGTGGGAGAGGGAGAGGGTGGGATGATTTGGGAGAATGGCATTGAAACATGTATAATATCATATAAAAAATGAATCGCCAGTCTAGGTTAGATGCAGGATACAGGATGCTTGGGGCTGGTGCACTGGGATGACCCAGAGAGATGATATGGGGAGGGTGGTGGGAGGGGGGGTTCAGGACTGGGAACTCATGTACACCCGTGGCGGATTCATGTCAATGTATGGCAAAACCAATACAGTATTGTAAAGTAAAATAAAGTAAAAAAATAAAATAAAAAATAACCCCCTCCAAAAAAGTGGAAAATTTAGTTTCAAAAAAATAAAAATAAAAAATGAAAAGAATATGATGCCAGAAAAATAAATAAATAAATGAAGCAGAGACAGAGTAGAGGTCTGTGGACTGTTTTCTCATGGCAAAAACTACATTGACAATATTTTCATGCATCCCAGTTCCTCTGCAGTGATGATTGATGTGGCAGCAATGTTGCTCAACAGTCTGTCTTAAAGGTCCCAGGCCAACTATTTCAGTGTATTATAGAGTACAGAGAAATATTGAGACTGCTGCATTTTGTTCTGTTTGTCTTTAACAAGAGGGTGGCATCCTTGCTCGAGATAATCTTAATAAATTCCTAGGCCTCCAGAAACCCTTCACATTCTTCATCGTCCTAACTTATTCAGAAATTGGGCAGAAATCAGTGCTTTTCATTGGAGAGCGCTGGTGGTTCTGTAGTCTATTAATATAAAAATTAAACTAGATGAAAGGACAAGGTGACTGTATTGAAAGAAAATAGAAGGACTGGCTAACAATCCTCTTTTGTTTTGTTTGAAATACTCTAAGTAAAATCAGAGAAAGAAAAATAGTATATTTTTATTCCATTCCCAACACTCCCCCTATAAAAGTGACTTGAAAAAGAGCCTCTCTTGTGAAATCCTAAGTAAGAAATGAGACAGCCTTGTGATGTCTCTGGAAGAATAAAAGGTAAAATTTGCATTACTATAGAAAGTTACTAAGGGTGATGATATAAGAAAAGTGAAGAATTTTTAAATGACATTTTAAAATTTACATGTAATTTCTCACTTGCATAACAAAGTTCAGGCACTTAAGGTAAGTTGTTAAACTAGCTTATGTATATTCTAGGATTGTGTAGGTAATTAAATATACAAGGACTAGAGTTCTCAGTGTCAGAGAAAGGAGCTTCAAATGAGAAAGGAGGAAGGTAAAAAAGGAACTCCATGGATTTGATTGCAATTAGAGATAGTAGGTACCTGTGGATTTTAATATGTGTACAGGCAGAAACAGATGTGTCTATAATACAAATAGCTCTGCCCACTGAGAGGCCTAGAAGTAATGACGCCCCAATAGCAATAACAACCAGCTCCAAGAACTTACACTCTAAACACCATTCTCCAAGAAAAGGAACAGTCTTCCTTGAAGGAATGGCTGATTTGGGGGGCTGGAGCAGAGAAAGAAGATGAGCTTGGAACTTGATAAGTCAGAAAGTAAGAACGTGTCCAAGGAATGAGAAGAACATGTCAAAAGGACCTCTTTGGAAGGCCAAACCTGGGGATAATTTGAACAAGAAAATAAATGATAGTGTAATGGATTAATAACTCTTAGAAAAATATAAGAATTCATGAGCTCTTCCTGATAGAAACAATTTTAAAATAAATAGAAAAGGAACCTCTTCTCTACTATATACTTTCAACTAAAAAATATAGAAGGAATGATAGAAACTCATCATTTGGAAAAACATCACAGTAATAATTGCTTCAGGTAATAAAAGTAATAGGTGAGCCCAAGTAACTAGATAAATAACTAGATAAAACGAATGAAATTTACCATTTGCAATGACATGGATGGACTTTGAGGGTATTATGCTAACTGAAATAAGCCAGACAGAGACATATACTGTATGAGACCACTTATATGTAGAGTCTAAAATCTAAAGCAAACTAGTGAGTATAACAAAAAAGAAACAGACTCACAGATATATAGAGAACAAATTAGTGATTACCAGTGGGATGAGGGAAGTGAGGAAGGGTAAGACAGGGGTAGGAGATTAAGAGGTATAAACTACTAAATACAAAATAAATAAGCTACAAGGATACATTGTACAACACAGGGAATATAGTCAATATTTTATAATAACTATAAATGGAATATAACCTTTAAAATTGTGAATCACTATGTTGTACACCTGAAACATAAAATATTATATATATCAACTATATTTAAATTAAGAAAAATACATATAATGGAGGAAACCAGGACACATCACTTTAACCAAAATGAACCTTACCAGTAAGGGTAAGGTTTACCTTACTGGGACATTTTTTTATTTACCTGCCAAAGATACACAACCTGAATCTCAACACCAGGAGCCATCAGGCAAATCCAAAATGAGGGATATTCCACAAAATAACTGGCCTGTACTCTGCAGAAATATCCAGGTCATGACAGAGGAAACATTGCAGATAAAAGGAAACTAAGAAGACGGGAACAATAGATGCCAGATGAGATCTTTGATTGGATCCTGGACCAGGAAAAGAACCTTAATGGGACAACAGGCAAAGTGAATGTCTGAAGATTAGATCTTAGTACTGTGTCAAGGTTAATCTCCCAGTTTTGATCATTGTACTGAAATACTCCCATAGTATGACTATGTCACATGTTAAATTCAGGGACTCTGGTTGAAGGACATACAGTACCTATTTTGCATTTTTTAAACCCTGAAATTATTTCAAAATAAAAGTTTTTAAAAAGGAAAAAAAAATGCTCCCAGCAATACTTTTATGCAGATATATGCCTCTTGCCCTTTCCATGTGGTTTTGAACTTGAGAATTTACTGGATTGTAAGAGCCCATATCTTATGGCAATTATAACCATGTGTTTAGGTTCCAAGAGACTGAATCCAGATGAACTGTTACAAAGCACAGAAGCAATCTGGGACAAACAAAAGTCTTGTTAGGTTTTTTTTTTTTTTCCTCTCTGTATTTTCTTCTTGTTTTCTGGCCACTTCAGTTTTAAGCTGCAATTAAAACTAGGTGAGGTCCAGTCACTTCAAATACAGCCTGACAAAAGACACTTAATGGTAGTAAGTTCAGACCATGAGTTGAGACTTCTGTCAATTCTGGGCTGGGATGAGGGGCAGCATGTGGCTTCCAGCCATTAATCCTCTAACTTGGAAAAATTCTGCTGGTCTAAAGTTTGTGTTCAGAACGATAAACACTCAGGTGTCTTGTGGAAGGAGACCAAGAATCTGCCTTCAGTACTGGATAAACCGGTTCTGGTTGCGGGGTGGGTGTCCATGGCTTCATGGCCATGGAGGCTTCCATGACTGGAAAGATGCTAAGGGAGAGTGCCCAGGAGTCGAGACCAAATGTACTTGCTCTGCAGGCTTCCGGCTACACTGGCCACGTTCTCCTGCATTTCTGCTGGGATTTAGAGGTTTCAGAAGTTTATACTTTATGTTCTCATTCCTTGGAGACAGAAAGCCTGTTTTTTCATTCCATCTAAATGAAAATAGTTTCTCTTAGACCAGTGTTTGTTTTTTCTTGATAGGGGTTGTTGGGGCTGTGGACTCCATTTGTACTAAACCTAACAGATTTGTTCTAATATGCTCGCCTACATGAAAAGAAGGCAGTGTACATTAATTTCTCTATGAATCATTGAGAGGCTGTGGATGTGATGATGTATGGTAATTACCATACAGGTAACACGAGGAATAGTCATGTCTCATAAATGGGGAATAAGTAGTCATGGGTCACAGGGCATATTTCTTGCATTTTTAATACTCACCAGAGCTGTAAAGTGGGTCTGGTGGAAGAAATTGCTGCTGGATTAGTTTTCTGCTGCAGATACGGAAAAATCATTCGATTTTTGTTGGAGCAGGACATGCTGTTTTCTGTTTAGACCTTCAGACGTTGTGTGTGTGCCTGGATTCCCAAGTAGGTGAGGCAGTGAAGGACTGCCCTAACCATCCAGGTACTTGGGCTCAGGCTTTATACAACCTCCCAAGAAAAATATGCAAGACTCTTCAGCAATGCTAATGGAATGGCATTTGCACCGTCTTTGAAATTTTCTTGTAGGTGAGAAATCAAGATGGAAATTGGTGTCTTTAAATTTTAATTTTGAATCCTGCTCCTACCACACTAAACCTCCCCTGGAGACAAGCTGCTTGGTCATCGGCATGTATGACAAGTTCCCACCTCCCCCTGCCAGATGCTGCTTGCTGCTGGTTGAAAAAAATATGTTTAAAATTGAACCTTTTTTTTAAGAAAAGAAAAAAAATCTAAGACTCCCAAATAAGGTACTTTCTCCCAGAAGGACTTGCCCGAATGGAGAGTTTTTAATGAATACTGATATCTGAATATGAAATGAATGATTAACAGCTCTGTAAGCCAGTGACAGATGTTCAACCCAATATAACACAGCCTCAAATGCCACCGGCAGCCCTCCCAACAGAATTAAAGTAGAGCTTCTCATTAATATAGAAATCCTCTCCTGTCTTTCTTCCACTTGAAGAAAGCCACTTGGTTTCCTCCATACCAGACGCATTGCTTTAAACACTAGTTATAATTTATTGCCTTGACAAAGGCTCCACAGTGGGGAGCCCAATTGTTAAATTTCATTCATACAAACCTCATTACTTTTTAATTATTTGGCAGACAAAACAAAATTTGAAGATAGAGCTAACATTCACAGGCAATTCTAACTTATATTCAAAGGTATAGAAAAGTAACATAAACATAAAAAGAGCATTCTTGAAGGTCTGACTCATCTAAACCAGGCAACATGTAGACAAATGAGACAAATTAGTGATAAGAAGACACAGAAAGTAAGTGCTTTGCTGGTGTCCATCAATCAGTAGGGAAACCCAGGAAACTAAGGATTCCAGAAAACCAGGCCAGAACAAAGGACAGAGGGTGGGGAACCATGGAACAAGTTGTTCTTTTCATGGGGAAGTCATAAAACTCTTTGTGAGTCCACAGTTTGGATGTTGGTTGATTTCATTTCTTGTCTGCCAATATTATTTCAGAAAATTAACATCATGAATTTGAATGGAGCTATGTTGAATATAAGCATTTTTTAATTGTCTTGAACCATAACGTTATGATTCAAGACCATACCTTGAAGACATATATTAAAAAAAAATTTTTTTTAATGAGGATCCTGTGATTTTTTTTTTTTTAATGTCCTACTTTGAAGAATCCAAAATGCAAGAAAGGTGCTAAGTGGGAGTGTTTACTGAGGAGGCCTGTTTATCTGCAACCACAAATACAGCTCAGCTCTCTTAGACATTTACTCGGTTGTTTTCTGATTGAACTTGAGTTAGGGAATTACTGGTCTGGAGGAACAATGGGAAAGAAAATAGAATCAGAAATCAAAAAGCCAAAAGGGTAGGCAAGCTAAGCTTTCAGTGATCCCTAGCCTATTGCTGTTACACCATTTTATTTGTTTCATGGCACTTATCACAATCAGTTATTATTTAATTCATTACCTGCCTTATTCAATGCTCTAATTAATGCCAAAGCTTCACCCAGAGCCTGAAACATGACAGATAGTATTCAAGGATGATTTTTTAATAAATAAATGAAATTTATAATGAATGCAGAATCAACACAAAATCATTAACAAATACATTAATGGAAAGTAAGACTCAGATTTAACAATTTAATGCTCTTTCATTGTATGCACTCCCATTAGATAAAGGCTGAGTGTTCTATAATACTCCATAACCGAGAAAGAATGCCCTCTAAGTCTTTCCCACAGGTCATGGTACCCAAGACATAGCTACATCCATCATCAACTTTATTGGCATCTTTAAAGATATTGGTTCTGATTGCTTTCAGTTTTGACTGCTCTGGAATGATCCTGCAGACTTTTTTATATGTTGTCACTTTTATGAAGTTTCCATCTGAATTACAAAAGCTTCTAAAGTAATATTTTGGAATGAGCTGTGCAGATAGTGAGAGACAATCTTTTTATATACTGTCTTATTCTCAATTTGCTGAGGAAGCATTTCTTAAAACTCTGTGGAGAAAAAAAAAAACTACTCAAAAGCTAGCTGGAATTGAAGAAAAGTTGTTTAAGAAAAGTATTGATTGTCAGCAAAAACTAGAAGTTATTGAGGGTTGGTTTAGGTTTTCAGAGTATTATCATAACCTTATTTTACAAGCAGGGACTTACAAAGGAATGTGAGTAAGAAAATTGGGGCAGCTTATATCACCAGGACTCCTCTGATACCAGTTACCATGTGGTGAAAGTGAAAGCCACTCAGTTGTGTCCAACTCTTTGTGACCCCATGGACTATACAGTCCGTGGAATTCTCCAGGCCAGAATACTGGAGTGGGTAGCCTTTCCTTTCTCCAGGGAATCTTCCCAACCCAGGGATCGATCCCAGGGATTGAACCCAGGTCTCCCGCATTGCAGGTGGATTCTTTACCAACTGAATTATCAGGTCACTATGAGGTAAGACTAGATTATCCTGAGCTCTAATTCAGTCTTCTGAGCCACTTCCTAAAACAAAGCTCCAGCCTCCACCTCCATCAAGAAAAATCAAGTCATCATAGCCCCAGAGGCCAGGAGGAGGTGCCAGAGTGTCTTTGGGGGCCCTGGTAGGAGAAGCCAAGGGTGGGCTGTGTCAACCCTGCTTGTTCTCTGTTGCTAGAACTCCAAGGAAAGAGAGCAATCCAGGGCTAATGAAGTTGGAAATAGGGAGGGAAATCAATGGAGTCCTGGAATGCTCAGGCTAGGAAGGACCTTCATTTAATAAATGAGTAATTGAAACCCAGTGGAGAAGGAAATGGCAATCCACCTCAGTGTTCTAGCCTGGAGAATCCCATGGACAGAGGAGACTGGCAGGCTCCCATCCATGGGGTCACAAGAGTTGGACATGACTTAGCAACTAAACCACCACCACCAGTTGGAACCCAGAGAGATGAAGTGACTTATACAAGATGAAATCATGGGTAGAAAAATAGATGGCAGGCAGGATACAGATCTTAAGTGGATAGAAACAGAAGGTCACATTTGATGGTGAGCACACTTGTCAAATCCTCTGTCTAATATGTTATCCAGGAAGCCCTCAGCCTAAAAGTTTTCTTTTTGTGGGGAGAGGTAGTGTCAAGAAGAAAGGAGACAAAGAGACTCATGTTGTAGCAAATACAGGAGAGAAGTCCAGCAGTGGTGCAGAGCTGAGTAGGAATACATTAGGAAAAGTGACCCCAGAATCATAGAAATACAGTTAATGAAACCAAGACATTAAATTCTAAACTTGATGCCACTGAGCTCAGATGCACAGAAGTTTTTGCAGATAGTAGGAAAACTCTGATCTGTCAATGAGGGCATGCTAACTCCAGCCTGCAGGGGACAGAAGGGAGGTGTGGGCAGCAACAGAAACCGACGACAAGGGAGGGCAAGCCCCAGCGGGACAGGACAGAGACACTGCCTTCAGCCACTTAGGGCAAAGGGGAGTGGTTCCCAGCGCCACCCCTGGATGACAGCAAATCCCAGGGAGCTTTTGCGGGCATTGGTTATGTGCCAGGACTGGACAAGAGGGTTGGTGAACGGCATGTCCATCATTCCAAACTGAGGCTTCTGTCATTCTCCACTCACCCTTTAAAGAGGCCCTCACAGCTCAAGATTGTTACAGGTAAACCTTAAGTTTTCCAAATTTGCCAACATTAAATCTCTCCAGCTCAGGGGATTGAAGGGACCCAGAGTGAGTATGCATTGGAGAAGCACATGCACAGAGGTTATGTCTGAGGAAAGGCCCCTCCAGCTTGGGTGTGCTCAGGCTCCAGAAAGAGTCAGGGGCCCTAAGTGGGGTGGAAGCTGACATCCAGCAAGAGCATGTGAGAAGGTGGGCAGAGGTGGGCAGAACCCTGGGCTCCACATCTGAGTGACCCTGGCTTTTGAGTTCAATGACCTTCTATTTCTTGATCTGTGTAATTGGGACAGGGTCATTTAAAGACTGAAATAGTAAGTTGAAAAAGTAGGAAAGTTCTTAGCACATTGCCTGGCCAAACAGGAAGTACCCAGGCTTATCTTCTGTCTCTTATTTGAATGATAAGCCTGTCTTCACTTCCCCAGACCTTTTTTAACTGTCATAAAAAAACACATTACATAAAATTTACCCATCTTAATAATTTTAAGTGTATATTTCAGTAGTATTAAATACATTTGCAGTGTTGTGCAATCAACTTCCAGAACTCTTTTCATTTTGCAAAACTGAACCCTTCTAGTCAGGAAACAACTCCCCCTTTTCCCTTTTCCTCCAATTTTTAATCAAAAAAAAAAAAATCAAAAAGCAAGAATGTCAATTACTACTTTAAATATCTGCCTTAGCATGTTTCTCTAATGAGCTAAATTCCCAATTAAAAAAAAAAAAAACAGAAATGAAAACATCAGAGTTGTTTAACAATTCAAAGTTCATAAAAGCACAAGCAATGAACTGAATATATCAAGAAGATCAATCTGGTAAAACTGCATTTCTAAAAAATCACAAGGACTCAGAAATTCCCTGGTTTCCCAATGGTTAGAACTCACCATGTTCACGGCCAAGGACCTGGGTTCAATCCCTGGTCAGGGAACAAAATCCCACAAGCTGCATGGCTCAGTAAAATAAATAAATAAATAAATCACAAGGGCTCAAAATCACCATATATATTCATGCTGCCAAATAGAATAATACAGCTTCATTACAAAAACAACATGCAAATATTTCACAGGTCTATGTGATCGGGGTGGGAGAGAACAGGAAAGTCTAGTACACAATAAAGCAGTGTTTTCCAGGCTTCTCTGATGATAAGAATCACCCAAGATACCTGTTAAAACTACAAATTCCTGGGCCCTATCCCAGGCTCACTGAATCAGACTCTCCAGGTTGGATTCCAAGTATAAAGTTTTAAAGCAACAATCTTCTAGAGGGTAAGAGATCTATATCTAAGTACATGTCCATCTTTTGAAAAAGCTGCCTGGTAATGCTGATGACAATATAAAACAAGTAACTGAGTGTGGCAGCTCCTGAACCTGTCAGCCCCTGAGAAGTGAATTGAAATGTTTATTCCGTGCACAGAGCTGCAATTAACCACAAAGGCAGCTCATTGTTAGAGGACACTGTTAGAGTCACTTGGAACAGAATCAGGGACATGGTGCCTGTAGAGTTTGGGTAGGAATGAACTAAGAGCAGAGGTTCTAAATATAACATGGTGGAGCGGAACACTCTCAAGTACACTGGACCTTCCGAAAGATAAAAGTGTTAACTTTTCAAAACATGCTAGAATACAGAACCAGTACATAACACGTGGCTCTGGGTTTTCTTTGCTAGTGGAAACATGACTAGCTTTTCATCATGATGAAGACTGAAAACAAAGAAAAGCTAAGCACCACCTCCAAGACCTGTCTCTCCCACCTGGGGACACTGGTTCCAGTTGCCTGATCCAACCAAGTGGATAAAAAAGCAAAGATCTTGGAGGAAGCCATGGGAACTGGGCATGGGGACTGAATGGAAAACTAGATCCCAAGAGGAATTTTACTCTGCTTCTGAGCTTGGGTGGGGGGTGCTCTGTGGTTTTGTGTCTCTACAGCCCCAGCCCTGTGCCCCCTGCCCAGCTCCCACTAGGATGAATTCTAAAAGAACATAGGCTTCTATGTTGAGCATTGGCTTTTACTCTGATTATTCCATGCATAGCTACAAGTAAGAGTTTTAATTCCACCACCCACAGACATCATCCTTGCTCAGTTCAGTTCAGTTCAGTTCAGTCACTCAGTCGTGTCCAACTCTTTGTGACCCCATGAACCGCAGCACGCCAGGCCTCCCTGTCCATCATCAACTCCCAGAGTCCACCCAAACCCATGTCCACTGTGTCAGTGACACCATCCAACCATCTCATCCTCTGTCGTCCCCTTCTCCTCCCACCCTCAATCTTTCCCAGCATCAGGTTCTTTTCAAACGAGTCAGCTCTTCGCATTAGGTGGCCAAAGTATTGGAGTTTCAGCTTCAACATCAGTCCCTCCAATGAACACTCAGGACTGATCTTCTTTAGGATGGACTGATTGGATCTCCTTGCACTCCAAGCGACTCTCAAGAGTCTTCTCCAACACCACAGTTCAAAAGCATCAATTCTTTGCCACTCAGCTTTCTTTATAGTCCAACTCTCACATCCATACATGACTACTGGAAAAACCACAGCCTTGACTAGACGGACCTTTGTTGGCAAAGTAATGTCTCTGCTTTTTAATATGCTATCTAGGTTGGTCATAACTTACCTTCCACGGAGTAAGTGTCTTTTAATTTCATGGCTGCAATCACCATCTGCAGTGATTACGGAGCCCCAAAAGTAAAGTCAGCCACTGTTTCCACTGTTTCCCCATCTATTTGCCATGAAGTGATGGGACCAGATGCCATGATCTTCGTTTTCTGAATGTTGAGATTTAAGCCAACTTTTTCACTCTCCTCTTTCACTTTCATCAAGAGCCTCTTTAGTTCTTCTTCACTTTCTGCCATAAGGGTGGTATCATCTGCATATCTGAGGTTATTGATATTTCTCCCGGCTATCTTGATTCCAGCTTGTGCTTCTTCCAGCCCAGCGTTTCTCATGATGTACTCTGCATAGAAGTTAAAGAAGCAGGGTGACAATATACAGCCTTGACGTACTCCTTTTCCTATTTGGAACCAGTCTGTTGTTCCATGTCCAGTTCTAACTGTTGCTTCCTGACCTGCATACAGGTTTCTCAAGAGGCAGGCTAGGTGGTCTGGTATTCCCATCTGTTTCTTTTTTTATTTATTCTCTTGATTCCAATACCTTTAATGTGCATCAAAAAAGAAAAATACAAAAGAAACACTTCCTTGCAAAGCTCAATCAATGCTCTCAGTTTGCTGAAAGGTGGCTTTTTTTATTTCTGGATATGTCTTCCACTTCCAGTAGTCCAAACATTGACTCATCTACCATTCATCTTGCCAGATTTTCCATCTCTTTTCTTTCTTCTTGTTTAAGAGACAGTAGATTGTGCACTAGGTCATATCTGACTCTTCGGTGACCCCATGGACTGTAGCCCACCAGGCTCCTCTGTCCGTGGGATTTCCCAAGCAAGTAGGTTGCCATTTTTTTCTCTAGGGGATCTTCCCAACCCAGGGATCAAACCCATGTCTCCTGCATTGGCAGGTACTTCTTTACCATTAATCCACCAGGAAAGCCCTCGATTCTGCTTAACCAAAGTCATGTACAAGGTCATGTTACAGATGGAGGACAAAGAGGGGATTGTTTCAAAACCACGTGTGTCATGTTTAAATAAATCCTGTGTGCATCTAAATTCTAGATAGAACCACGTGGCTTCAGATAAAACTGCCTGTCTCAGTTCCTGCTTCCTCCAGAAATGCGTTACTGAATTATGGCGTAGCCTTGTGAATGAACACCGTTCAAGTCACTGATAAAAAAGCACAAGCTATAGAAAAACCCTTTTGCTAAATGCAATATTTCATAGATCCACTGCTGGATTGTGGGTCAACAGCAAAGGAAGAACTATTCAAGGTCAGAGTATGGAGGACTGGGAAGTCCAGAGAGTGCCAAATGTGTCTCTGAGGTTTTGAATACGATTCAATTCTCAAAACTTCTCATCGTTACAGCATGTTTGCAGTGCATTAAAATGTCCTGAGCTGTGCTTTGTTGCTCAGTCGTGTTCAACTCTTTGTGACCCTATGGCCCGCCAGACTCCTCTGTTCATGAAATTCTCCAGGCAAGAATACTAGTGTGGGTTGCCAAACCCTCCTCCAGGGGATCTCCCCAACCTAGGAATTGAACCCAGGTCTCCTGCATTGCAGGCAGATTCTTTACCATTTGAGCCACCGGGGAAGCCCTGAAGTGTACATACTTGATCAAATATTGTGCCAAGTATCCAACAAGTACATAAGAAGTGGTCTGTCTAGAATAAAGCAGATTTTTAGAGTACTGGGTTTCTCTGATAGGACTATTTCAGGAATCACTTGTGCTAGAAGGGAAAAATTGGAGGAACACATTTAAAGGCCAAGTTAACCTTTCAAATGGCCTAAAAGTAAGATCTGTACTTGGAGGAGAGACAGCAGATACGGGTATAACTCTAACCTTAGTGTCAAGGAGAAAAGTGATGACCAAAATCATTTTAAATAGCAGAGAGTACATTATTTTTCCAAGGCTTCCCAGTCATTCTAGTTATTCATTGGTCATTGTGTCAAAACAATAGAGATAGAAACCCATATTATTCATAAGGATAGAACTACGTGTACCAATATTTTAATCTGGATTCTACCTAGGAAATGTCTAGGTACAATAATATGAGAGAAAATACTGTGGAAAAAATGACCCTAAAGCAGTAAACCCTAGAAACAAGAGGGAAAGCTAAGCTTGTGCAAGCAATTCTCCAAAATTAATTCCAGGGAAATTTCTTAAATTGACATTATGGAGACCTTCAGCTCCCCAGAGCAGGCCACAGTCATCAGGAAAGTTGTGTGCTGACCTTAATGGCAAAGAGACTCACAGGATCCCAGAGGCTCAGAGTGTATGAGGACAATGAGAATTCAGCTGTGGATATTTATAAAGCTTTGCTACATTCCAAGCACCATGCTAAAAGCTTTACCTACGTCATCTAATTTAATCCACACTATATTCCGAGGTACAGGCCATTAGTGTTCCATTATACAGACTAAGAAACTAGGTTCTATGAGGTAAAGTGAGTTGTTTGAGGTCACTCAGCTAGTTTGTAGCACCTCTGTCCATGATAGAACTTGCTGGGTCTTTTTAACATCTCAGAGCATCCAATATCTTGTACCATAGGACCTACTACATATCACTGGGAGCTACATTCAATATCCTGTACAACTACTATACATAAAATAGATAAACCACTGGGGCCTACTGTATAGCACAGGAAGCTATACTTGGCATCTTGTACACACTCCAGAGCCTCAGAGCTCCGTGCGTCTACCATGTCGCTTTATATCCCCATCAAACAGGAATGTTGCTCCCAGGTTCAGAAGAGTCTTCCACCACCTCACCTTTGCTGTCCAACCTCTACCTACCTTCCTGTCTCAGCTCCAATCCCTCTTGTTCCCGGAAGCTTCCCCGCCTGGTATTCCCATCCTATCTTACTGTTCTCAGTCATGGGACTTAACTCCCAATGATCTGAGCACCTGATGACTTGTGATTTTCCCCCAGAAGACTATCCTTTTCGAAGGCATGATTCTCACCCATGCTGCTCACTGTTATACCCATGGTGCTTAGCACTGTGTCTGATACACAGTAGGTGCTCAGAAAATATCCCTTGAATGGATGAATCACCTAACGACTCCATTTACTGTTGAGGAAATCAAAATTTAGACGGGCCTTCTAGCTTGGCCCCTACTCACAGGCACTGGAGCGCAGACACAATCCAGGTGGAGAGGCAGAGCTTCTAACCCCTGGCTGGGACTCTGTATTTGCTGCTGCACCCTCTTACCTAGAACGTCTCAGCTCCCCCTTCACCATCTCAGTCCTCCCATCCTTAGAGCCCTGCTCTGTCCCCATTGGCCGACACTGACCTCAGAAAGCCTGTTCAAGTTCTAACTCACCTTTATCAGGTAACTGATCACAGGCTACTTTGTGTTAGAAATTCCACTGTGGTTTCCAGTTGCTTTTAAACCTCTCCTCCCCGGAGCTAGTGCTGGCCTGCACCCCTAGAGGCACCTCCACTTTGCTTTGTAGCCTGGAGCAGGGCTCAGGTCAATGTTAATTTGATTTTGCAGCACCAGGCAAAACACAGACAACCCTTCCTCTCTTCTGAGGTTAATAACAGTGAAACAATAAATGGAGAGCTCTCCACCCACAAGATTGCCTGAGCTGGAAAAATGGATTATCAGTTCCTCTTCTTGCCTCAGATCTAAAAATGTCAATACTTGATACCCAGCGATGCTAGTCCTTGTGCCCTGTGTTTCCTGACACTTGGCCCCTCCCCTACTATGTATTGATTTAATGAGGGGCCTCAGCCATCTCCGTTATCATACGCATCACTTCCCCTGCCTGTTAGCTATTCTCCAAATTGAGCTATTCAAGCCAATTCATCAGATTACCTCCGGAAACACTGCTGGCTGGTCAAGGGATAAGAATAAATAACATGGAGATTTCAGAGCCATTACTGAGTGGTCTGTTAAAGAAAGAAAACTGAACAAAAAAGGAGATGAAGAACTTCAAGGAAGCCATTGAAATATCCCCAGGAGTAATGTAACACAGATGCCCACAGACAGGAAAGGACACAGAAAGACAAGTAGCCAAGGCTGGTGACCCTATTCATATAAGCTGTCACTCTGACCCTAAGTCAAGAAAAATAAAGAGAAAAGCACAGTCTACTATATATACACTGTCCTGAAGAGGAGGAAATATTAAAATATAGTATCGAACCAAGCCTGGTTTCTGGAGAAAAATCTTGGCCCATTTCATTCTTCTGTTACACAGTAAATACGTTCATTCATCATCTGGCCACCCTATCTCTTTGAAATTCCATAAAATGCTGCCTACTTCATCTTGAAATATCTGTGCTTGGAGCAGAATGTGCAGTTTAAGCACAAAAGCTTTAAAATGCCACAGGAGTAATATCAGAAATCAGCTTAAGAACTTAACGCAACCAGACAAAAGACCAATAAATCTCAGGTCTGAGTGTGTGTGCATTTTAATAAGAGAATTCTTGCATAGAGTATTACAGTTTTGCTTGCCAAACATAAGATACTTTCCCATGTTCCATGCTCATAATTGTAATAAAAGCTCTTATTGTAAATGGTACAGGCATGAGCAGAGGGGGGATTTCAGATTAAGGAGTTATATGAAGGAGTCTGACTTAAAGGTTGCTGGGAAAACCTACCATTGATTTTCCAGCTCAAATCCTGGATTTGAAGCTGGGCAAGTAAGTCTTGCTTTTTCACTTTTTTTTCTCAAATAGCTTTGGTTTCTTAAAATGATTATTACACAGAAAGATAGTTTCACCTTTTATTCCCCTGCCCTTGTTTGTTACTTGATCGCAGGCGCACTATTTACATTGTTATTCATCGGCACAATTATCTCTAAGTGCTTTGGAATGTTCAGATGGACTTTTCTGCTGGGTTGGAGAAAATACATTTTCCAAACCACTTCAAAACTACAAGATCCCATTCAACATCACAGCAGGTAATGAGGCAGGATTATAGCATCTAAGATCCTGGAGGCTTCGAAGAAGGCAGACCATCCTTGGCACCCAAGGTCAAAGGCAGGCTGAAAGCAGGGTGTGGAGCCAGGAAGCTCTTTTAGGATAGGAGTTGGCTCTCCTGTATCCTCGCGTGGACGGGACAGGGTCAGGAAAGGAAAGGAAAGGAAAATGAAAGTCACTCAATCATGTCCAACTCTTTGCGACCCCGTGGACTATGCAGTCCATGGAATTCTCCAGACCGGAATACTGGAGTGGGTAGCCTTTCCCTTCTTTAGGGACTCTTCCCAACCCAAGGATTGAACCCAGGTCTCCCACATTGCAGGAAGGTTCTCTACCAGCTGAGCTATCAGGGAAGCCAGAGCAAATCCAAACCATCGCAACTGAAACATCCGATCAGATGGCAACATGGTCCATGGACATAGGAAGGAAATAGACAAAGGACTTTCAAAGCTCCTGGAATCATGAGCAAATGACCTTCACTTTAGGAGGAAATCAAGCTGAGTTACTTAGTCTCTACTTTCTGTGACTGGAAACACACACACACACACACACCCTTTACTGAAAAAGAATAAGACACTGCTTCAAATGCTTGCCTCCTATCCCTGGAAAGGCCAGACAAGGGCGACGTGGCCATGGCAGGCATCCAGGACAAGGCACTAGGAACGTCACAGTACTGAAACCTTGCATAGACCTCTTGGACGTTATAAAAACAGAAAGTTTAGAACTGAATCAGAACCTTATTCAGGAAAGGAGAGTAAGGGCCAGCATCCCACAGGCTGAGTTAGCCCCAGTGACCCTGCCAAGGAGCTGAGTGGCAGTACTGAAACCAATAAAACTCACCTTCTTTCTTAGACTTTTAAAGCACATTATCACTGTTGGGGTGGGGTGGGGGGCATGCATGTGGAGAGAACACAATATTTCCCATCAATCCCCTTTGGAGTCATAAGCAAGCACTTGTTTATAGGAAAAGAAGAGGTGGCTTTCTTTTATCACCTTCTGTTGACAAAACAAACCATACAAAGTATATATCATTGATCAACAGTCTGACGTCTCAAAATCAAAAGGGCAAATCCAGAGAGGAGAAGAATACCAGGCTGGGGAAAAGCCAGCAGAATTGGCCAAAATGGCAAGTGCTAAATCATTACTTCTTCTGCTCCCCAGAGGGGAGGGAGCAGAATCCCATTTGTTAGTTCTATTGTATTGATTTCTAGACTCACAGAAGTCTGTCTCCACAAGGACCCTAACAGTGCCTCCTTCTCATTTATTACTGAGAAAGATGAGCTCCCACAGGTCTTGGGGTTTTATGAATTTCTCAGTTTTAAGGTGGTAACTAAGCGACAAAGTCCCTGGTTCCTGGCTCTTCGTCTGTGTCATGCATGATGACAGGAAGAGCTGGAGTGTGGGCGCCAGGACTTATCCCAGTCTTGTCCAGTGGGGGTTCTAGAGATGTGTCCTGTCCCTTTTAGTGGTGACCGACACCGTGCGTGGCTCAGTGGTAAAGAATCCACCTGCCAGTGCAGGAGATTTGAGTTTGACCCCTGGGTTGGGGAAAATCCCTTGGAGGAGGAAATACCAATCAGTTCCGGTACTCTTGCCTAGAAAATCCCATGGACAGAGGAACCCGGTGGGCTACATACAGTCTGTCGGGTCACAAAAGAGTCAGACACAGCTTAGCGCCTGAGTACCCACACGTGCAAAGCTGCTGGAAGACTTCGACCTTTTGATACTTCTGATAACCTGCATCTCTATTTTAGGTGCAGAAACTGATACTCCAAGAGCTGATGTGACTCATCAAAGTCACCTGGCGTGTAAGTGACTCTCTGCTCTGCGGCTTCCTCTTGCTGCTTGCTGGTCGAATGCTTGGAAAATAGACACAAGGCACAGGTCTGCTCACTACGAAGACACATAAACCTTACAAAGATAAAAGGAAAGAAAGAATACAAAGAAACAGAAAGCTTCCTATAACCCCTGACAAGCTGTAGTGAGGCTGACCCACCGCACACACACACACACACACACACTCACTACACTGCTAAACCAATTGAATTTTCCGTATGAAGGCCAATGTTCACTCTGAGTGTGTTAGTCACTCAGTAGTGTCCGACTCTTTGTGACCCCATGGAGTATAGCCCACCAGGCTCCTCTGTCCCTGGGATTTCTCAGGCAAGAATACTGGAGTGGGTAGCCATTCCATTCTCCAGGGCATCTTCCCAACCCAAGGATCAAACTCAGGTTTCTTGCATTGCAGGCAGATTCTTTACCATCTGAGCTGCCAGGGAAGAACTGAATTAAAGTTGAAGTTCTTCAAAGAACTACATGGTTCTATCCTGATCCCTAGACTATTGTTACTGCCATGAGTTTCTTTATCTTTTAGGAAAGTCTAAAACTCACATTCCTTAGTAGAAAAGGAAGAGGAAGTTGGTCTCATGACAGTCTACTGGCAGATGCCCATACTTCAACTGTTCTATTAAGCCACGGTTAATCTTTATTTCCCTGGCATTTCTCAGTTGACAAGGCAAGTCTAACCCCAGACCAGCACCAAGCCCTGGTCTGCACACTTGCAGCCTCTCTGTTCCAAGCAAAAGATTCAAGATCCACTCCAGAATGCTGGCTGGGACAGCAGTAGTAACCCCTGCCTGGGTCTCTGAGCTGTGCTCAGAGCTGATTGATATCATGTAAATGGATGTTCTAATGAAGAGATCGGTCCATCAGCCAAAACTCAGAGACATGCAAAATGTATTAGGTCGTTCATCGTCCAATAAGTTTCCTGTGGTGAAGGCAGCTAGAGAAACATTTCCAAAATAAATGTCATTTTAATTCTTAATCTAAAAAGAATCATCGTAAGCACCACTAATTTTCCTCTTTACAATTCCGCATGAGCATCTCTAATGGAGCAGGACCGTTCTAAAAATGGGACGACCTTCTGCCCTTGCCAATACCAGTTTTGGGAAAAGTTCTGCACTGTTCAGCTTTACAGATACATCTCTCAAAGGTCCAAAAGTCACCAATCCCCTGGAATTATTGAAACCTAAGGATTTGGCATTATTGTGTAGACTGCATTAGTATACATTCAGTCAATAATAATTGCCATAGCTAAAACCGATCTTTAATGGGGATATATTTTTACCACATTTAAAATATCTATGACTCTGCACTATGGAAATAAAAGGGAATGGAAAAACCTCTCATTCCTTGCAGAACCATGATTCTGAGTCACTAGTTCTGGGGCGGCGGTGGGGGTGGGAATGGTGCAATGGAATTAGTGGTTAAAAAAAAAAATCAATTGCAGTATTATGAACTTTTAATTTTTTTTATTTGAAAAAAGAGGTACAGAAGTTCATGCTGAGAGCAACTGCCAACAGCAGATAATACTCAAGAATTTTCTGTATTCAATTCAGCAGAGTATTATCTACCATCAAGGCTACTACTTACCTCTTGAAGCCTTTGTACTATTAATAATTAGAAAAATATGTTCTCCAGCCTTACTCCTCACTCTTCCTGCCCTACCCTGATGCCTGTGTAGTTACACTCCCTGGGGAGCTGAATGCTAGGTGTATTTCAGCTTCCCCCCACCTCAGACAGAGAAACCCTTGTGCAAAATGTATACTTCTCTGTATAGGCCCTGTCCCTAGAAGTAAAGAAATTAAGGAATAGATCAATAAATTATGGCCTATCCATATGATGGAATATTAGGAAGTCATCAAATGGTATTTTACAGAATATTTAAATACTCAAACTAGTCTTTCACTACATCATGGAAATATCTATGATATATTATGACATAAATATAACATTTATGATGTAAATATGTATAATACATACTGTTAAGTTAGAAAAATAAATTATAAAGGCAAAAATGCAATAGGCATCAACTTAATGAACAAATTATCAGATGTGAATAAGATGAGGTGTACAGCAAAATGTGAATAAATTTTACCTCCAGACAAGGCAATTATGGCTGCCAAATTATTTTTGTGCAAATAAATTTCTGCATTTGAAAGGTTTTCTTCAATGAGCATGAACTGTTTCTATAGTAGAAATCAATTTGAAATAACAAAGAAATGTCTATAATCCCATCTGCTTTTCAATCCAAGAAACAATACATCTAGTTACTTTTTGCTCCAAAATCTTTCCAATTAAGGATACATAGGGATGCTGAAGTAACAAGAGAGCAACTGATTTTCTCCAAGGCTATGATTCCCCTTAAGGATAGGGAAGAAATCTACAGTGGTTTTAAAAAGAAAAGTGCATTTTAAAGTGGAGGATGAGATTAGTTGTTTGTCAGTTGCTTCATTTGCTATTATTTTCTCCCATTCAGAAGGCTGCCTTTTCACCTTGCTTATAGTTTCCTTTGTTGTGCAGAAGCTTTTAATTTTAATTAGACCCCATTTGTTTATTTTTGCTTTTATTTCCAGTATTCTGGGAGGTGGATCATAGAGGATCCTGCTGTGGTTTATGTCGGAGAGTGTTTTGCCTATGTTCTCCTCTAGGAGTTTTATAGTTTCTGGTCTTATGTTTAGATCTTTAATCAATTTTGAGTTTATTATTGTGTATGGTGTTAGAAAGTGATCTAGTTTCATTCTTTTACAAGTGGTTGACCAGTTTTCCCAGCACCACTTGTTAAAGAGATTGTCTTTAATCCATTGTATATTCTTGCCTCCTTTGTCGAAGATAAGGTGTCCATAGGTGTCTGGATTTATCTCTGGGCTTTCTATTTTGTTCGATTGATCTATATTTTTGTCTTTGTGCCAGTACCATACTGTCTTGATGACTGTGGCTTTGTAGTAGAGCCTGAAGTCAGGCAGGTTGATTCTTCCAGTTCCATTCTTCTTTCTCAAGATTGCTTTGGCTATTCGAGGTTTTTCAAACAACTAATCTCAAAAATATACAAGCAACTCCTGCAGCTCAATTCCAGAAAAATAAACAACCCAATCAAAAACTGGGCCAAAGAACTAAATAGACATTTCTCCAAAAAAGACACACGGATGGCTAACAAACACATGAAATGATGCTCAATCACTCATTATCAGAGAAATGCAAATCAAAACCACAATGAGGTACCATTTCACACCAGTCAGAACGGCAGCGATCCAAAAGTCTACAAGTGATAAATTCTGGAGAGGGTGTGGAGAAAAGGGAACCCTCTTACACTGTTGGTGGGAATGCAAACTAGTACAGCCACTATGGAGAACAGTGTGGAGATTCCTTAAAAAACTGGAAATAGAACTGCCTTATGACCCAGCAATCCCACTGCTGGCATACACACCAAGGAAACCAGAATTGAAAGAGACACATGTACCCCAATGTTCATCGCAGCACTGTTTATAATAGCCAGGACATGGAAACAACCTAGATGTCCATCAGCAGATGAATGGATAAAAAAGCTGTGGTACATATACACAATGGAATATTACTCAGCCATTAAAAAGAATACATTTGAATCAGTTCTAATGAGGTGGATGAAACTGGAGCCTATTATACAGAGTGAAGTAAGCCAGAAAGAAAAACACCAATACAGTATACTAACACATATATATGGAATGGGGTGGGAGGTGGGAGGGAGGTTCAGGAATGGGAACTCGTATACCCATGGCTGATTCATGTCCATGTATGGCAAAATCAATACAGTATTGTAAAGTAAAAATAAAAATTTAAAAAATAAATAAATAAAATGGATAACCAACAAAAACCTACTGTACAGCAAATGGAACTCTGCTCAGTGTTATGTACTAGCCAGGTTTGGAGGGGGCGTGTTTGGGGAAGAATGGATACATGTATATGTATATCTGAGTTCCTTCGCTGTTCACCTGAAGCTACCACAATATTGTTAATTGGCTATACCCCAATACAAAACGTTTTTGGTGTTAAATAAATAAATAAAATGCTTTTTAAAAAAAATAAATAAAGTGGAGGATGAAGGTTTGAATCCTATCTCCAGTAGCCATCACTATATGACCTTGGAAAGATTACAACCTAGAGGGATAGAATAGGGAGGTGGAGTGGGAGGGAGGCCCAAGAGGGAGGGAATATATGTATTTTGGGCTTCTCGGGTGGCACTAGTGGTAAAGAACTTGCCTGCCAATGCAGGAGACATAAGAGACCAAGGTTCGATCCCTGGGTGGAGAAGATCCCCTGGAGGAGGGTATGGTAACCCGTTCCAGTATTCTTGCTTGGAGAATCCCATGGACAGAGAAGCCTGGCAGGCTATGGTCATTGGGTCACAAAGAGTTGGACACAACTGAAGCAACTGAGCATGCAGCTTGTATAACTTGTTCACTTTGTTGTACAGCATAAACTAACACAGCATTGTAAATATACTCCAGTAACAGAAATGGCTGTCTGGGGAGGCCTTACAAATAGCTGTGAAAAGAAGAGAGGCGAAAAGCAAAGGATAAAAGGAAAGATATTAAGCATCTGAATGCAGAGTTCCAAAGAATAGCAAGAAGAGATAAGGAAGCCTTCTTCAGCGATCAATGCAAAGAAATAGAGGAACACAACAGAATGGGAAAGACTAGAGATCTCTTTAAGAAAATTAGAGATACCAAGGGAACATTTCATGCAAAGATGAGCTTGATAAAGGACAGAAATGGTATGGACCTAACGGAAGCATAAGATATTAAGAAGAGGTGGCAAGAATACATGGAAGAACTGTACAAAAAAGATCTTCATGACCCAGGTAATCATGATGATGTGATCACTAATCTAGAGCCAGACATCTTGGAAAGTGAAATCAAGTGGGCCTTAGAAAGCATCACTATGAACAAAGCTAGTGGAGGTGATGGAATTCCAGTTGAGCTATTTCAAATCCTAAAAGATGATGCTGAGAAAGTGCTGCACTCAATATGCCAGCAAATTTGGAAAACTCAGCAGTGGCCACGGGACTGGAAAAGGTCAGTTTTCATTCCAATTCCAAAGAAAGGCAATACCAAAGAACACTCAAACTACCGCACAATTGCACTCATCTCACATGCTGGTAAAGTAATGCTCAAAATTCTCCAAGCCAGGCTTCAGCAATACATGAACCGTGAACTCCCTGATGTTCAAGCTGGTTTTAGAAAAGGCAGAGGAACCAGAGATCAAATTGCCAACATCCGCTGGATCATGGAAAAAGCAAGAGAGTTCCAGAAAAACATCTATTTCTGCTTTATTGACTATGCCAAAGCCTTTGACTGTGTGGATCACAATAAACTGTGGAAAATTCTGAAAGAGATGGGAATACCAGACCACCTAACCTGCCTCTTGAGAAATCTGTATGCAGGTCAGGAAGCAACAGTTAGAACTGGACATGGAACAACAGACTGGTTCCAAATAGGAAAAGGAGTACATCAAGGCTGTATATTGTCACCCTGCTTATTTAACTTCTGTGCAGAGTACATCATGAGAAACGCTGGACTGGAAGAAACACAAGCTGGAATCAAGATTGCCGGGAGAAATATCAATAACCTCAGATATGCAGATGACACCACCCTAATGGCAGAAAGTGAAGAGGAGCTAAAAAGCCTCTTGATGAAAGTGAAAGAGGAGAGTGAAGAAGTTGGCTTCAAGCTCAACATTCAGAAGATGAAGATCATGGCATCCGGTCCCATCACTTCATGGGAAATAGATGGGGAAACAGTGGAAACAGTGTCAGACTTTATTTTTGGGGGCTCCAAAATCACTGCAGGTGGTGACTGCAGCCATGAAATTAAAAGACACTTACTCCTTGGAAGAAAAGTTATGACCAACCTAGATAGCATATTCCAAAGCAGAGACATTACTTTGCCAACTAAGGTCTGTCTAGTCAAGGCTATGGTTTTTCCTGTGGTCATGTATGGATGTGAGAGTTGGACTGTGAAGACGGCTAGTGCCGAAGAATTGATTCTTTAGAACTGTGGTGTTGGAGAAGACTCTTGAGAGTCCCTTGGACTGCAAGGAGATCCAACCAGTCCATTCTGAAGGAGATCAACCTTGGGATTTCTTTGGAAGGAGTGATGTTAAAGCTGAAGCTCCAGTACTTTGGCCACCTCCTGTGAAGAGTTGACTCATTGGAAAAGACTCTGGTGCTGGGAGGGATTGGGGGCAGGAGGAGAAGGGGACGGCAGAGGATGAGATGGCTGGATGGCATCACGGACTCGATGGATGTGAGTCTGAGTGAACTCCGGGAGTTGGTGATGGACAGGGAGGCCTGGCGTGTTGCAATTCATGGGGTCGCAAAGAGTCGGACAAGACTGAGCAACTGAACTGAACTGAACAAAAATGCTATATATACTCCAATGATAAAAAAAAACAACTTTTTTAAAAGAAAAGGAATCTGCAGTGATACCAGGAAAGGACAGGACAGCTCCTCCCTCAGGCCACAGGGTCAGAGGCTCCCATCACGTGGCTTCAGGCAGCCCAGCACACAAGGCATAAAGCTCTTTGGGGCCATAATGTAGCTTTTGTAGTTTAAGAGGTTTCGAGGCTAATATTTAAACCCCTTGCATGCTTCAACTGCTATATGTAAACTCAGACTTTTACCTTAGAATCTTAATAATTTTACTTTACTCTAACTCTTCCTGTCATCACTGCTTACATTCATTTTGAAAATACCAGCCTCTCTGGGAAGAAGTGTTTTGCGTTAAGGGCCGGGATCAAGGGTGTTCTCCCACTCCATCCTGGCCCTCGTCACTTGGGGCAAATTAGGGAAGCTGAGGCCACCTCCTCCAGGGCAGGGCTGGAGAAAAACTAACAAAATTAAGTGAGGGGCTTCTCACTTGTTTGGAATTCTTCCAAAACCATGCACCAAATTCTGTAGTATTCACTTGTTTGCTTTCCTATAGTTGTGCTCCTGGACTGTACAAGCTCCAGGCCCCACTAACCTGGATTCACCGAGGGTGATGGTAAACCAGATGAGAATATTAGCGAAGATAAACTCTGGGCAGGGGCATTGGGGAGAGGGTGTCTCCTGGAAGGCTCTGGACTCTTCTGCAAGGGTTTGGCATTATTTTAAGGATTGGACTTGGTCCCGTCCAACCCAAAAGCAAGAAGTTATTTTTTGACTTTTATTGATTTATTTATTGACGATCGATATCTGAACAAGGTGAAAAAGGCTTCTTTAGAGGCAGAGGCAGCTCATCGTCTGGTCGTCCTGAAAGATACACTGGAGCAGGACGGTTTCTCAGGGAATAAGCTCTCGCTGGGCAGCACTAAAGAAACCTTAAGAAAGAGAAAGAAGAAGGCGGTGTTGCCAGCTGATGGGTGCTCTTTGCCTGTAACCGAGTGAAGGCGCCTGAGTCCTTAGGAGGAGGTGGGGTGTAGCTCGGCAGCCGACTCCTTAGAAACTATCTCTAAGGGGTGGCTAAGCCTCTAAATTATTAGCATATCCTTAGCTCTGATACCCTGGACAATACTGCTTTGGGTTTTTGTTGTGGAGAATGAGGGAGAAGGATGGTGAACACCTTAGAACAACAAGCAAACAAAACCCTGAAGACTTCTCAAAACACCTAAGGCCCTCATTTGCACTGCTTTATCCACCTGCTCCAGACTGTGGAACGTTCCTAGAAATCTTTCCCTTCACCTTTCGGTATCCTAGTTGCTAGTGTTAATAAAATGGTCTTTTTCAGAAAAAGCAGAATATATTTTTTATATTCAGTATTATTACAAACACATACATATTTTATATACCCAAGAAGAATGTATATCAATATACTAACAGCAGTTATATTAGAATGGTAATTTTTCCCCCCAAAATGTTCTTTAATATATATGTGGGTTTTAATACTATAACAGGACATAATAAAGTTGGAAGGGAAGAACATTTTATTAGTGGTTCTGTCCCCAGTACCTGGCCTCCTGGAAAGCATCCAAATACGTTTTTTGAGGATAAATCAAGAGCTTGGGATGAACACACACACATTACTATATATAAGACAGATAACCAACAAGGACCTACTATATAGCATGGGGAACTTTACTTAATATTCTGTGATAACCTATATGAAAAAATCTGAAAAAGAATGGATATAAGTACATGGATAACTTTATGCAAAGATGGGCTCAATAAAGGACAGAAATGGTATGGACCTAACAGAAGCAGAAGATATTAAGAAGAGGTGGCAAGAATACACAGAACTATACAAAAAAGATCTTCATGACTCAGATAACCATGATGATGTGATCACTCACCTAGAGCCAGACATCCTGGAGTCCGAAGTCAAGTGGGCCTTACAAAGCATCACTGTGAACAAAGCTAGTGGAGGTGATGGAATTCCAATTGAGCTATTTCAAATCCTAAAAGATGATGCTGAGAAAGTGTTGCACTCAATATGCCAGCAAATTTGGAAAAGTCAGCAGTGGCCACGGGACTGGAAAAGG
The DNA here is from genome assembly GCF_014754425.2 of Oryx dammah. NCBI lineage: Eukaryota > Metazoa > Chordata > Mammalia > Artiodactyla > Bovidae > Oryx > Oryx dammah. The sequence goes on along the minus strand of NW_024070191.1, from coordinate 24,004,739 downwards.
TCAGTTTTCATTCCAATCCCAAAGAAAGGCAATGCCAAATAATGTTCAAATTACCACACAATTGCACTCATCTCACACGCTAGCAAGGTAATGTTCAAAATTCTCCAAGTCAGGCTTCAACAGTACGTGAACCGTGAACTTCCAGATATTCAAGCTGAATTTAGAAAAAGCAGAGGAACCAGAGATCAAATTGCCAACATCCACTGGATCATCAAAAAAGCCAGAGAGTTCCAGAAAAACATCTACTTCTGCTTTATTGACTATGCCAAAGCCTTTGACTGTGTGGATCACAACAAACTATGGAAAATTCTGAAAGAGATGGGAATACCAGACCACCTTACCTGCCTCCTGAGAAATCTGTGTGCAGGCCAAGAAGCAACAGTTAGAACTGGACATGGAACAACAGACTGGTTCCAAATAGGAAAAGGAGTACGTCAAGGCTGTATATTGTTACTCTGGTTATTTAACTTATATGCAGAGTACATCATGCAAAATGCCGGGCTGGATGAAGCACAAGCTGGAATCAAGATTGCTGGGAGAAATACCAATAACCTAAGATATGCAGATGATACCACCCTTATGGCAGAAAGTAAAGAAGAACTAAAGAGTCTCTTAATGAAAATGAAAGAGGAGAGTGAAAAAGTTGGCTTAAAGTTCAACATTCAGAAAACGAAGATCATGGCATCCGGTTCCATCACTTCATGGCAAATAGATTGGGGAAATAATGGAAGCAGTGAAAGACTTTATTTTGGGGGGCTCCAAAATCATTGCAGATGGTAACTACAGCCATGAAATTAAAAGACACTTGCTCTTTGGAAGAGAAGCTATGATCAACCTAGACAGCATATTAAAAAGCAGAGACATTACTTTGTCAACAAAGGTCCATCTAGTCAAAGCTATAGTTTTTCCAATAGTCATATATGGATGTGAGAGTTGGACTATAAAGAAAGCTGAGCGCCAAAGAATTGATGCTTTTGAACTGTGGTGTTGGAGAAGACTCTTGAGAGTCCCTTGGACTGCAAGGAGATCCAACCAGTCCATCCTAAAGGACATCAGTCCTGAATATTCATTGGAAGGACTGATGCTGAAGCTGAAACTCCAATACTTTGGCCACCTGATGTGAAGAACTGACTCACCGGAAAAGACTCTGATGCTGGCAAAGATTGAAGGCGGGAGGAGAAGGGGACGGCAGTGGATGAGACAGTTGGATGGCTTCATTGACTTGATGGACATGAATTTGAGTAAGCTCCTGGAGTTGGTGATGGACAGAGAAGCCTGATGTGCTGCAGTCCATGGGGTCACAAAGAGTCGGACACGACTGAGCGACTGAACTGACTGATATGGGTAACTGAAGCACTTTGCTGTACTCCTGAAACTAGTAGAGCACTGTAAATTAACTATTCTCCAGTCATTAAAAAAAAATATGTTGTTTAAAAGGATAATGCATAGGAAGAGATGAGGATACCAGTCTTGTCAGTATCACTCTGATAAATCCATCCAATTTGGGAGAAGACTGATCCTCTTCCTCTAAAGCTATTTCCATTAGACTCCTTCTCTATATTATTATTTTCCTGGCCACTTGTATGTACCCAGTAAAAAAGGAAAACCCGAAGAACACACCATGATGCTACTTTAAGTGACAGTATAGAAGTTAAGTTTTTCCTAAAACCCGTCAGGAATTTTGAACCACCGAAGTTCTTTTGCCAAGTTGATTTTCAATTCTTCAGCTTTTGTCTTATTTTTATTCATTTGCACAGCAGAAGAAGTATGCCTCTCGTTTCAACCAGATGTAGCAAAGTCAACAACAAAAATTCTGACCTCCTGAGGGTCCCCTCCATGGGAGAAGTTGGCCTGGCAAAACTTGTGCATTTATATTAAATACTATACCCTAGAAGGGGGGAAACACCTGTCTTTGGGGGGAAAAAGAGCGAGAGAGAAGCTGAAGCCAGATTTATTAAAGCTTCCTTATCTTGCTACAAAGACTCACTGAGGTCAACACCCCCTACTACCACTCCACAGGTGATGCTGAGCCAAGGCCAATTTCAACAACCTTTTCATCAGTCTGCCTATATTTTTCTCTCCCCATACTTTCTCTCCCTCCACTGACTCTTCTGCTTTGGGTTGGTTTCTCCCCATCTCCGCCTCGGCCAGGCATCGGTGGTTAGCAGGTCTCTGGTTCCTTTGGTTCCCACAAGGAAAGAAGGCCACATACAACTTAGGAGCCACACAGTAGAAAATGTCTCTATGGTAACTGTTGAGATTGGCAGAATCACATTTGTACCAAATGTTAGGTAGGTAGAACAGGGAAAAGGAGTCCAAAATGGCGGTGGCTACAAGACAAGGAACGGAAAAGCCCGTGAAAATGGAACAAAAGAAGGTCCGAGGACTGGAGTGAGGACTTCAGGTAAAACAAACAACACTCCTGGCTGGCCCAATTTACATAGGACAGGCCCAGGGAGAGATAAACATATAAATAGAGGAGCCAAAGCCAGCTCTCTCTCTCTCCCATGTGCTGGGGCACTCTTCTCCTCATGTCTTTAGATCGATGTGCCCTCACTCCTCGAAGATGGATTTTCCTGCTATCTTCTAAATAAAATAGAGCTGTAACACTGAGCTGTAACACTGATTTGTCTAAGAGCTATAACATGGTCCATTCGAGACCTGAGAGCTATAACATAGTCTATCCAAGACCCGAGAGCTGTGACTCGCCGAGGGGGCTTTAATGTCCGTCACTCCAAATCTTTGTTGTGACGAGACAAAGAACCGAGGAACATACACTCGCGTGACACAACCAAACTGCAAATTGATTCCAGGCAGGATTTAAGTCAGCCTTGGTTTTATATGAGGAACCCATGAGCTGCCCAAGGCCACAGAGCTGCTTCTGTGGCAGAAACCACTGGGAACCCAAAGAAAGAAAGTATAGTTGCTCAGTCACGTCCAACTCTTTGCGACCCCAGGGACTGTAGCCCACCAGGATCCTCTGTCCATGGAGTTCTCCTGGCAAGAATACTGGTGTGGGTTGCCATTCCCTTCCCCAGGAGATCATCCCAACCTACGGATCAAACCTAGGTTTGCATTGTAGGATTCTTTACCAGCTGAGCCACCAGGGAAGCCCCTCTGACTTATCATTAACTACGATATTATATCCTGTTCTTTCATTCACATTTACCCAATGGCTCTAATGGTTTTGGTCAGGCATTTGCTTAATTCTTAGGTATCATCAACATTTTCTGGAAGAACACACTTGAACTGCAGGAAGCAGAGCCTTGTGGCCTTTGGATGCAAATCAGCTGATACAGTAACCAGATATGCAGGTATATCCAGATTCCTCATGGGCTCGCAGGATGAGTGAGCTTGCCCATTTTTTAGCATACTAAGGAATTCTGAGATCGGCCAGCACTTTACTGATGGTCCCTTCCTAGAAATGTTGGACTTTCAAAGCACATTAGATGTCATCAACTCTGACCTGTAAAATTACAGACTTTGGGTGGTGTTTTCAGGTGGCAGAGGACAGAGAGTTTTAATTCAACAGAAAGCACAACAAGTAGGAGAAACTTGATAAGGCAGAGCTGACCTGCAGGTGTATATAAATTATTGATGAGGACTCTGCTGATGAATTTGGGGGTAAAGGTGGGTTGGCCAGAGATGAATCATAATCTTTCTCTCAACTAGAACACCCAGGGCCAGGACTCGTTTTCTAGATGAAGAAACAAGGACTACAGAGGTGAAGCAACTCACCCATGGTCAAAGCTAAGTTAGAGTCAGAGCTCAGATGATTCCTGGGCCTGAGTCCCTCATTCGTGTTCTTCTATGAACCATTTCCACGCCATCTCTGGTTTTATCTTCTCTTTATGTCACATGTCATAAATATAGAAAGCAGAAAATCTCATTGACAAATGCTTTTCACACAGCAGCAGCCACTTGTATTTAAGGATTTTATTTCTAAGCTTTTCCAGTGTCCACCCAATGCAATCGTGGAATATGCAAACAAAATCCATGCAGCATATGGGCCAATCTAATGTCTCTGAGAAACTTCCCAGGAGGCACTAGTGGCAAAGAACCCACCTGCCAATGCAGGAGACATAAGAGACAGGGGTTCGATACCTGGGTCGAGAAGATCCCCTCGAGGAGGAAAAGACAACCCACTCCAGTATTCTTGCCTAAAGAATCCCGTGGACAGAGGAGCCTGGTGGGCTGTGATTACAAAGAGTTGGATATGACCCAAGCAACTTAGCACACAAAAGTCTCTGAGAAAGAAGGGGCATACTGTATTCTTAAATAAAGTCTGGAAGCTTAAGTAAAATTTCATCCACTGACAGAAAATGTAATTGCTAACTGCTTCCCAAAATCTAATTGTTTTTATTTCTCGAGATAAAGACTAGAGCACCAGAGTGGGATACCAGGAACTCATTGATTGTAACTTAAATGTCCCATTCCCAGTGCAGTGGCCCCTTGAGCAGAAAGCAGATGGAAATCCCAGCATCTGCTTGAATCCTGGGGCTCCTAAACTTGTTCTCCACGGTCTTGAGACCTTCACGTCACTTAGCTGGGTTTTCTCAGGCTTTGTTCTTACCTGCCTGTGTAGTACTGAACATGGCTCTCACCCGCCCTTTCCTTTGAGCAAGCCTTTCTTCTCTTCCTCATAGGTACTGGTTTCAAGGGATTCCCCAATAAACTTCCTGTAGGCAAATCTTCACTTCTGGGCCTGTCTTACAGCTGTGCTGTGCTGTGCTTAGTCGCTTCAGTCATGTGCAACTTTTAGCGACCCCATGGACTGTAGCCCATCAAGCTCCTCTGTCCATGGGGATTCTCCAGTCAAGAATACTGGAGTGGGTAGCCTATCCCTTCTCCAGGGGGACTTCCCAACCCAGGAATCAAACCTGGGTTTCCTGCATTGCTGGCGGATTCTTTACCAGCTGATCTCCCAGGGAAACCCCTGTCTTCCTGGGACCCCTTCAAAAACAGCTGATGAAGTTGCATTAGTGAGGGAAGTACTACTGTGGGCAACTGAGACTCAGTCTTCCTGGGGATAGTTTGAGAAACTGTGTAGACTTCAGTACTGGCCAGTCAAGGAGCAAGGAAGTCGGGGGATGGGGGGAGGGGTTTACCTAGCTACCCCTTCATTGGTTGAGGGTTGTGTTGGAGCGGGAGGGGTCAGATGTAATACTTGACACTTCTCACTGCCCCGTATGTGGCCAGGGAGTACTCCCAAGCAGAAAGAGGCAGGAAGCCATCAGCTGGAGGGGAGCTGTCTGCAGACAGCCTCCAGGGTGAACCAACAGAAACTGGGCAGAAAGCATCACCATCATCTGCTACAATTCCCCTCATCAAAACCCATCTCCAACTCCCCATTTTCTACAGTAGGGATCACAGGCTCACAGAGTAAAGTCATATCACACAATCGTGTGATTGTTTTGACAAACAGCCTTCCTGACTTCTTTAGTCTGATTTCTTTAGACAGAGTAATCAAACCCAGAGACTTCACAGGTTCGTTATTATCTGGCCTCTGAAGGCATTTGAAATCTGGGTGCTTGGTCTAGAAAATAAAATCCAGGTTTCTCTGACTGGGCATCCCTCCTGACCTCTTATCAAGCCAGATTTCCAGCCCTGTGTTCTTCTAGACGTTTTCTCCCACCCAGATTTGTCTACCTCATATGTGTGTAAAACAACTCAAAATCAGATCATGCTATATTTTTCCAGAGACTTCCCATTGACCAGAAGATGGGACTCAAGCTTCCCAGTGGCAAGGCACACAAGGGCTCCTACCGCAGGGCCAACCCCTAGTACAGTCCCCACACCCACCCCATTCCACCCTCAACTCCCCTCCATGCCTCACATTTCATCCACACGAGATGTCTATGGATCCCTAAACATCCCAGATTCTCCCACATCTAGCTGCTTTTCTTTCTCTGTCTAGAAGTATCCATCCCATTTTCTCCACCTGGAAAACTCCAAGTCCTCCTTCAAGGATCCACTGAAATCCCACCTCCTCAGCCCAGCCGGGGAAGGGAGCTTCCTCCTCTGTGCTCCTGGTTCCCAGTACTCATTCTGCCACAGCGTAGATCACTGTGTCCTATTTACCTGTTCAGATACCTGTCTCCCTCACTGGGGGCTTCCCAAGTGGTGCTAATGGTAAAGAACCTGTCTGCCAATGAAGGAAACATAAGAGATGCAGGTTCGATCCCTGGGTTGGGAAGATCCCCTGGAGGAGGGCATGGCAACCCACTTCAGTGTTCTTGCCTGGAGAACCCCATGGATAGAGAGGCCTGGTGGGCCACAGTCCATGGGTCACAAAGAGCTAGACACGACTGAAGCGACCGAGCATGCATGCATGCACTCCCCCATTAGACCATGGCTCCTCAAATGCGATTGTTCAGTCTTTTCTCTGCATCCCCATGGTCTGGCCTAAGGCTGGGGGTCCATTACCATATGCCAACTGAATAATGGATGGATCGATGTTCCTCTGGTCCCTGGACATGCTGCTTTTCTGAGGGTATGAAAATATTTGCTCGTCTGTAACTGCTGATTCTCTGTCCTCCACTCTTACCTCCCATCTTCTGCCTACCTTCAGCTAAACGTGGCCAGTTGGATGTTCTCAGCTAGATGATCTTAAACATTCCTCTTGGTTCCTGCTACCTGGGTCCCAGAAGACGCCCAGATGCAGGGGGGAGGGCTAGTCTCCAGAGCAAGAATCTTTAAGATGGGGTAGCATTCTGCCCACTCCAGTACTCTTGCCTGGAAAATCCCATGGGCGGGGGAGCCTGGCGGGCTGCCGTCTATGGGGTCGCACAGAGTCGGACACGACTGAGCGACTTCACTTTCACTTTCCACTTTCATGCATTGGAGAAGGAAATGGCAACCCACTCCAGTGTTCTTGCCTGGAGAATCCCAGGGACGGGGGAGCCTGGTGGGCTGCCGTCTATGGGGTTGCACAGAGTCGGATACGACTCAAGCGACTTAGCAGCAGCAGCAGCATTCTGCTTTCTGCTACCTGGCCTTAAATTCTCACAGACTGCCTGGTCCCTGCCTGCCTTCCTTTGCAGACCGATTACTCTCAGCATTGTCAGCTACCTTTTAAAATATATATATATATATATATATTCCACCCTTGACTCTCGGGTCTCTATTGACATCTCGCTCAGCACGACAAGGTGGTAGGCACGTCCTGAAATAGACGCGCCCACCCAGCTCTGGCTGCTGGTTGACACGCGGAAGCCTAGATGGCTGTCTGCGCTGGAGGCCGCCCAACATTTTGCTCGAGTTACAGCCAGAAGTTGTCAGTTGTGTGACTGATAAGAGAGAACGAAAATACATGAGCTTCCATGAATAAAACCAGCAGGGAATCGTCCTTTTACTTTTCTATGCAAAATTGTCTCTGAGAGTGTTTTCTTGTTATTCTTTTTCATTCAGTCAACGGGAACCATCTGCTCTGGGAAAGGCAGACGGGAGGTGAGGAGATGTGGTTTTCCCATCCCGGGCTCGCTGTCTAGTTGGGGAGGACAGAACATCAACGAGAAAACAGAGGATAAATAGTTACAGACGGTGAGAACTACTGTGAAGGGTACAGATAGGAAGGATCTAGGGTGGAGGTGGTCTGGGAACCTCTCTGGGATTGCAACATTTCAGGTGAATGGAGGGAGGGAAGGAAGGCACCACCAGGAGAAGTGCAGGGAAGCCTGCCAGGCTGTGTGTACAATTTTTGTCAGTACATTCACACTAAACTAGAACAGTCGCTTCATCCAGGGTCTTCAGAAAGAGGCTGAGGGTCCAGTTACCCAATGCACACGTGGAAGGACCATTGAGAGACGGAGAGATGGGAATGGTGACCTTCAAAGCCGTAGCTCTTAGGGACTGCTGGTGACAGCTGGATAGTGAGGTACCGTGGTGACTTTTGGGCTGTTTCAAGAAGCTATATTCAGTATCTTGTAATAACCTATAACAGAAACGAAGCTGAAAAAACAATATACATATATATGTATAACTGAATCACTTTGATGTTCATCTGAAAAACGGTAAATTAATTGTACTTCAATTTTTTTAATTTAAAAAAAAAACAAAACAACAAAACTGAAATCTTAGTTTCCACATTTTATCTTTGGATTTTTTTTTTAGCATCTTCCAGACTGTTGTCTGAGATCTGTTTTCTGACCCGTAGCAGAAGAGATATATTACCAAGACCAGTAGTTAATGTTTGGTTTTACAAACAAATAACCATCTGTTGGTTTGCTTCAGTGACTGAGAAAGAACTGTTCAACTGCCATACAGATTAAAATGGATATGTCACACTAGAACGACTGCATTCTGAGTTCAGTCCAGCAGCCCTGGTCACTGTGTTATCAAAGAATTCATGCCACTGGCCTGTGGTCGTCTCCATCTCTCCTCCGTCCAATGGGAACAGCTGATGCAGCAGGGAGCCTGACTAACCAACCCTGTGTCCTCAGTCCTGACTGGCACATACAGGCGATCAGTCAACTGTATCGAATGAATGAATGAGTAAATTGTGATCTACAAAGATGAAAACTACTCCCCCCAACCTTTCTTTTTTTTTTTTTTTTTTTGACTTAAAGCAATAGACATTGATCTTCTTACATTTCTGGAGGCCGGAGACCAAAATCAAGGTGTGGGTTGGGACACACACTTCTTCTGAAGTCTCTTGGGGGTGACCCTTCCCTGCCTTTTTCAGTTTCCGGTGGTTCTAGGCATCACTGAACTTGTGGCTTCATCGCTGCAATATTTACCTCTGTCTCCCAATGGCCTTCTCATCTATGTTTCTGTCCAAACTCCTCTGTTTTTAAAAGAAGCTAGTTTTTCTTTGCAAATCCCCACAAAACATGGCTGTGGGTGGGTCTGTCTCTAGGACTAGGGCTGGTCTCAAGTGAAGCACTACATCTCGTCTCTGTGTGTCTGTGCAGCTTCATTTCCTACTGATAAGCTTTGAACTGGTTGATTTCGTCTCTTCCATTTGGTTCTGTTTCTTGCACTGTTGCTTGGTTCTGTGCTTGGGGTAAAGAAGACATCCTGCTGATTGTCCTTTGAACGGGGGTTCAGGGCACATCTGCTGGAACAATTCCCGTCCTTGCTCTGGATGGAGATTTAACATTACATAGAGTTAAATCATGTGTAATACATGTTCCCATTCTGTTAGAATTTCTTTCCTAAAGTTTTAGTTATGCTCACTTATGTTCTCTCTCTCTCTCTTTTTTTTATCGTGACTCCTCTCCATACGGAGAAGGAATCGCAACCCACTCCAGTATCCTTGCCTGGAGAATCCCCTGGACAGAGGAGCCTAGAGAGCTGCAGTCCATGGGGTCGCAAGAGTTGGACACGACTGAGTGACTAAACCACCACCACCACCTCTCCATACGGTAAAATACAACTTTGTGGGAAACGCGAGTTCTCAGGGCAGTTTGGGAAATGCTGGGTTAGCTAAACAGGCTGTAGGATGTGGCAGAACCTCCAGCACACTCTGAAGTACTGTGAATCTCCTAATGGGGTGATAGTTTGTCAGAATCTCCAGAACTACTTGATCCCGAAAACTTACAGTGATGAGCTTCTCTTGGGACTAGTGTTTTTACCCAAGGCACTCTAGGGGCAATAGCATATAGCTTCTTTGTTGTTTTCCTTTATTTCATTACATTTTCACATCTTTTTTTCCATCTCTTTAAATATAAAATGACTTTCCTTTCCTGGTTTTTCCTCTATTCAATTTTGTCTGCTTCTAAATCAAAAGTCTGATTTAAATAAATAAGTATTGCGTACATTTGAAATTAAATAGCTTTGCATGTTTGGTGGGGCTTCCCAGGTGGTGCAGTGGTAAAGAATCTGCCTGCCACTGCAGGAGACACAAGAGAGGCGAGTTCGATCCCTGGGTCAGAAAGATCCCCTAGAGGAGGAAATGGCAACTCACTCCAGTATCCTTGCCTGGAGAATCCCTTGGACAGAGGAGCCTGGAGGGCTACAGTCCATGGGGTCGCAAAGAGTCAGACATGACTTGGCAAATAGAGAGAGGGACTCGGGCAATCTCAGGCCCCTGGGTGTTGTTTTAGGGACAGTGGTCACAGTTCGTGATCTGCCTACGCTGTGAGAGATGAGATGGATTCCCAGGCAAGCAGGCAGCAGAGTGTTGGGTCTGGAAGAGCCTCTGTGACATTGTTTCATGGCCGGTAGTGACCAGAAAAGCATTAGAAAACGCTTATCCCACTAAAGGTTTTTCCAGAATCGTTATAACCCTAACTTACGACTCCATAGTGCTTTCTTTGAGCCTTGAAATTTTCATTACTTGTTTCTACAATGTTTCCTCTTATTAAAAATAAAAAAGCAGATGGCACGTATTCATGTTTTAAATTGGAGTAAATTTAAAGTTCTTGGCAGCATGTCTTTAAGGTTATATGACCTTCTTGAGAAAATTGTCTATTTTCAGCTCTCAGGAGTCTTCAAAGCACAAAGGTCAGGAGAACATAACACAGATGTCCAAGATGACCCACTGGCAAACTATCCCCCTCCCCAGCCGCTACCCCTCTCTTGACATCATGCAAGAGTCTCACCTGCTTCAGATGCAAGGTGACAAGTACCAGTCCCAGCAGGGGGCCATGGAAGGGGCCCAGAGCTGAGAGGATGAGGGTCAACAACCAGGAGCCTCCTCTCTCAGCCACACACCACAGACCCCATTGTGACATCCCTTTCACCCACTGCAGCCCCGTGTCCGTGACAAAGCCAGAGGGGCCAGCAGATCTCTAACTGCCAACGTAGTCACCCAGACTCAACAACTGTCACAAAGCAGGTATGAACGGATTAACTCCTTCCAGGTTACTATGGAATTTCCTACCTTCACTGCATTTATAGCAGGTTGCTTCATTTATTGTTTTTGTATGCTGTCTCAGGATGTGGGGTGGACTAAAGAATTGTTTGGGGTAGGAAGACTTTTTTCCATGTCTGGCTTTTTCCCAAAAACAGGGATTTTTGGCAACTTTCCTCCATTGTGTAGGCTTTCCCTTTCACCCTGCACGAGCCTCAGAAACCTGCCTCCCCACAGGCCCCCTTTCTTCCTCCCACCCTGTGGTTTCCTTCTCCACCTCCCCAGATTTCCTTCCTGCCCCTCTGCTGCAGCTGTCCATGGAGGCTGGAAACCGCTTCTTCTCCAGCCAGAGGAACTCAAGCATCCTTTCCTTACTGCCTGCCTGTGAATGAGGGGGTTGTCCTGGCAGTCAAATTAAATGAATGGCTATGCTTGCAAAATGCACAGTTTATTCTGCTGGGGCCCCAGTGAAGACTCTAAAATTCACCTGAGCAGACTCGAGGAGCAAGACAAGAAATCCCTGAGCTGGGGCTCTCAGCCTCTTTCATCTAGTTGCTGTGAGCTGCAGCCTGGTGTGCTGGAAACAGCCTGGGCTTAGGAGTTTAGACAGACTTGATTTTGAATCAAGACTCGGCCTTTGGCTGCTGTGTGACCTTAGGCAAATTACTTAACTTCTCTGAGCCTCTCACCTATAAAGAGGGGGATGACAGAGCTACTTTCCCTTTCGGGACATTGGTATAGAGTATGTAAAATGCCTGGTACTGGGGCAATGCTCAATCAGTGGCAATCCTTATTGTTTAGATTTGTTCTGAGGAGTATAAAAAACTGAAATGAAGTTGAGTTGGCAAGAGGGCTTTTCCCCATGGAAGTCACAGCTGTCACTTTGATGGAATTGCACCGGCCAGCTGGACACTGATGGCGCCAAGGCCTGCCCCCCAATAGGGTATAAGGGCATCATTTTGGAATTTCAACATGGATCTCCTTGCCTGGTGCCAATGTGAACCTGGCCTCCTGCCCTCCCTGCTGGTGACTATCTTATTGCGGGGGAGGGGAGAGAGCATCCCAAGACCCCCAGAAGTGGCTCTTGTTAGAGGATGGAAATCCTTCACCATGCACCGCAGATTCTCAGTTCCCAGAGCACGTGCTGAGCTCCTGTGCTCTTCGGTGGTCCTTCCTTACCAGGAGACAGCATCCCCTACCTTCCAGAAGTGAGACTGGTGATGGTGACAAAGGGGAAGACAATGGAAGAGAATTACTTCTTTCTTTTCTTCTTTCCTTGGAAATCCAAGGTGGCCGGAACATCAGAAAGACAGATGCTATCTTCTCCCCGTTACAGGTAATGACAGAAACATTGCTGTTGTTCATATCAACACGTTTCCTGCCCATTCTTTTAATTTAGTGACAGAAGATGCTCCTCCACAGAGAAGTGGGCATGGGCCACTTCTCCAAGAAGTGACCCAAGATGGGTCACTTCTCAAGTCAGGCTGGGCCAACTCTCCAAGCACCATTGCTGGTCCTTCCCTCCTAGAAGGACTTCCCTGGTGGTTCAGTGGTTAAGACTCTGAACTTCCACTGTGGGGGGGGGGGGGGGGGGCAGTAGAACAACAAAATGAAAATAAGCAACCAGAGTGCCCCTGGGAACTGTGTATACTGACACCAGGTGAGAGATCCCCTCCTTCCTCTCTGCACTCAATGTGGGGTTGGTGTCGGCCCCAAGGAGCCAGTAGTCATGTTCTCCATGATGCTGAGAAGTTTATCCTAGAAACAACCCCACTCTTGCCTTTTTAGTATTTGGCTATATGAACCAATGTACTTCTTTTTGTTTGTTTGATTAGGCTAGTAGGGGTGACGTTTGTTTCCCTCTTTTTTTTTTAATGTATTTATATATTTTTTAATATTATTTATTTATTCGGCTGCACCGGGTCTCAGTTGCAGCAGTGGGACCTAGAATCCAGGCCCTCTGCATTGGGAGTGCAGAGTCTCAGCCACAGGCCACCAAGGAAGTCCCAGGGCTTCCCACTTTTGCAATCTAATGAGTTCCTGACTCACCCAAATACCAAACAGAAAGGTTCTGGGATCCACAAATGCAGGCGGTGATCTTGACCCTGACTTTGGTCAGTGTTTGAAGATACGATGTCAGATATCATGAGCCAAGTTTGCTTGTTAAGAGGGGAAATGCTCTTGTTACTACAGCCCTTAAAACTTGGAAGGACTTGGAAGAATTAGCTCAAGACATGTCACCCGTGTCCTCAGACTCTTCTGTACCGAATAGCTTTGGGTTTTGGTTACTTCAGAGCGCCATGTTGATGGTATAGTCTCCACTAATTGTTGGAAATTCACTGGCCTTTGAGTAGTGGGCAAGAGTTTTATACTTGGCCCTTCGTGGGCTTTGGCCACAGGCTCACAGGAGCCCCTTACTCATTGTAAAGACTGCTCACGTGGGCCTTTTGATTAATTGAGAGCCCAATTCATGCAACTCAAACAGGAGCTGAATCTCTGACTTTAAACAAGTGATGGCACTTTTCTGAGTTTTCATTTTCTCTCCTGTAAACAGAGGATGACTACACTAGAAAACACAAAGTCCTTTTAACTCCAGGGTCACTGGTTTTGCAGTGTGATTTATAAATGAAAGTCTTGGCATTTGGAGTGAAATTAAAGAGCAAAGATTTGGTATGTGGAGCTCTTCCACCTGAGCAAACACTACGCCCACAAAGTGTAAATTCCCACTGGTAAGGGAAACAATAGACCACCCTTGGAGTGGGAGAGGGAAGGTTCAAGACATCACTGGGAGAGAAAGACCTCTTTGCTCAGCAGCAAATAACACGCCCACTGCCAGATAAGACAATCATTAAAACCCAGGAGAATGGGCAGCACAAAATAGACTATTACATGTAGTGTGAGAACCTCATCAAGGAACTAAAAGCAGCGTAGCGGATAAGCTAGCACTACTTTAAAAAAAGAAATACTACTCAGTCTCCTTGGTATATTTCGTAATGTTGGGGAGAATCTGGTAAATGTTTGGAAGAGAGGTCATGTACACATATAAAAATGTATGAGTATAAAATTCTTTCAGATGCTTCTCCATGGTTTCCTGGCACCCCTTGCAAAACAAATTATTGACAGAAGAAAAAACACCAGACTGACTTCTGAGATCCGGGATGTAGGACCCTCATGCCAGGCCTGCCAAGGGGGCATCACTGAAGCCTGCCCTGAGCAGAAACTGCAGTGGGTGGTGGGGATGTGACCTCCACAGAGGGTGGGCTGCAGCAGGAGCAGGCAGTGACCAGAGTCTAAGAACAAAAGGCCTGTTCCCAGTTTTGAGGGACTGCACACATCAGTCAGTACTAAGCTTCTTATTGGACTTGGTAAGGAGAAGCTTCAGATCCAGATTTTATTGTATTTAGAATAATCCAGAAACGTGACTTTCATTGCACTTGAGTTTTGTGGAATGAGTCATTCTGGTCACACAGAAAGTGTTCTGGGAAATCTTGAAAATAACCCTGCCAGGCAGGCATTAGTATTTCCATTTTACAGATAAGAAAACAGAGGCACAAACCTGGGTAGTAGTCTTTCCAAAGTCCACAGCTCATTGTGGCAGAGTTGGTATTTAAATCCAGGACCATCAGATGACTGCACTCTTAAACACTACATTTCACTATGTCTAGGGCATGAAGGTTTTATGAGTCTGTATATTTTTATGTCACCTAGGAATCTTTGCAAGAAATTAAATCAAAAACCTTCTCTTATATTATGTAATATGTTCCTTCTTTTCATCATCAATGACTTTGGATAGTCCCTAAAAGTTGATGGATAATGTTGATTCATAAGAAAGAGAAACACTTATTGACTAATCTTAGAAAATTCCTTGATTTTTATGAATTAAAAGATAATATCAAAAAAGAAAGAAAGGAAGAAAGAAAAATAATCAAGGTTTATTAATGCATATATATGGAATCTAGAACATTCGTTCTATTGAACCAGGAATAGAAATGTGAATGTGGAGAATAGACTTGTAGAAAGAAGTGGGGAAGGAGAGAGTAAGAAGAACTGAGAGGGTAGTACTGCCATATATACACTACCATGTGTAAAACAGACAGCTAAAGGGAAGCTGCTGTAGAGCACAGGGAGCTCAGCTCAGTGCTCGGTGACGACCTAGAGGGGTGGGAGGGAGGCTCAAGAGGAAGGGGATATATGTATACACATAGCTGAGCCACACTGCTGTACAGCAGAAACTAGCACAGCATTGTAAAGCAAGTATACTCCAATAAAATAAATAAAGAAGCCAACCAACCAGCCAACAAATAAAAACATATATTTGTCCAAGTTGTGGAAATTTAGAGAGTTTTTATTTTCCCCTTTACACTTAATATGTACAAGAGTTCCTATAGTTGGACTTGTATTAGAGTCCATAACCAAACACAAAAGGTGTTATTTAAAAAGAGGAATAAGATACTATTCTTAATAACTGGGGAAAAAAAATAGAAGAGAACCAGGGTCAAAATCAGTGAAGAAGGTTTAAGTTACTACTCCCTTTGGATCAAAGAAAAATAGGAGACAACAAACCCTACTTACAAGGGGCTCTGCGTTTAAAGATGACCAGAGAATTAACAGAAGAAAATAGGAATGACGCCAGATATCTTTGCTAAGGTTTACTATATGGTCAGATCAATTTCCAAGGCTTAGATGTCAAAGTCTGGCTTCGTATATTTTATGGTCCTGGCTGTTTACCAAGTAAGACTCATACAAATAGTTATGGGTGGTTGTTTTTGGTGAAGTGTAATTTTATAACAAAACTGAATAGCCTTTATAACAAATGCACTATTGTCCTCTGCATTTTATTATGCAGTGGGTGAAATAACAATGTTAGTCGATGACTCTCCCACTGCTTTCTGAGATTTCTGCCTCTCTGGGATTGTGATCAAGGCAAGACGCAGAGATAGAATATTCCCCACACGTGGTGACTTCCTAGCTTTAACTGCCCTAACAGCTCATGGCTGTGTGTGGAGAAATCATTACCAGGAGTTTCAAGAAGGAAGAATGCAGTCTCTAAGTTCTAATTCTCTAGAGGATATCAAATGATCAGAAGAAAATCCATGAAGTCAGTTCAGCTTCTGACTCTAAACTTCAAAGAAAAAGAGGAGTGATAGAAATGTAAAGTTGTGGGAAGACATCGTGTGTACATTTAGAAATTTTTGTACCTAGTCTTTTCCCTTCATCCCTCTAATGAGTCATTGTTTTATTTATTTCTATTTTTTAAATTGGAGTATAATTCCTTTACAGCGTTGTGTTAGTTTCTGCTGTACAACATGAATCATCTGTGTGTGTGTGTGTGTGCGTGTGTGTGCGTGTGTGTGTGTATCCCCTCTGTCTTGAGCCTCCC
The DNA here is from genome assembly GCF_014754425.2 of Oryx dammah. Classification (NCBI taxonomy): domain Eukaryota; kingdom Metazoa; phylum Chordata; class Mammalia; order Artiodactyla; family Bovidae; genus Oryx; species Oryx dammah. Next base: position 23,988,564 of record NW_024070191.1, on the reverse strand, counting down.
ACCCATCCTACCCCGCCCCACCTCTCTAGGTCATCATAGAGCCCCAAGCTGAGCTCCTTGTGTTGTACAGTAGCTTCCCACTAGCTGTCTATTTTATACACAGTAATGTATATAGGTCAATACTACTCTCTCCATTTGTCCCACCCTGTTCTTCCCCCACTCCATTCCATAAGTCCATTCTCTACATCTGTGTGTCTATTCCTGTCCTGCAAATTGGTTCACCAGTACATTTTTCTAGATTCCATAATATATGCGTTAATTATATTTGTTTTTATCTTTTTGACTTACAAGTCACTGCTTTCTTAATATAAATTATATTATTGCCCACTTCTAAGAGGACAATCCAGGCAGTTTTATAAATATCAGGATGGATCTGGACAAAATATAATTGTTTACACAAAAGCCTGAAGTGCCTTCAGCATCTGAGGCATTTGACTCCAGAGGCATGCAGCAGAACAGCCCAGCCTGAAGGTCCAAGGCACGCAAGAGCCAAGTGGCCCGTCAAGGCCCTCCAAGCAGCTTGACATGTCACTCTCCTCACAAAAACGCATGCCAGTTGTCATGACATTCTGAGTGCTATACATTGCATCACGTGTATATAGTTACAGTTTCAAATATAATTTATGATCAAACCAGTCATGAACGGGGGATGAATGAGCAAAGAATATAAATACATACTGGGTTCTGCCTAATTCCTTTTAAGCCTGTGGCCAAGCGGTACCCTCTGGTTCCCAGCCTCTCCCTTTCTCTCTGACCAGCCACCACTTAATATCGTTTAAGTCAATAATATGGTTATGAAATCCCCATTCATAACTTAAAATGGCTGTGTACTTTGAGACTCAGAGCTAAAGCAAAAGACAAGTGTGCAGCTATTTTCACCCGGGCACAGAGTATATGATTCATTAGTGAAAATTCTCATATGGTTTTTTTTGTAAGATGAGGTATAATTTACCCAAAGTCCATAAACCAAGACCTTATTAGGATTACTTAACACTTAAACTTCCTCAATAGTGAGACTAAAAAGTCAATACTGATCCTCCTAAAAATGATCTGGTGACATGAATTAAAAGTCTAAAGAAGGTGCATATCCTGTGGGAAACAGAATTGTAAGAAAGAATCAGGGATGCTGTCCTCCAATACAAAACAAAAAGTTTAATATAAAAAGAACAAAACAAAATGAAAAGTTAAAAAATAAGAATCAGGGATGCAGACAAAGATTTAAATATGAAGGTCCTTATCAAAGTATATTTATAATAGAGAAAATTTGGAGAAAAAAAATCTAAGTATCCCATAATAAGAAAATAAAGTATGGTCTCTATGTGGAGGAATATTATGCAGTCATTAAAAAGCATGTCAGGAAAATTCTAATATCAATACACTGAAAGTGAGTAGTCATGAGTAGAACATTAAAATATTAAATTTTATATATACTACAATCCTGATAATATAATGTTTGGGCACAGAATAAATACTGAAAGAAAAAACAGTAAGTTACATTGGTAGTTTTGGCTGGGTGGTGCTGATTCTGTTTTCATCACAATATTTTTCTGTGTTTTCCACAATGTCCACAGTGATCTTGTATTAGTTTTATAATCATAAGCATAATACACGGTACAAATTAAAGATATATCTGGATCATACAAAGCACTGCACCTAGATATAAAGCTGGGGCATAAAAGCTGTTCTGTTAATGTAACTTTTAAAAGAGTGGTCCCTACATCAGCATCATATAGAAACTCAGAAACTCTCGTCTATGTAAATTACTGATGGGCTCTAGGAGCTTTGACATGTAAATTACTCAAGATCTTTCAAAGATCTTCTCTTCTGTACTAAGGACATATTCTCATTGGCAGAGGCTTACAGAGTCCCTTTGCTGGTATTCATTTGCCTGTCCCATAAAACATGACCTAGCAAGTCCCCTTCAGCAATTCTGAAAGAGGGACAGAGGGCCCCAGGTAATATGATGCACCCAGAGCGCGTCTGCAGCTCTGACAGGTGCAAACGCCTCTCATCTAAATATAAATGGACTTAGGCAGTTTGGAAACAGTCTTTCCCACTTTCTATTCTGATCAAGCAAAAGAATGCTCTCTTCTTTAGTTCTGACTCTCCATGCTGGTTATTTTTTTAATTTAGATTCACTTTGCAATCACTTAAATTCAAAGAGAAGAAATGTTAGAACTCTAAGACGACAGAAAGAAAAGGATTTCCAAAATCTTGTGTGATTTGAACTGTTTTTGAAATTGTTAAGTTGAGGAGGAGATAAGGTATTAACAACATTTTTTAAAGTTTTCTGGACGAGCGAAAAAACTGATGTTAACACATGCAGAAGGGAACACTATCTAGTATTTAAGCCAGAAAGAGGATCTAATTTTTAATCAATGGAGTGGAAATTCTTTGGGGGAACATATAGAAGAACTCTGTGCCGTTTCCAATTCCTGCCATTCTTTCCCCCATTACCCCTAAACATTTTCTCCCCCTTCAGGATCCTGCTCAATGGTCACGTCTCAAAATCAGCCTTCTCTAACCTTCCCCTCTTCCCTCTCCCCCACTGACACACACACAGTCTTTCTCTTAGCTCCCAGAGATCTGCCTTTCACATGTTCGTTCCACATCATCATTTGTCAGTTTAAGAGCTTCTTGAGAGTAAGATAATATATCACTCATTTTTCCATTCCCAGCACCTAGGCTTAAGTTAGTTAATAGTGCACTATAGAATAAATGAACAAATGTGTAAGACACAGCTTAAAAAAGTCACAGATGAACCCAAGTGCAAGATTAAGACAGTGCTACCACTAACAACCACAAAAAAGAGCAGATTATGGATGATCATTGGTTATCCTTAGCCACTGGCTTCTTTTTATTTGGGGGAGGAGGATAGACTTATTAAAGAAAATTAAGGCTACAATTCAATGCCAGATATTAGAAAAGGAACTTGGTAAGCATTGACTAATGGGTTGAAATTTTCCATTTTCAGTTTCCCTCTTTGTTGCTAGAAAATGAAAGCATGAAGCAAGATTGTCTAAGGGACAGTACAGCTCTCAGGTTCTGGGGCTCAGGACTGATATGAATTCTCCTGGAACAGTTCTCCAGAGCTTGCAAGCCAGCTCTATTCCAATATCAAAGACTGTGCTCTTTTCAAACTCTTAGATGCCACACTCCTACCTACCAAGATTGTGGTGTGCCACAACTAACTTTAGCCCCACTCTCCTGGTCTGAAATAGTCACCTAAACCACAGGGGAAATTATTACCCATGATTTCCTAGATCTATGTAAGGAAGATGCTTCCAAACCCAAATGCTATAAAATTGTATTTACTTGTCCCAACTCCTTCCCACTTGGGTTCAGATCACATTTTGCCTGCATATGTTTTGCAATACCTGTTGGCTCTTTATCTCTGCCCACTCCTCTAGCATGCTCCCTCCACTTGAGAAATGTAGGCAGCACTTGGCTTCATAAATTTTCAAACTTCTCATCAGCTAATAAAAGGGTGTTTAGAGTTGGCAAAGGAATTATTGCATAGGAATTTCATTTGCCAACTGCCTACCAATAGTTAATTTCCCAGGTGGTCCTTAATTAGATTTATTCACTGAAAGAGAAGAAGAGGACTAATGATCACCCTTCAGACAGGAAGACTGAGTCTGAGGAAGCTCTCTATAGCACCAAAGACTCCAACTGCATTATTGCAATGGACCAGTGTTTTTGTCTTACATTCCTAGTAAAGTTAGAAGCTCCTTTTAAATCTCTTATAGCAGAAATTCCCATCTGCTATGGTCAACATAATAAATTTTTATAAAGCTAAATATATGCAGTATGAAGGACTAGCCTCTACTGCGAGATTAGGCCCTTCCTGAATTTTGTTGTTGCTGTTAAAGAGTGTGTGCATGTGTGCTTGGTAGTGTCCAGCTCTTTGCAAACCCATGGGATTCTCCAGGCAAGAATAGAGTATTTCTTTTAAAAATAAAAGGTGGTAACAGAAGACGGTAGGACTTGTTTATGTCTTTACTTGGCACTTTAAAAAGCTGGTAATCCTACTCTAATTTCCAAAATACAGTAAAACTGGAAAACGGGGATCCTCATCCCTAAAGTGGTTAGCTCAGAGCTGGTCACCACGGAGATGATATCTATCACTACATACATGCATATTTAAATTGATCTCATATGGGTGGAGGGGCTTCTAAACTCTATTCTAAACTCATCATTCTCTACAGATCTCAAGCTGAAGCACAGAAATCAAGCAGACCCTGTAGATATACGTTGAATCCGTTCATACAGATTCAAGTTAGGTAGTTTCCTCGGAAATATACCTATCTGCTGCTGCTGCTGCTGCTAAGTCGCTTCAGTCGTGTCCGACTCTATGCGACTCCATAGACGGCTTCCCGCCAGGCTCCCCTGTCCCTGGGATTCTCCAGGCACGAATACTGGAGTGGGTTGCCATTTCCTTCTCCAATGCATGAAAGTGAAAAGTGAAAGTGAAGTCGCTCAGTTGTTTCCGACTCTTAGCGACCCCATGGTCTGCAGCCTACCAGGCTCCTCCATCCATGGGATTTTCCAGGCAAGAGTACTGGAGTGGGGTGCCATTGCTTTCTCCAATACCTACCTGAGAAACCCTCCACTATATATGCAATATTCTGAGATGGGTATTGGTCCTTTGCCTCAATAACAACTTTATTAAAAGGATTTTACTGTATTCCATTCACAAGGACACCCGGACCGTGATGGGCACAAAGCAAGCGTTCAGTAGTTACTTATTTTCAACAGTATCCTAGAAGCTGGGGATACTGATCCTGAAAAGTCTCCACCTAAAACGGAGGGAAACGCATTGGGCATTCTCTCGGAGCTCCCCTGGGCTCCACGTGTGATGGAGGAACTAGCGGTCACCTGTGAACCCCGTGGCTGAAGAGTAAGGCAAAGGCGGGGCCGACGGGACGGGTGAATGGCTCTGCAATCCCGTCCGCGCGCGTAGGGTGACTTTTCCCCGCTAGGACTTTGCCTAGGGAGTGGGAACTGTGCCAGGCGCCGGCGTCCAGCTCTCTGGCTGTAACGGGACGCCGTGCAGCAGGCAAGTGCCTCTGCCCCCTGGCGCCCGTTCCCCCGGCTTCGGATGAAATTGTGACCCATCGCCCCCTTTCCAGCCCTTGGAACCCGGCCCTATCGCTCCGGGCGCGCAGCCTATCACGTGGCGCGGCGGTGCTGGGGGTGGGGGGAGCGGGGGGACCGCGGCTCCGCGGTTATTGGTGGACGGCGCGCGTCTCGGGCGCGCCCATTGGCTGCGGGGGGCGTTCACGGGAAAGGGGGGTCTGGGAAGGCGTCCCGAGTTGGGAGAGGTGGCCTGGAAAGTTAAAGGGAGCCGCGCGGGGGCTGGGAGTAGAGTCCCAGGTGAGGGGCCGCGGGGAGCAGGCGGGCGGGCTGCTCTAGCGCGCGGACGAATGCGGCTGCCCGCGGAGGGCGCCCACCTGAGCCCCGGGCCCCGCTCCTGCTGTCGCCGCCGCTGCCCCTGCCACCTTGGCTGGGATGCTGCCGCAGGCTGGCGCCTCCGCACTTCGGGGCTTATGAGCTGTACCAGGTACGTCCCCCAGCAAGCCCGCAAGGCCCGGTGCCCGACCGCAGAAACGGCGACGAGGGCACGCATCAGGGACCCTCTCTGGTTCCAGCCGCACACACTTTCTCAGGCCAGCTTGCAGTTACACTGGGCATGGGACACTCTAGAAGGGCTTGAGGAAACTGTTGCTTCCTCGTGGAGAGGGCAATGCAGGGACCAGAGGTTGGATGGAGCCTGGCCGCACCCACGTGATGCACCGATTGGGGGTCCTGGCCATGATGGGAGGCTGGGGCTGGGAGTCCAGACCACTTTTGGTCCCTACTGTGCCGAGTTCGAACCTGACACTAGGCTTTTCCGCCTGGGAACCGACACTCCTAGAGCTGAGCCCTGGGATCTTGAGCACAAGGGAAAGTCGCTGCGTCTCTCACCCCGCCTCGAATGCCCGTTACAACGTAGGGAAACACACCGGGTGATCTCTCAGGTCGCCGAGGGCTACGGGACACGGATCCGCACCGGCGGCTGGGGCCACTCAGAGCCGAGCCACCTCGGGTCCCCGGCCCCCAGACGGGCCGTCCTGGGCCGGCGGGGTCGAGGTGGCCGCGCGGGGACGCTCTCGTGGCGCCTCGCCGTCCGGGGTGGCCCCGCCGCCCCGCCCTGGTGTGATAACTAGGGCTCCTCCTCCTCGTCGTCTTCCTCCCCCTGCCGGTCACAACTCCGGGAACCCAGCCCAAGCCCTGCCTCCCGGACACACACCGAGGCTCACGTAGTCTGGTGGCGGCAGCTTCCCCTGCCACCTCCCTCCGGGTTCTCCGATGCGGCGAGCCAGCTGGAAAGGGGGCTTCCCCGCGGCCCCACAGGTGGGTTCCCGCCCGGCGAAGGATCTCTGGGAGGGGTTGGGGGCGGGCCTGGCTGGACCCAGAGGACAGTGACCTGTGGGATCTTCGAAGCCAGGACCCCCTGGCCTGCCCCCGTGTCCTGTTCCAGCCACCCTTTTGAGTCCAGAGAAAGAGGTGTGGAAGCGACTCAGTGCAAAAGAGGGAGCAGAGAGCCCAGAACATACTAGAAGGTTTGGGCTTTCTTCTGGTATTGTTTGCTGCAGAAGAGGAGAAAATTGAGAACTTGGAGAGTTGCTAGAATATGTTGGGGCCTGTGGTCTGTGTGGCCAGGCCTCCCTGGGAGACCCACGGCCCAGGAGAAGCCAGAGGAAGGCCTTCAGGCTGGGGTGCAGAGGAGAAGAGGAAATGGTTCATTTGGCAGGGTTGTCCAGGAGCCAAGACTAAAGTGAAGACAGCTGGAGGATTTACCCCAAAAGTAAAGTTGAGGTATTTAGGGAAAAGTTAGGGGAAAGAAGAACCATCAGGCAGTATCAGCAACCCAGAATGTCAGAGCTCAAAGGGATCTCAGGGGAGAAGCTCAAGCCCAGAGAGGTTGAATAATTTGCCCCGAGTGCCACAGCGTCATGTAGGCGTTCCTAGGCCAGTGCCCTATATTTCATATTGGACACTTTTAGATGCAGACATTGTGCCATTTTAACTTATCTCTTTCCTATAATATGTAACCTCATCCACAGATATTTATCTCAGAGATGCTTTGGATGGCAGTGACAGAATAGAGGAGTCCAAGTGGCATCTAGGGCTGTGAATAACGGCCCCATGGTCAGAGAACCATGGGAAAGATGCCAACTTTGTTCACACTATGGCAGCCAAACCTTTTGGGAGCAAATAGAGAAATGCCAAAGGGGTAGGTGGCCACGTCTTTAAAACAAAAATTATACCTGGTAACTTGGTTGTGAATGCTTACCTTCACAATGTAGCTTCAGTGTTCCTGGTGAGTTATTGGTGTGCCTGATATTTCCGTCTTTTCTTATCAGGGTGCAAGAGAATGGGGGAGGCAATGTGTTGGCCTCAATACAAAAGAAAAAGATTTGCCTTCTATAAAAGGCACAGCCAGAGAGTCAGTAGTTCAGCTACTTGAAACTGTGAAGGTTATAGGGTTATTTTCTGTACAAGTTGATAGACTTTAGAGAAAAATCACCATGACGTGTAACTCTTGCGAGCTATCTTGAGAGGGTGTGTTGTTTGTCACTAGTGGAACAGGGAAAGCTTTTATGCAAAACTCTCCATGTTCTCTCTAATTTGCATGGAGTGTTAGGGTTTGTCCTCTTTTTGACCAGAAACACTGAAATGTACCCTTAGACACGTCCAGTCTCTCATGGGGCAAGACTGATCTCCTAGGCATCTATTTGGAAGCAAAAGTTTTGAGAATCCCTGCTGGTCTGAGTAACAGCTACTCACAGTCTCGTGACCTTGTCCTGCAAAGAACTGGTATCCAGGTGCAATGTCATCTCTGCTGGTTCAGTTGTGTGTCCACATCTCCTACTGGTTTTTTTCCCCCTGACCAACCTTGGTGACTCATATTACCTGACTTGGGCGAGGGAAAGGGCAGAGCTCCCAAAGAGTCTGTCAGAAGAGAGGGCGTGAGTACAGCCCAATGCATCCTGTGTTGGAACTGATCATTTTCATGCCATTTAAGGATTAAAACACCTGTCCAGGTGCCTGCCTTTCAGGGACTTAGGAAGCTCTGATTATCTTGCATGTCTCCAGTGACAGGAGTGTGTCTGGGTGTGGGTCATCATGGTCAGGGTCTATCAGGGAATTTCTGAGCAGAAGATCAGGAAGGCTTATACCAAACTAGCACTTTGGTGCACCAGTTCTTGGAAAATGATCTGGTGAATAAAAACTGGAATCTACCTGTGAGGACGGACAAGGGAGACCAGAGTCAGACTGCACCCTCTGTTGAGGCCACAGGGGTTAGTGACCTCCCCTCCAGCACTGGCGACACCAAAAAAGTGAAGGGATTCTGGGCCGGAGCCCAAGAGGAACGCCTGGGCCCCCAGGTGGTTCACCTTCCTTTTGCCTTTCACGGAGAAAGTCACACAACCAATTCCACTCTAGAAAGTGCCAGTGGAATTGTTTGTTAATTCCAGTCCACACTGCCAGTGGAGTCTGGCTCTGACTCCAGCCTCACCTCCTCAACCCCCCAACCTCCCGTTCTCAAAGCTCGGTGATAAAAGGGATCCCAGGGGTACATTTATACCTCTGGGTCCAAATACTGAAACTTTACCAAGGCTTTCAGCTAAGCCTCTTCAACCAGCGGGGTTAGAACTTGAGAGCAATTGCAGTCGACTGCAAGTGTGCAGTTGCTTTCGCTGATCCCCTTGTGTTAGAATTCTGTCTCCACAATATTTTGAGAGCTCCCCAGTCATTTTCTAATGATCTGTTTTAAGGTTGTGGGGGAAAGCTCGCATGAGGGTGGTTTGCAGGCTTGCTGGACGCACGTAGAGAGCCTGCAGTTGACCTTGTGCTGACTCAGGCCAGGAGGAAGCTGCTGTGGCCAAAGGGGAACCCTTCCTCCCTTAGTTCACACCCAGGTTGTCAGGTGTGGGCAGAGGAGGAAGGCCTGGGATGCGTGGCTTTGCCTGCTGTTTGGTTATTTTTAATTAACAATTCATTAAAAAAACAAAAGTGTTAAAAGTAGAACCGAATGATTCCAATGCATTATAACAGAGTTTTGCAATGAACAGAGGAAAAGAAAAATTGAATTACTTTTTAAGTATAGGGTTTTTTGGTGTTTGTTTGTTTTACATTGAACCCCTTAGTGAACCCCCCAGTGACATTTTTTTTTTAAAGCTGTCTTGCCCAGTTCAGTCAGAACTTGCCTTTCCAGAACCATTGCATGGGTGTGAGAAACAGTAACACATATATCCTTTAAAATGCATCTTGATGGCTACTTTCTGGCTATAAATTAAGATAAAAGCATTTAGAAAGGTTGGGCCATTTCAGACTAATACAGGTACTTGTGTTATTATTGTTTTGTCTCTGAACATGTGGGTTTCTCTACTTGGTCATCACTAAGTGATTCCTATATCCCGAGGAAGTGCTATTTCTTTTGTTTGTTTTGGAAAATGGGATCAAACCCAATATGTCTTCATACTTTCTCATCTTTATTTATATATTTGATCATCAAAATCAGAAGCTGAAGAGCAGATATTATTTATGGGTCTGGTATTGTTTGTGAGACCAGTGATCTCCACTCTTGTCAGAAGATGAGCACCATGTTGCCAGTCTTTCTCCTGAACTACCAGCATCAATCTACAGCATAGCACCCCTCCACGGAGGGGAGATGAGGGGAGGCCTGAGAGTTGGTACCCCAACATACCACCACTCACTGTTGCCACACTAGAGCCTTTGCCACGTGGGAAGATGTGATTGGTGACTAATCGAGATCCTGTGTTCTGTGATTCTCAGACCAAAGATTTTAATCCAGGTTTCATCACTGACTTCTTCAGTTAGCCCTTTGGAACTGTCAAATCAGGATATCAATTTGCCATGGTAATTTAGAAATTCAAATGGCTTGGCTCTAGTGTGGCAATAGTGTTTGGTGAGTTTTGGCAAATCTTAAGTTATCTGAGATATTTTACTATATTCATTCTGTTTTCTTGGTTAGAGAAGTTCTATTTTTTTTAGAAAAGATAGGACAGTACAAAGCAGGAAAACAGAAATTTCCTGAAATCCTGTCACCTTGATATTTGACAGTTTTACGTATACCTCTAGTCTTTTTTCTGTGCATGTGTGTAATAATTTTGCCCTACAAGTCTAGTCTCTCTGTATAATTTAATCTTCTCCATTTTTTACTTTGAAAGCGAAAGTCGCTCAGTCATTTTCGACTCTTTGTGACCCCATGGACTGTATAGTATAGACTTGATTGTATAGATTGTATAGACTGGACTGTATAGAATTCTCCAGGCCAGAATAATGAAGTGTGTAGCCTTACCCTTCTCCAGGGTATCTTCCCAACCCAGGGATTGAACCCAGGTCTCCTGCATTGCAGATGGATTCTTTACCAGCTAAGCCACAAGGGAAGCCCAAGAATACTGGAGTGGGTAGCCTATCTCTCTTCCAGCAGATCTTTCCAACCCCGGAATCAAACCAGGGTCTCCTACATTGCAGGTGGATTCTTTACCAACTTAGCTATCGAGGAAACCCATTTTTTACATTAATCTTACATTATGAATTTTTATGCCTTTTAAATCTTTTTTTACAAATAATGATTTTAATGATACGAAATTGTATCACGTGAATATAGTATATTTGATTTAATTGGCAACCTGTTATTGGTCATTTATTTTCTCACATTTCTCTCTCCACTTAATGTTGCATTGAACAATTTAATATATTAACCTTCATGAATTTTAAATTATTCCCTTAAGTTTAACACTTGTATGTGTTATAAGAACCTGAAAGTATAAGATTTAGAAATTTTGTGCCATTTAGACTAATACAGATATTTGTATTATCGTTTGAAATTCTTTCCTAACTCATTAGGTAAAAACAGGCCCTGTTTTCTAATCTAAATTTTTAAAATTACTTACAAGCTTTGACATTTTGCATTTTTATGAGCCACTTTTAAATTTCTTCTATGAATTGTCTATTTGTGCTCTTTGCTCATTTTTCTACATGGAATATTTGATTTTGTTATTATTTTATAAAACCTCTTTATATATTAAGGTATTAACACTTTGCTGCCGTGCTTTTTGGAAAATATTCCAAGTTTGTCTTTTTTGTTTTTTTTTAGTTTTACTTACTTTATTCCCTTATAGAAAAAACATTGTTTTTATGAAGTCAGATTCAACGTAATCTTTAGCATGATTCTCTTTGCTTTTTATTCTTATAGAGGCTGTTTTCACTGTAGAAAAACAATTATTCGCTGATAGGAAAAGTTTAAAAATACTAAATTGCTGGCACTTTTTAAAAAACATACTAGAATATAAAAATCTACTGGACATTGAATGAAGACAGGTTGGAATCTTCCCTACTGAATCCAGGGTCTGGCATCATGCCTGGTACATAGCAAACGACAATCAGTATTTGTGGGAGGAATTAATTTCTTTTTGTTGGATGAAAGCAGGATTTATCAAATTGTGTTCAGCAAGGTGCTCCACAAAAAATGGAGGCTTCCCTCATTAGGAATAAGTTTTGGAAACTCACAAACAGCATACTCTTTTCATTATTCCCCACAATCATCAGCATACTGAAGGCCTCAAGAAGTCCTGACAGGGAATCCCATGAAGTGGTTTTAAGACCAGTGGTTCCATACTTCTTTGGTTTTAATCTTGGGCCTCTGCCCCTGCCCACCCTCCACTTACACTTTTAATCTATCCTGAAACCATGGTCACACTGGACCACCCATGAGTTAACAATGAGCTGTGGCCTCGTGGGCGGAGATGAAGGCAAATGCAGCTGGCCAGTCCCTGTTGGAGGGATGAGTCTGAATGTCTGTCTGACCTTTCTGTTTCTGTCTTTCCCCTTGGCCAGGGTTCTAGCGTGTTCCTCTAGCCCCGTGATGGCCGTGGACATTGAGTGCAGGTACAGCTGCATGGCTCCCTCCTTGCGCAGAGAGCGGTTTGCCTTCCAGATTGCCCCAAAGCCAAGCAAACCTCTGAGGCCTTGTATTCAGCTGAGCAGCAAGAATGAAGCCAGTGGGACGGTGGCCCCGACGGTCCAGGAAAAAAAGGTGAAGAAGCGGGTGTCCTTTGCCGACAACCAGGGGCTGGCCCTGACGATGGTCAAAGTGTTCTCCGAGTTCGATGACCCGTTAGATATTCCGCTGAACATCACCGAGCTCCTGGACAGCATCGTGAGTCTGACAACAGCGGAGAGTGAGAGTTTTGTGCTGGATTTCTCGCAGCCATCAGCAGACTACCTGGACTTCAGAAATCGGCTTCAGACCGACCATGTGTGCCTGGAGAACTGCGTTCTAAAGGACAGGTCCATTGCAGGCACCGTGAAGGTGCAGAACCTCGCATTCGAGAAGACGGTGAAAGTCCGGATGACCTTTGACACCTGGAAGAGCTTCACAGACTTTCCCTGTTGGTACGTGAAGGACACGTACGCAGGTTCAGACAAGGACACGTTCTCCTTTGACATCGGCTTGCCTGAGAAAATTCAGTCTTACGAGAGGATGGAGTTTGCCGTGTGCTACGAGTGCAATGGACAGACGTACTGGGACAGCAACAAAGGCAAAAACTATAGGATCATCCGTGCGGAGCTGCAGTCTACCCAGGGAACAGCCCAGCCATCAAACGGACCAGATTTTGAAATAGCCTTTGACCAGTTTGGAAGCCCTCGGTGTTCCTACGGTCTGTTTCCGGAGTGGCCTAGTTATTTAGGATACGAGAAGCTTGGGCCATACTACTAGTGACAGCCTGGGATGGAGCCGGGCTCAGTGGGCGCGGATGAGCCGAGCTAGTCATCCTGAGATGGAGAGGGAAGCCCAGAGAAGAGCTGAACTGCCATCAGACACAGTTTTGAAAGTAAAGGATTCTAGTTACTTTTCTCCTTCAATCAGCCAAGACAGCCAGGCTTTGATCACAGAACTGGGTTCACACTTGGAGGAGATGGCTGTGCTGGTCAGTTTGGTAATGAGGGTCTGTCTGAGCAGGATGATGCTGGAAAGAGTCTGGACAGGACCCAGGCTTGTGGGCAGCCCTGGCCAGGCCAGAGAATGTTGGCTCAGTGATAAGGAGTCCCTCTCCTCTTGGGTGTGGGAAGTCAGTCCCCTGGTGAGCCCTCGGTCCTTCCCGTGGCCCCTCTTCTGGGGGTCTTCGCCACCCAGCCAGGGCCTTCTCACCTGTTGTAGCTGCCCTGTGTCTACATGAGCTTCACACTTTATTTCTGCATTTTTGTGCACTTGGTTTTCTTCCACAGTTCAGCTGATGTTCAGGAAAAGATGATACAAGCCAATCAACTTGTGATGGAGACGGGCATTTTCTCTTTCTGACCCTGCTCTGACAGCCCAGCAGAGGACGACACACCAGCTATGGGAAGTCAGCTGGCTCCTGGGCAGTGTCACCAATGGTGCACTAGGCTGATGCCAGCAGGACAGGCATGAGTGGGACACTTAGCTTCTCCTCTTGGCTTTGGAGGAGCTTTCTAAGCCCTCACTCTTACCCTGAGTTACCGGACAGCTTGGTTACAAGACTTGTTGTAACTTGCTCAGCTGGCTTGCCTGTGTCTCTTTCTTCACAAAAGGATTTTAGAATCTCTTTTCCTGGAGAGTCATCATTTATGCCATGTTTGGGACGTTTGGATTTGCAGATTCAATATATCCTCCACACCTCCAGAAAACATTTGGTTGTATTTTGACTGTGATTTACAACATCCACGTTGTAAACAACACCTTACCAGCCCTCATGGACTTTGATTTGGTTGTTCTTATTTATGGTGTGTGGGTGTGGAGAGGGATGGGGAGAAAAACCTCACCAAGTTCTCAGATTTGATTTTTACTGTTTGCCAACTCTGAAATATCTTAGACTCATTGTTCTTAAACACATCGGACTAAAGCGTTAAAAGTCTGTTGGTTCACACTGTTGTGAGATTCCTGGGACTTTCCTCATCCGATGGATCCCCAAACCCTGTGATTTTTCTTGGCAAGATTCATTGGTACTTGGGAGTGTTTAAAAAGTACTTTTATATGTGTATTTGTAGAAGGTTTGGGTTTTATTTTTATTGTCAGAACTTAATTAAAGGACCGCCTCGTTTTTCTTCTGTCTGATCTTACTAAAGCGAGGTCTTCATAAGGGGAGGGAGGAGACGGGATACCCCACTCCCTAGATTTAGGGACACAGACCCTGGACCCTGCACGCAAAGAGCCTTCTTTTGCTTGCATTCTCCAGATCAGTTGGAAGAGACCTCCTGGCTTCTGTGGCTTTTGTAAATCAGCATTGAGCAGATCTCGAGTGTCTTGGCTCCTAGAGTTTTGTGGTTGGGTTCTTTTTCTTTTCTTTTTTGAACTTTAAAATGTTTTGATTGTTTTAAATGCTCTTAAGTGGTGTTCCACAGAGTTCTTATCCCTAAAATTGGCTGTGATTAGTCTGCAACCTAGTGCTTTATTTTTTATGTCTCTCCCAGGTGGCCAACACTGGGGGATTATATGCTAATATAATTTAAGGGACAATCACATTTTTTTCTTATGCTGACATTGGGCAGAACTGGGTTTTATGTAAGCATGTCTTATATCCGGTACACAGACAAGATTCTCTGTGTTACAAATCTGGTGATCAGAATTTTTATACAAGAGTGTAAATCTACACCATTTGGAAGCAAACCTAATTTTATACAGGTCATGAATTTATTTTGCTTTAAGAAGTCCCCTCCCTCCTGCAGTTTATGAAAGGTGCAAAATGTACTGTCATTTCCTTATGACCAGATCATTCTCTGTTAGTAAGAAAAATGCCTCAAGTGACTTCTGTATGGTTTTCAGTCATTGTGATCTGAAGGCATTCCCGTGTCAAAATTTGAAATATGGTAATTCAGTGATAAGTATCTCTTTCAAAACAACCACAACCCCTCCCCCTACCCTTCTTTCCTCCCAGCTCAGCCCAGCTTTTCTGCTGGGGGCACTGGTTGCAGACCCCCTCACCAGTGCACCTGGGTTGCTCACCCCACCAGGCAAGTCCTTACCTGCTGGCAAAGAAAGACCCTTCTCTGACTAAAGCAAGTGCCTGCCCAAGCTCCCTGGCAGCCTTGTCAGGCAGTGAGGTTTTGTCCTCTGAAGAGCACTATCTCCTCTTCACCAGTCAGTCAGTCTCCTTTTGGGCTTTCCAGATGGTGCTAGTGGTGAGGAACCTACTTGCTAATGCAGGCACCTTAAGTTTGATCCCTGGGTTGGGAAGATACCCTGGAGGAGGGCATGGCAACCCACTCCAGTGTTCCTGCCTGGAGAATCCCACAGACAGAGGAGCTTGGCGGGCTGCCGTCCATAGAGTTGTAAAGAGTTGGACACTACTGAAGTGATTTAGCACGCACATGCTGTCTGCTTTGGGGCCAGTTCTCTCCCAGGATATCAACAGCTGGCCTCAGGACCTGCTCCCAGGGGTTCTCTCCCCAGTTCCTAACTCACCAGCAGTAATATGTCTACACACTTCAGAAAGGGACAGGTTTCTTATCTGGAGACATGACTGTAGCCTGACATGTAGGTCTGACCCTCTTGGTTATGATGACAAGTGGCCCCCTTCCCAACTTGCCCCCCCGCCCCCTCCCTGCCAAAGGACCAGCCTTCTGCCAGTGGTGCAGCTGTCCAGGGGCGGGGGGGCAGCTTCATTTCTGTTTCAAATTTATTCCCCCATATGTCCTGGGGAACGTTTGCAAATTAGGTGCAATAAATAAACTAGGTGCTCTAAAGATAGATTTTATACAATAAGCTTTCAGTGTTTCTTGGAAGATGGCAGCATTTGGGCAAGACTGTTTTTTTCTTCAAATGTTCTTGTACAGGTGAGAAACAGTGAAGTTACATAGTTCTCCAGAGATTAAAACGATTTCAGAATCAGAGTAGAGTGTATTTTCTAAGATTGAATCAGAATGGTGGCAAAACATTACTCTTTCAATGTTTTTTATAAAGATGTAAATTTTAAACTGCTAAAAGAATGTTTTTGGTTTTGATCTTTGCCTATAATTTGACATTTGTAAAAACAAGCATTACTTGTAGTCACTGGGATACTAAATGACTTCTATATATAGATACATATGTGTACAAACCCCCAAAAAGTATTTGCTCACTTTTCAGAAGTGCCGTGGGCTAGGGTTTCCCTCTCAATGGACAGTGAGTGAAAACTTCAGTATCCTTCCATCAAAGCCCTCGACAGGATGTGATTTGCTAGAGAAAGCACCATGGCTTCTGCCCTGGGAGGTCCTGACGTTCTCGTCTTTCCTGAAACGACCACAGACATTGGGGCTCAGATGTTATACTTACAATGGGATCTCTCAGGTCACCTGATGACACTTTGCCAGCGTATCTTCACTTCCTGAAGTGGGACACATCTGAACGGGGAGGGACAGACAGCCATGCGGACAGGCAGCTTTTCCTTGTTAGGGTTGTAAAGCATTGGAGCGCAAGTTGTAAAGCTGTGGATGCTTTTAGTCTTGTTTATCAGTTTCTAAAGTCGGCTGGACCTGTGAGGACTCCAAGAACACAGCCGTGGTGATGGCAGTCCACTCTTCTATGTGAATGTAGAACCAGAGACTCAACTTCATTTTCATGCCTAAAAGTGCCTTGTCGAGAAAGTTCCACAGGTTTTTTTTTTAAAAAAAAATACATATTTTTGTACAAAAAGGGGAAATGCACTTTAAAAATCACAAGAATGGATGCCTTGTGTGTGGTATAAGAGAGTGGTTTGTTTGGATCTCAAATGCAAAAATGTAATAAAGGTAGAAAACCCAAAATGGAAAGTGTCCTATTTTAAAACTGACTCTCTTAGAGTCAGAGGTTGGGGAGGAACATTTTTAATCAGTGTGTTTCCACATATAGAAAGCCAGTTTCCAAAAGGGCTAAGACACAATCAGTGGCTAAGCTGAAAAGCTGGAAGATGTAGAGAAAGGAGTAATTGCTTTTTAAGCTGTTAAAACAGCCAAGGCTGATTACAACTAAGAAAGTGATTGCCAGGGAAGAGGCACAGGGGCCTGATTTGTTATGAATCGTTTTTAATGATCTGAGGGCAGGTCTCTTCCTACCCTCTCACTTGCTCTTGAAGAGTATTTTTGGTTTAGTGTATGCAAGAGTGGGAAAACTAAAAAGCAGCTATCATAACTTTGAACTGCTTAATCAGACAGAATTTGCAACCAGCAAACCACACAGCTGCTAGTGGGCCCCTGCCTCCATGCGGTGCAGGACATTCACCCTAAGTAAGAGTTCAGAGATGTTTTATTGCAAAGTTCAGAAGATGGGATGCAGGCGAGGTCAACTGCTGCCAGATGTTTCCTGCCAGTCAGTCTCAGCTACAGGGGAAAGGCAGTTGTGGTTCTGCCATAGAAAGAGCATTTTCAGTCTTAAGCACCTGGTCAATAAGTGCCCAAAGCAAGCTATAAGTGTAACCATCTTTCTCAAGCCTGGCAAACACTGCCCACGTTTTGGCTTTCCACAAATAAGGGGGGAAAAAGAACACTCGTTTTTATGAATGTCGACTTGAGATACAATGTGGTTTTCACAATCATTACATAATTCTCATTTGTGAGATGGACATTCAGGAGATGTCTAGAGTAAAAAGAAACAAGGAAAGAAAAAAAAAAGCCAAACCACTTTTCTAGAGCAACGTCCCCAGAATAGCAAATATCCAGCTCTGTGAATAATTCAGTGGAATATTTGTTGCTCATGGGCAAGGCCATTTCTAGGTACTGTTTCTATTTTTTTTTTTTTTTACTTCAGTTTTGGCTCTACTGGGTGCAGGGTCTGCGTTGCTGCACGCGGGCTTTCTCTATTGCAGTGATCCGGGGCTACCCTCTAGTTGCAGAGTCTGGGCTTCTCACTGCAGTGGCTTATTTTGTGGAGAGTGGGCTCTAGGTGAGCAGGCTTCAGTAGTTGGGAAACATGAGCTTAGTTGCTCAGTGGCATCTTCCTGGACCAAGGATCAAACCTGTGTCCCCTGCATTGGTAGGCGGGTTCTTACCCAGTGTGCCACCAGGGAGGTCATCTAGGTACTGTTTCTACTCAACCCTGTATGAGACAGTCACGTTTTAGGTGAGTCCTCTAGGAGCCGTGGGAAGTGGTGGGTGGTGCTGCCAGGGGTATCAGCAGTGGGTAAGCCTGGCATCTGGCCTTGACCCTGCCGCCCCCTGTCAACTGCTCTACTGAAGGAATTCTGAGTATTTTTAGCAGGAATAAGGTAACCAGGGGCTCTGGCAGTGCCCCGAGTACTTCTTAGAGTTGGCTAACATGTTTGCTTTTAAAATGCTTCTAAATATAAACTTGTAAGAAGTGCCACGTACACTTTGCATTCTTCATGAGGGTCACAGGAACAAGAGCATTCCAGATGACGGTGTGGACTTCAGAAAACCATCAGTGTTCATGCTGGAAGGGCTATCTGGGAGCTCTTTTTATGGATTAAGAGGCAAAGGCCCTTGGTGTGTTCCCAAGAGTCACAGAGCCGGTTGGTGACAAAGCTGAGGGGACTGCACATGAGAGTCTTTTTCTTTTTTCAAGAACTGTCCCCCCAAACTGGAGGCTCTCTCATGGAACCAAGACTAAAATGGCGATTCTGAAAAGAAGTTCCTCGTGCTGGAAAGGTGTGATTCCCTGGGGAGGCATGAACACCTGCATCTTTTTTTTTTTTTTTTTGGCTGCACCCCATGGCTTACAGGGTCTTAGTTCTCTGACCAGGGATCGAACCCATGCCCCTCCTGCAGTGGAACTGCAGAGTCCTAGCCACTGGACAGCCAGGGAAGGCCCCGAACACACATGCATCTTTATACACTAAGGGCTTATGGCAAGGACCACTGACCACATGGAAGCATGAAGGTCAACATTAAAAGATTTGGGTATCCTGGGGCCCAGCTGGACAGCAGGGTGTGATTGATGGTAGGAAACCTCCAAAGGGCCCCATCTACCCCCGCATCTAAGGATTCGGAGCCCACACTGCCTTTCACCTGTGGCCCAGGACCCCCTAACCCTCAGTTCTTCCCCTGCAACATCACCCATTCCTGGAGAGGAAACAAGTAATCTCAACAGAGGTCTTCATCCACATGGGGTTCTCCTGTAGTGACACTCCCCAGACACTTCCCCAGTATCAGACCCTGTGCCCGACTTGAGTCGAGACAAGGTAGGAAGAAGATGCATAATACTCACTCTTCTTTGGAGCCAAAGATCCAGGACCCTAGGCCTCTACACCAAATGCGAGATCAGGTGGCTAGATCAGGGCTTGGCAGCCTTTTCCTGTAAAGGGCCACATAGTCATTATATTAGGATTTGCACATCATGTTTACCTATGTCACATATTCTTTTTTTAAAAAAAATGTATTTAATAACCATTCTCAGCTGTGTGCCAAATGCAGACTGGCCAAGGGCTGTAGTTTGCTGACCCCGGTTGAAGAATCACATAGAGTGAGACCTCAGAGGAGACTTGCAGCCCCTCAGCTGAGGCCTGGAGTCAACTTTCTAGTTTGTTTGTTTAAACACCATATAATTTATGGTCTAAACTGGGATGCTTTTGAGAATGAATGGGGGTGCTCTGAATGACCCTGGAGCACTCATGGAAACCAGCAGCTGGGCAAGCCCTACTGTGTCAGTCCTGCCGGGCTCACCTATCCTAGACCTGAGGATCTCCTTAGACCTCAAGGAACTCCGAAAGCCCCAGCCATGGAACTTATGGAACTTCCCTGGCTGTCCAATGATTAAGACTACTTGCTTCCAATGCAGGGGGTATGGGTTCAATCCCTGTTTAGGGAACCAAGATCTTGTATGCCACTAGGCCAAAAATAAATAAATAATAACAAAAATTTAAAAAGCTAGGAGAAACTATTTTTTAATGCCTTAAAAAAAAAAAAAAAAAAACAGAAAAGAATGATTAAAAAAGAGAGAAAACCCCAGTGAGTCATGGGCCAGAATCAGCTCTGGCTGGATAGTGCTTTTGGGGAGATGGGTTATATCAGAGTGGTGATTTTGTCTGTGGTTTCAATGTATTTTTGTTGGTTAGGTTTGTTTCCTAATGGTAGTGTTGATGGCCAAAAGCCCTCTGGAAACTTCAGCCAATTCACTCTTAAAAGCAGAGAATTTAAAAGGAAAGGGGTTATTAATGGTTTGGGCTTACATCCTATGTCTCTCCACCCCCACCCTGGGGCCCCAAAATAGGGCACGCACAGCCTAGCTCCCCAAAAAAGACGTTCACTGTGGACTGAGACACAGGCTGAATCTCGCAGTATTCCAAGCCCAAGTCGCCAAAAAGTATTTACCACTGAAATGCTCCCAGGAATTTTGCAAACCACAGAGTCTCAGCTCATCTATCTCTGGCCCAGCACATTCAAGAGGCCTTAAGCACCACAGAAGACCAAACAAGTAGAAATTCATCTCCAAAATGCTCTGGGCACAGACTCTGAAGATCCCCTCTCCCTTGCCAGTGGCCATCTTGGTGATGTGGACACACAGGCTTTTCAAGTTTTGTCACCTCCTACAGCTGGCAGTCACCACCACCCAGTGCTGAAGGAAGGGTGACAATGTGGAGAGGACCCTGGTATGAGTGCTGCGGGGACTTGGAAATGTCTTTATAAAGCCCCAATACACTCAAGGGGGGTTCAGCTTGCCCCAGTTTACTCCTTTTCAGGGAATGTGGACACATCACACGTCACAACCTGCCCGCAGAAAGAAAACGACCCCCCCCCGTCCGCCCCCTCCTACTGGGCTCACTCCCACGGCCACCTCGTTCAGTGCCTTGGTGGACATCTTATCCCATTTGAATGTGGAATTAGCCAGGTGGCATTTTGCTGATCTTATCACACCATTTTATTACAATTTTAGTATTAATTATTCACCATTCATCAATTGCCTGTTGAAACAAACACTGAAATATCTGCCAGATATTTTCACAAATTCTGTTTTGCACACTGCTTTGCACATTCCTCATGCAAGAAGCATTTGTTAGTTTGAATTCTCCAGTCTCCAGTTGCTTTTCTTACCGACTGATCGGTGACCTCACTATCTTGGGTCCTCTAGACTTAGGTTTCTTGTATGTTACCGCTCCAGTATTCTTGCCTGGATAATCCCATGGACAGAAGAGGCTGGCCAGTTACAGTCTGCAGGGTTGCAAAGAGTCAAACACGAACTGAAGTGACTTAGCATGCATGTACCTGTTATGTTACTAACTACTCTCTCTCTCACACACACACACACACCTAGACTGCAAAGGAAAATCAAAATGTATTTTCTCTGCAAGCATCCTTCTCCCACTGGTTCACTTTCCTACTTTGAAATGTGGAGTCTCTACCCCAGAGTTTCTGCAGGCGCTGTGTTCTGTCCCGGTGTTGCAGAGGCAACACTGAATGTGCCGCATGGCAGTGGCTGCAGCAGGAGAGACAGATCGCCGCCAGGCACCGGTGCCTCGCCCCCTACACGAAACCCTCCCCGCCATCTGCTCAGCCTCTGCACTCTCTCCCCAGAAGGGGGATTTGAGACACTGGGTTCTGACTGCAACTTCAGCCCCGAGGAACCATGAACCGCTGGCGGTTCAAAGGTTTTACGGAGCATTGGAATCTGTTCTTAAACCAAATCTTACAAGAACCCAATTTGCAAAATAGACAGAGAGGGAGCTGCCCAAGGTAGATACCACAGGAAGAGATCTACAGCCCTCTGCCCCCACCCCAGATTCCTGAGACACTTCCTAAGAGCCCTGAGCTTCTGAAATAGAAGCGAGGACCTTTGCCTTCAAGCCCAGAGTACACTGCCCCTGCTTCCTATGCTAGTGAATGTGGGTCAAGGATACTCTGTAAAATAAAACAAAAGAGAGCTAATAAACCCTCTATGAAAGGAAAACACAATGATTTAACCTTATATTATGCAAAAGGACTTTGGTTATGTTACGGTTATGTTATCAAGGTTAATTACCATCCATGTTTCACAAAAAAATCATTGGCTTGTTCACACAGAACCACATCTGACTTGCATATTATCGTACCTGCATGTCTTACACTTAAATACAAAAAATAAACTGCTCGACATGGCAACTTCTCCTCCTTACTGACAGTGCGACGTACAACAAAATGATTGAGTGCTTCTATGGGTAAGATTGTGATTGGGGCCAAGTACTCTGGCAGGTATAGAAAGAAAAAGACACATCACTGTCACCAAGGTATTTATAATCTCTCCAATGGTTATTCAAGTCTTTTCCCAAATTGTACCTCTTTTTACTCTATTTACTTGTATCAAACTAAGCCCAAAGAGAAGCCTAATGTTTCTTTATTTTAAATTAAGCTTTGCTATTTTGAGATAATTGTAGATTCACATGCAATTTTTTTTTTTGGCTTCATCTCATTTTTAAATAGAAGAAACATTTATTTCAAAGAATACAAATATAAATTAGATCTCTTGATATAGTTTTTTTTTAATTTTTATTTTTACTTTATTTTAGTTTACAATACTGTATTGGTTTTGCCATACATTGACATGAATCCACCATGGGTGTACATGAGTTCCCAAACATGAACCCCCCTCCCACCTCCCACCCCATATCATCTCTCTGGATCATCCCAGTGCACCAGCCCCAAGAATCCTGTATCCTGTATCGAACATAGACTGGCGATTCGTTTCTTACCTGATAGTATACATGTTTCAATGCCATTCTCCCAAATCATCCCACCCTCTCCCTCTCCCTCAGAGTCCAAAAGTCTGCTCTACACATCTGTGTCTCTTTTGCTGTCTCGCATACAGGGTCATCATTACCATCTTTCTAAATTCCATATATATGTGTTAGTATACTGTATTGGTGTTTTTCTTTCTGGCTTACTTCACTCTGTATAATCAGCTCCAGTTTCATCCATCTCATTAGAACTGATTCAAATGTATTCTTTTTAATGGCTGAGTAATAGAATACTCCATTGTGTATATGTACCACAGCTTTCTTATCCATTCATCTGCTGATGGACATGTGGCTATTATAAACAGTGCTGCAATGAACATTGGGGTACACGTGTCTCTTTCAATTCTGGTTTCCTCGGTGTGTATGCCCAGCAGTGGGATTGCTGGGCTTCCCTGGTGGCTCAGAGGTTAAAGCGTCTGTCTCCAATGTGGGAGACCCGGGTTCGATCCCTGGGTCGGGAAGATCCCCTGGAGAAGGAAATGGCAATCCACTCCAGTATTCTTGCCTGGAGAATCCCATGGATGGAGAAGCCTAGTAGGTTACAGTCCACAGGGTCGCAAAGAGTCAGACACGACTGAGCGACTTCACCTTCATGGCAGTTCTATTTGCAATTTTTTAAGGAATCTCCACACTGTTCTCCATAGTGGCTGTACTAGTTTGCATTCCCACCAACAGTGTAAGAGGGTTCCCTTTTCTCCACATCCTCTCCAGCATTTATTGCTTGCAGACTTTTGGATCGCAGCCATTCTGACTGGTGTGAAGTGGTACCTCATTGTGGTCTTGATTTGCATTTCTCTAATAATGAGTGATGTTGAGCATCTTTTCATGGGAGAAAATAATAGCAAATGAAGCAACTGACAAACAACTAATCTCAAAAATATACAAGCAACTTATGCAGCTCAATTCCAGAAAAATAAACGACCCAATCGAAAAATGGGCCAAAGAACTAAATAGACATTTCTCCAAAGAAGACATATGGATGGCTAACAATCACATGCAATTTTAAAAAATAATAGAGAGAGCCCATGTACTCCTTACTGAGATTACCCGAATGGGAACATCTGGCAAAACCATAATACAGCGTCACACTCAGGATGCTGACGCGGGTGCAGGCAATAGAGAACCTTCCACCACCACGAGGGTCTCTCATGCCTTTTTATAGGCACACGGCCTCTCTTCCTTGCTCTACCTCTCTCTACACCCCCTGCCTCTGCCTGTTGAGTCCTTGACCCTGGCAACCACTTCTCTGCTCTCCCTCTCTATAATTGTGTGATTTTGAGAAACGTTATATAAATGGAATCATACAGTATGTAATCTTTGGGAACTGTCTTTTCCCACTCAGCATACTTCCCTAGAGATTCAGCCTACTTGTCCCATGGATCAAAAGTGTTTCTGTCTATTGCTAAGTATTATTCCATGGTATAAAAACCCCCACAGTTTGGTTAACCATTAATACACCAAAAAGCAATTCCATTGTATCTAATTTGGGGCTATTAGGAATAAAGCAGTTATGAATATTCATACACAGGTTTTTCTGTGAATTTGTTTTCACTGATCTGGGGTGAATGCCCAAGAGTGAAACTACAGGGTCACATGGTAGTCCTGTGTTTATTTTTCTGGGTTTTTTTTGTTGTTGTTGTTTTCATTTTTTGGCCACGCAGAGTAGCATGCAAAACTTAGCTCCCTAACCAGGAATCAAGCCCTCGCCTCTACAGAGGGAAGCACTGGAAGTTCAAAGTCTTAACCACTGGACTGCCAGGGAAAAGCCCTATGTTTAGTTTTATAAGAAACTGCCCAACTGTATTCCAGGTGGCTATGCTGTTTTACAATGCCACCGGTGATGTATCCAGTTTCTCTGCATGCTCATCAGATTTTGGTAGTGTCACTATTTTGTATTTAGCAGTTCTAATAGGTATATAGTGGTGGCTTTAATCTGCATTGCCCTAATGGCTAATTCTATGGAACATCGTTTCATGTGCTTATTTGCCATTATTATCTTCTATGGCAAAATATCTGTTCATATCTTTTGCCCATTTTCTAATTAGATTTTTGGGAATTCTTTTAACTGTTGAGTTTTGAGGGTTCTTTATATGTTGTCTATACTAGTCCTTTGTCAGATATGTAGTTTGAAAATATTATCTCTGATTCTGTAGCTTGCCTTTTCACCCTCTTCATGGACTTTCCCAGAGCAAATTTTTTTACTTTTTATCAGTTTAATTTTTCCCCTTTATGAGATCAGGCTTTTGGTGTCAAGTCTAAGAATTCTTTGACTAGCCCTAGAACCCAAAGATTTCCCCCTGTTTTCCTTTAAAAGTTTTATAGTTTCACATTCTAAATTCAAATATTCAATTCATTTTAACTTCTATATGAGAACCTTAGCTCAGAGTTCATTTTTTTTGCCTATAGATATCCACTTGTTTTACCCCCACTGGGTGAAAAAGCCTTCTCTCCTCCATTGAATTAATTTGCATCTCCATCGAAAAGCAGTTGGGCATATTTGTGTGGTTGATTTCTGGGTTCTCTATTCTGCTCCTTGATGGATATGTCTGTCCCTCTGCCAATACCACACAGCCTTGATCACTCTAGCTGTATGGTCAGACCTAATACCAGGGAGTGAACCTTCCCACTTTGTTCTTCTTTTTCATGATTATTTTAGCTATTCTAGAGATTTTTTTTTCATAAAAATTTAAAAATTATCTACAGCAGCAGCTGTAAGTGGTTTTCTATAGTTCTTCCTGTAATTTCAAGCAAATGCACACACACACACTGAAAAAAAGAGGTTTAGGTTTGAGCATCGGAGAATGGTCTTAGTGTTATCATAAACTACACTTTCTCTCTCAGTTTTCCTTGTCAATTTACTACCCTTGTGCTCTCATTCAGGATGTGTCCATGAATCAAAGTATTTCATAAGGCCCGAGTAAGGCAACTGTAGAACCAGGAGCTGTTAGGAGACCATGAGTTCCAATCTCCAGTTTTACAGATGCAGACAATGAGGCCCAGGGAGGTTAGGAGACTTGATGAAAGCTGAACAGAAAGTTCTTGGGGAAAGCCAGCCTACAACCAGGGCTCTGACTGCAGTCCTGAGCCTGGATGTCCTGTCAGTTGGCTGGTTCTGAACTTGAGAAAGCACAATTCAGCAGCAGGGCTATTTACCTACCAAGATCAGAAGTCTTTTTTTTTTTTTTTTTTAAGATTTTTAAAATGTGAACCATTTAAAAAATCTTTATTGAATTTGTTACAATATTGCTGCTGCTTCTTTCTTTTTATGTTTTTTTTTTTTTTTTTCTGGCCAAGAGGCATGTGGGATCCTAACTCCCTGACCAGGAATTGAACCTGCACTCCCTGCATTAGAAGGTGAACTCTCAGCCACTGGATCACTGTGGAGTCCACAGAAGTCCTTCTTGCATCATCTTCTGCTGGGATTGGGCTTTCAATCAGGGGCAGGGAGGGAGGCAAAGAGGAAGGCAGGACAAGAAGATGAAATTTTAAAAGGTTGATCTCTGCTTCTGCCCCCCTTAACTAGCTCAGAAGTTTCCAGATTTCAGTCCTTTCTAACATGTGAACAATGGAGGTGACTAGAACGTGATAGAAAAATAGACATGCTCCCCACAGTGTTAGGCCTAGCTGGGTGGAGAATGAGGAGAATAAAACCTGATTCATTAGTCATTGCTGCTTGCTGCCAAGTCGCTTCAGTCGTGTCTGACTCTGTGCGACCCCATAGACGGCAGCCCACCAGGCACTAGTCAGCCACTAATTACAAGTCACTGTGGGTGATTACGTAAGTAACCATCCTGTCCCTTGCCTACAAGGAGCTTACAATCAACTTGAAGGACTGGCAACTACTTATTGCCCAAGTGACAGGAAATGTGAACTCATAATGAGGTAACTGTCATTACCAATCATGGGAACACATTCACTTTTCTGATGCTTATTTCAGCAGAGGTCAAGACCACTTTGAGGGTGGAAAGTATAACCTCTTGGTGAGAACCACTGAAAAAAATCAGTTGTTTGTTTTTGTCCTTCTTTCATTAAGCATGATACATGTACAAACCAGCCGACAAGCATTCTATGCTGACAGTCCTGTCCCTGCTATTACAGCCAAGGCCCAAATGCAGCACAGAAGCCACAGGCAGCTACGTCCTCCCCACCTCCTGGCCATAATTACAGTCCAAAAGTGACTTAGAGGCATTTGAGATCCTTTAATGTCAACAGCTGTACCATACCGGTGGATGGCCTAATAGTTTAAATCCTAAAGTGAACATAAAAGCAACCATTGTGGATAATTTCCATGTAACCTTTGCTTACTTTTTCCTTCTAATATTAATTAGATTTCCTTAAAACAAAAATTAGCTTTTCTTCCCTTCCATCCTAATTCAGTCCAATAGTCATTGGGTAGACACAAGCAAGGGGTTAACAGGGCCTGGGAAAGGATGGTATCGAAGCAGGGTGACAGGGGCAGCCTGTGCTAGCTAGGAATGATGATCTTTACAAAGACTATCAAGAGCACGGTGGAAAGGCAGGCTCATGTTGGCAGGGAGAATGGCTACACACAGGGGATTGAGCAAATAAATATATTAAAGATAAGGAGACCCAGAGAGACAGAAATAAAGATGTAAAGGTATGCATATATTAATACATACAAGTGTATGCCTGCATGTGTGTATAAAAATGCATCTATTTCCTAGATCTGTCCTCTGGGAAGGCCTGGGAGAAGCAATACTCCGGTAGCATTAGGCACACTAAGCACCGAGATCTTGGCTTCTAAATATCATTTTCCATGAAAAGGACCAAGGTTCCTTAGAGAACGGACTGATTCAAAGCTGGCACAGGGAAAGTACAAGATAAACCAGGAATAGCTTGTTGTGCAGGCAGTGTTCAAGAATGCTGGGCACAATCAAAATGACACAGAAGACTGCTTCTTTGGGCTCCTTTTGTCAAAATCTAGATCGATTTGAGCATCAAAATAATTAATGAAATAATGGATTATAACTCTTTGAATAATAGATTATAATGAATAATAACTTATTTGTTTATAAACAGATACATTTACAAATGGGAGATGAGAATTCCTCCCTGAAATACAATACCCCCTAGTAAATGTGTAAGAAGGCGATACAATTAGAAAATTACTATTTGGCAAACA
Organism: Oryx dammah; assembly: GCF_014754425.2. Classification (NCBI taxonomy): domain Eukaryota; kingdom Metazoa; phylum Chordata; class Mammalia; order Artiodactyla; family Bovidae; genus Oryx; species Oryx dammah. Next base: position 23,960,709 of record NW_024070191.1, on the reverse strand, counting down.
TCAGGGTAATAAATTTAGGCAAGAAACATCAATGGGAGCTAAAACAAGTATGTGAGAGTGGAATGAGTAATGGGATATTTATATTACATGTATTAATTACAAAAGAAAAAGGTAACTTTCCAATGGAGAAATAGGACACACTCTCTTAAATCAAGGGATCAAAAGCTATCACAGGGGCACAAAGTTAATGGGACAATACGAACACAATAGCACTTTCCTGATATTCCGGCTCCAAGGGCATAACCTGGGGTTAATCATGAGGAAGTACAGGATAAACCTAAGCTAGGGATCACTCTAGGAAACGTAACCTTCATAAAGGTCAAGGGAATGAAACTCAAGATCTAGACAGACTAGATCATGTGGTCGGGAAATGGCGTGTTTGCTACCAAGCACATCGTGAGTAAACGTGGAAGGGTTTCACTCTGTGTGCAATGTACACAATTCTTTGTTCTAGTCTTCCAACTTTTTTGTAAGTTTGCAATTGTTACCCCCCAAAATTTTTTTAATTAAGACAGATTAATAGTTATAGGGAAAGAGTGGGATAGACTGGGAGTGTGGGATTAGCAGGTGCAAACTATTACATTTAGAATGGATAAACTATTAGGGTCTACTGTGTAGCACAGGGAACTATATCTAATCTCTAGGATAAACCATAATGAAAAGGAATGTTTAAAAAAGAATGTATATATGCATATAGCTGAGTCATTTTGCTGTATAGCAGAGAGTGGTACAACATCATAAATCAACTATACTTCAAGAAAATCTATAAAGACATTAGTAGTTATAGATTAGAAAGATGACATAAGTGACAGTAATGTGTATGCTGGTGGGTGTCAAAATGCAGTCTGCAGAGAGAGGTTGGTCTGTGGATTTCACCACCCACATCAGGAGAAAGGGCTTGCGCCACACTGCATATCAACCCTTCACAAAACATGCTGTGGTTCGGCAGACGGGTTTTTCAAAGCCTGACTTTCTCCATGAAGGAAGTAATACGTTGATTTACATTCTGCACCAAGCCCGTCATATCATCGGAGACTGTCACTTATTAATAGAATAGCACTAGTGTGAATGACAATGAAACATGGATTAAAACTGCATAGAGCAGGCTATTGGACTGGAGTTCTCTCCTGTGAGTCACAGTTAAAAATAGTCATAAGCGTATGCTTCTCAAGTGTCCAGTTCAGAACATACTCTTTGAAGCATTTTGGATGAAAGTGGTCAGTACCCACAGGACCCAGAGTGAACTTCAAGTACCAACAGTCTCATAGACTTTTTCTGTTCAAGATGGTTTCTATCTTGGCATCTATATGGCCCTCAAAAGACAGGAACAGCTCTCCATACTCCCACAAACTCACTGTTAATTCTTACCAAATGAATACTGATCAGATTCTTAATATGGAGAAGAGAAAATACTAACTGAAGAAACATGTCTAAGTGAATTAACAAAGGAAAAAAAGTTGCATGAAACTTTAAGAAAAACCTCCCCTGTACTTAAAAGAGAGGTCTCCTACAAATATCATGCTTAGCATTTGTGTCTAGAAAACTGGAAAAAAGAATCTGCATTCAATTTTAAAGGTTCTTGGTCTTCTACTTGTTAGTAATTCTATTATTTGAACAAAATTTCTATTGGGTGTGTCTCTCTCACATGGTTGGAGACAGTTCTACTTGGTAGTTTAACATTTTGCCTTTTGGGTGGATTCTACTTGCTCATTCCAAACCAGTGAGTGAGTTGTTTTTTTTTTTTTAACTTCCTGTGTTTATGTACCAACCCATACTGCTCCACTTCTGTTGCTGAGAACGTGTGTTGCCAGGGTAAATATAACCACCTGACTTCCACATTGCAGTTCAGAGTAGGAGGGACTCCAGGAGCCTGGGGAGTGGCACACTATGCTGGGTCACATGGCCTTTGGGGCCATCCAAGTCTGCCAGCTGGAGGCACCATCAAAGAACCAGCAGCGTATTAGGTGCCAGCCCAGCACTGTCAGCAACTGCGGCACATCCAGGAAGAACACAAACACCACTGCCTTGACCCAGGAAATCAAAGGTCCTTCCTGCTCCAGCTCCTCTGGAGCATTTGGAGGTGACCTCAAACATGGGGCTGTCTGTCCTGGGCTGGTTATTCCCTCCTGGATCACATTTCTTGTCCTGGATCTCTAGGAACAATCTCATCAGCACTGCTACGTCTGAAAATGTGAGCAGCACGCATGCAAACAGAACCCTGGGGATCATGGAGGAACTCTGAAAACCAGATCACGTCCGTGGAAATGTAGTGGCTGCTGAGGTAGTGAGAGCCCTAGGGATAAAGCTATGTCTGAGATACCATTTGATTTCCAAACTTAAGAAACACTATGCGTCTTGATGCAGGTTCTCCGTCATCTGGCTTCTGCCTACCTCCAAAGCCACATCCCCTGCTACCTACTGACTCACCCCCTGCTGCCTGCTGACTCACCCCCTACCAATGCCAAGTTGCCTGGCAGTCTCCACATTTCCCACACTATCTCCTACCTCCAAGGTTTGCTCATAAAATTCTTTCTGCCCTATTGGCTAAAGGCCAGTGTTTGGCTTGGAGTCAGTACTCAGGATGGGCTGCCCAGGTGGCTCAGTGGTAAAGAACCCACCTGCAAATGCAGGAGATTCAGGTCCAATCCCTGGGTCAGGAAGATCCCTGAGGAAGAAATGGCAACCCACTTCCCTATTCTTGCCTGGGAGATCCCATGGACAGAAGAGCCCTTCGGCTACAGGGGTCTCAAAGAACTGAACATGACTGAGCACGCACGCAGGCACGCAGATGCTCAGGATGGAGTTGAACTGAGCTGATGAGACCCCAAGCCCCTTTTCGTTCTGTGGACTACACAAGCTGCTGCTGCCTACTTGTTGTCCATTCCTTAAGGCTTCTTCCTGGTCTATTTGCCCGTAAATGAAAGATCGGACAGCAATAGGTTAAGCCCATCTCAGAGACATAAATGCCGATCAGAATTTTAACCTGGAGAAAGTAACCCTTTGCATTAAATTAACCGACAATACAACATAGCCCATACACATGTCTCAGGTAATGAGGGGAACTGCCTCATCCAAACTAAAGAAAGCACCCAGGGTGTGACAGTGGCTATTCCTGTGCTGTTGTCATCGTTCAGTCGCTAAGGCACGTCTGACTCTTTTCAACCCCATGGACAGTAGCACGCCAGGCTTTCCTGTCCCTCACTATCTCCCGGAGTCTGCCCAAGTTCGTGTCCATTGAATCAGTGATGCCATCCAACCATCTCATCCTCTGTTGCCCTCTTCTCCTTTTGCCTTCAATCTTTCCCGGCATCAGGGTCTTTTCCAATGAGTCATTGGAAGGGCTGATGCTGAACCTGAAGCTCCAATACTCTGACCATCTGATGTGAACAGCCAACTGTGCTAACATAGCACTAATCATCATGATTCTCAGTTGCTATGGTAACTGTCTCTGTTGCTGTAACTCCCATGGGTGAAGATATTTGACAAGATACTGTCATTTCCCATCATTCAGTTCTGTTCAGTCACTCAGTTGCATCCAGCTGTTTGCAACCCCATGGACTGCAGCACTCCAGGCTTCTCTGTCCATCACCAACTCCCGGAGCTTGCTCAAACTCATGTCCATCAAGTCAGTGATGAAATCCAACCACCGCATCCTCTGTCATCCCCTTCATTAAGGCAACCTTATAATTTTTCACCCAAACTAGGACATTCCTGAAGGTCAGAGGATTAATATTAATAATTATTTCAATACATATATAAGTAGGACATTTCTGGAAATTTGGGATACACTGCCATACTACCCATCAGGCTTCATGGTATCCCACACAAAGAGTCCCTCAGTGATGTCTGCTGACTGAATGTACTTTAGTTTTTTCTCCTCAGTTTCAGTGTGAGATCCTTAAGAGCAAGGGTGATGTCTAATGCGCCGCCTATATTACTCATAATGTTGGAATTATAAGAACTGCTCAACAATAGCTGTTGACTGACTTATGGTGAGATGTGCTTCCCAAGTGAAAATTCCCAATGGGTAGCTGAAAATACAAGTATAGGACTCCGCTGATAATATTTTAAGGCTAGAATGTTTGTGTGGCTCTTTAGCATAGAGAGGGCTTCCCTGGTACCTCAATTGGTAAAGAATCTTCCTGCAATGTAGGAGACCCTGGTTCGAATCCTGGGCTAGGAAGATCCCTAGGAGAAGGGAAAGACTACCCTCTCCAGTATTCTGGCCTGGAGAAGCCATGGATTGTGTAGTCCCTGAGGTCGCAAAGAGTCGGATAGGACTGAGCAACTTTCACTTCACTTTAGCATAGAGAAGATGTGTTAGTTAGAAATAAAAACTCTCCCACCAAGGAAAACTCAAGTCAATGATGAGACTTGAAAGACTTCTCTAGAAGGATGAAACCCACCTGTCTTCAGCTGACCTAGAACATGACAAAAACATTAATTATAGTGCTTTATGAAGTGGGAGAAGGGGAAGAGTGGAGCTTGGAGATGAATTTGTTCAGAGGGAAAAAGTAATGAAATAAATAATTTTAAGCAACACCAGCTTTGATAATGATAACTGAACACAGTAATAGTAAAAAGACAGACTTACACTGTTGAAATAGAAAAGGACCTTAGCTCTCTCTGATTCTTATGGGCCATTTCACAGCTGAGAAAATTAAGACCCAGAAAAGTAAAATGGCATCTGGTTACCTTGTCCCCTTCTGGGAAATTCTTGCCATGAGAATTTAACAGTATTTAATTATTCACTGTGGTTGCTTCAGCAGTCCTGGGAAAGCTTAAGTCTTCCTTCTAAGGCAAGAATATTTTCCCTCTTTAGATAAGGAAGTGGAAACTTTTCAAAGATTTTGCCAAGATAAGGGCCTTCTCTTCTAATTTGTGACTTCAGCCCATACCAGGTCTAGATTAGAAAGTATGGATAAGAGCTTAGAAGTGGCAAAGAGGTAAAGATGGAAAGCAAATAGAAGTCATCAGCAAAGTGGCAACACCTGGCCCCTCACGTGGGCCAACCTGGTCCTTGCCGGCTTTGGCACACAGACTGTAAAGTGTCAACCTCTGATTTAGACACCTGGAGCAAATTGGAGAGTTTGGTCTCAGAGCAAATTGAGGCCATAAATTGATGACAAACCAGAGAGTCCTGTTTAACTACTGTTACCATTTTAAGCAGTGACCAGAAATGTCACTCTTGTAAGGTCACTTTCTTTTTCTGAGGTTCTTGAAATATTTCAAGGGTCTTCAAAATGAAGTCAAAGTGAAAGTCACTCAGTTGTATCCAACTCTTCGTGACCCCATGGACTATACAACCCATGGAATTCTCCAGGCCAGAATACTGGAGTGGGTAGCCTTCCCCTTCTCCAGAGGATCTTCCCAGCCCAGGGATCGAATCCAGGTCTCCTGCATTGCAGGCGGATTCTTTACCAGCTGAGCCACAAGGGAAGCCCACTGTCACAAATTGTGAGAGGCAACAGCTTGGTACCTATCATTCATGCACGGACCACTGAAAGATTGAATTCACTTCCTACAGCTACACAGTGGGTCAAAAGGAAAGTTTATGCTCCTCCTATGAGAACCATTTCTGTAAAGATAAGGATGGTGAAGATCTCCACCAGCTCTGACTCAAACTGTCATTTTCAAAAAGACTGTCTGCACACCTAGTCTGTATAGGAATAATCTTCTATTCCATTTTTTCCCTCCAAACAGGATGGTTTTTCCAGCATGATTATTTCTTTTAAAGGCAATGCAGAGACTTCCCTGGTTGTCCAGTGGCTAAGACTCCATGCTCCCAGTGCAAGGGGGCCCAGGTTTGATCCCTGGTCAGGAACTACATTCCACAAGCTGCAACTAAGAGTTTGCCTGCCATAACTAAAGATTCAACATGTTGTGACTAAAGATCTCGCAAGCTGCAACTAACAGCTGGTGCAGCCAAATAAAAAAATTATTTTTTTAATGCAGTGTGGGGGTAAGAAAGGGACAAGGTGGGCCCTATTGATTCCAGAAACTGACAAAATTCTGGTGCCAGGGAGTCATTTCAATCAAGACTTGAATTCTTTAATTTACCTAATGAACACCTGTAGATTGGTTGATTCCTCAGAGAACAGGCCCTACATCCAGCCTACTGTGCTGTGAGTCTAGGGCTGGACATGGTGACTGACATGCAGGCATGGAAACTGAGCCCCACTAAGGGACTGGATATGTAAGCGACTTTTCCTCCCATCCTGAGCAGATTAAGCAGATAGATTTTCTTCTGTTAGGTGGAAAGCTCAACCACTCAGCTCTAGAGCACAGACCACCAAGATGGATGACCGCTGCACCCTTAAGCTTGATTCATCTATAAGAATTAGAGCCAAAAGTGACCCAGCCAGGATCCTAGCACACCCAAGAAAGGACAGATAGGCCAATAGCACTGAGAGCAACAAGACAGATGCTGCAGGGAGGCAGGCTATAGATGGAGTCAGAGATTGAAGAACACTATGTTAAGAATGAGAGATCCTCGTTCTATTATTTGAGTTAAGTTCTTGGAAGATATGTGGGGATTAGAGATATCAAGGACAGTTACCATGGATACTACTGAATTTATGGTCAACAGGTAAAACTTTGCCAAGAGACTTCTTTCTAGTTCTTGGCCACCAAAAATAAACCTGAGAATTAGGCAAAGTAGTTTTGGAAAAGACCTCAGAGTTCCTCCAGACTTACCAATGAGGAAGTAGAGGTAAAAGTTTTTTTAAAAAAAGGCACGACCTCACACCAGAAGTAGGCAACAATGACGGCTATAGTCAGACCCCTTGACTCTCAGATGAAAGCAAGACTTCACCATCCAGAGGGGGCTCCTGGCACTGCAGGGGCCACTTGGACCTAGATAACTCTCCCTACCTAGGAATGAGACAAGGGAATCAGAAAGGTAAATATTCAGGGTATATAATTACATGGTCATGCTTTGTCTACAGGGAAGGAGAAGTAAAACCCATATCCACCCTATGCTTATAAGAAAAGAGGCCTTAATGTTGGAGAGATCTAGACTTTAGTATTTCTTCCATACACTTTCAGCTACGTGTGTGTTTGTGTGTGTGTGTGCACATGCTTAGTCACTCAGTCATGTCTGACTCTTTGTGACCTCATGGACTGTAGCCCCCCAGGCTCCTCTGTCCATGGGGATTCTATAGGCAAAAACACTGGAGTGGGTTGCCATGCCCTCCTCTTCAGCTGTGTGACTGGGAGACAAATCACTTGCTCATCTTAGGTCTCACTAACTCACTTGCATAATGAGAATAATAACTGTACCTAATTGAAAGGTTTCGGAGAGGGCTAAATGAGATAATGCTTATGCAATATTTAGCACTGTGCCTGGCAAAGAACATATGAGCTGTCATTATTACAGGCAGACCTCATTCTATTTTGCTTCACTTCATTGTACTTTGCAGCTATTGCACTTTTTATAAATTGAAGTTCTGTGGCAGCCCTGCATTGAGCAAGTCTATAGGTGCTATTTTTCCAATGGCATGTGCTCATTTTGTGTGTCTGTATCACATTTTGGTAATTCTTGCAATATTTCAAGCCTTTTCATTATTATCATATTTCTTATGATCTGTTATAAGTCATACTATTCATACTACTGTGACTCACTGAAAGTTCAGATGGTGGCTGGCATTTTTTATCAATAACATATTTTTTAATTAATGTACATATGTTTCTTTAGATGTAATGCTGTATGTGTGTGTGTGTAGGTGTTGGTCACTCAGTCATGTCCGACTTTTGCAACCCAGTGGACTGCAGCCCACCAGGCTCCCCTGTCCATGGAATTCTCCAAGCAAGAACACTGGAGTGAGTTGCTGTATAACATAAACATAATCTTTATACCCACAAGCCAAAATATTAGTGTGATTCACTTTATTATGATATTTATTCTACTTTAGTGGTCTGGAACCCAACCCACAACATCTCTGAGGTATGCCTGTAGAAAACAGTAGGCCTAAATCCAACTGTAGGAAAAAATATATTAAATATTAGTGGAATAAACATCCCAATTAAAAAGTAGGACTTGTCATAATGGATTTAAAAAAAAAAGCAAGACCTAAATACACACTGTCTACTAGAGATGCACTGCAAATATAAAGAGAGATAGGCTGTGACCAAATGTAAAGTAAATAATGAAAATAGGTACACCATTCAAAAAAAAAGCATACTAAGGCCGAGTTGCAGTAACATCAGATCAAGTTGACTTCATAGTGATAGAAGTATCAATTTATTAGGAAGACATAACAATTATACATGTGTATGCACCTGATGGTTTACCTAGTGGCTCAGTGGTAAAGAATCTGCCCACAAAGCAGGAGGCCCAGGTTTGATCCCTGGGTTGGGAAAATCCCCTGGTGGAGAGCATGGCAACCCGCTCCAGTACTCTTGCCTGGAGAATGGGAGAGAGGAGCCTGGCGGGCTGCTGTCCACAAGGTCGCACAGAGTCGGACACGACTGAGTGACTAAGCAGCAGCGGCACCATGCACCTAGTAACGAGAGCTTCCAAACGCACCAAATGAAGGGGATGCGACATTTTATTGTCTCTCATTTTGAGAAAAAAGTGATAGGAAGTGTTGATGGCAGGTGGAGGGGGACACTGTGTTTAGGAAAGCACAGGGGAAAACCTGGCTCATTTCCTATAACCATTATGAACAATTCCTATGTTCTTAGCCTCTCTTTGATATGATTTTCACAACAACCTGGGCATCATGCAGAAATATTTCACTGGAATATGAGAATAATTGTATATGTCGGTAACTAGCAATTTTATGACTTTGGAATTGACAGACTTTCTTGAGATCTTTGGGAACTTGCTCTGTGCCTGCCAATTGTGCTGCATACTACAAACTCTCTGACTTCAAAAAGCTTAAAATACATTTCAGGAGATAAGTAGGAAAGACAAAAAAGCAATTCCTAACAAACAAGGGATAACTGAAGTTTCAAATAACCAGTAACCTATAGTAAAAGGGTATTCAAAAACAGGAAGAATTTGGAAAGAAATAGGTAAGGGATTCAAGGGGAGCGTGTGTTGTAAGCAAAGTTTCAAAAGCAATGATCCTGACTCCCCAGGAAACAAAGAGCATATCAGACTGGCTGGAAGGGAGCTTCATCTAATAACCCTGCCCTCCAGATGAAAGAAACAGATCAAGACAATGGTTATTATTGGCCCCGTCTTTTGCCATTCAAAAAACAATGCACATGTTTGGATTAAAGCTCTGCAAACAGTGGTCAGGGACTGTGAGCCAGATGTACCCTACAGGAGGTGGGAATAAAGCAGAAATCCCTCCTCATTTCATGCCGGGAAGATATGTTTTTTTATGCCAAGCAGAGCCCCTCAAGTGGTGTGAGAAAGCCAAGGTCTCTGTGGTTGGTGTGATGGATTACCCAGGCAGGGCAGGGCAGAGGCACTCTTAACTTCTCCCTGAAACAAAGGAGAATGATTTGCCCCCAAGAAGAAGCAGGCCAGGGATAAGGATTTAGTGGCGATTTAAGGAAGTGAATGAATGATGTCACCCTGAGCCGTCCTCTGGAGTTCATTCTCTTACTTGAGGTTCCCTTGGCATTTCTGTACAGCCCTGGCCTCTCGAGAAGGCACTTGCTTATGTAACATCTCGGGATTATCCTTCTCATTCTTTTGGGTATGGATGCCTCACCACTGCATGGCGACTAGCTGCACAAAGTCAGGGGCTGCTTCCTCTTCCCCTTCAGGTGTCCCTAAGGTGTGAGACTCTGCAGTGCCATGGACTAGTGCATGAAAGTGAAAGTGTTAGTCGTTGAGTCCTGTCTGACTCTTTGCAACCCCACAGACTGTAGCCCACTAGGCTCCTCTGTCCATGGGATTTTCCAGGCAAGAGTACTAGAGTGGGTTGCCATCCCCTTCCCCAGGGGGATCTTCTCAACCCAGGGATCGAACCGGGGTCTCTCTTATTGCAGGCAGATTCTTTACTGTCTGAGCAACCAGGAAAGCCCTGAATGAGTGCATAGTTAATGCCTATTAATGAATCTGGAGAGAGCTGCCTCCACTGCAGTTTTTACTACCCGGCCTACACATGTAGGCAGACTGGTTATGGGCTGAGATAACCCACTGGTCAACTGGGGCTCTCAGAGAGGTGTCTGCTGATAAACTGGCCCCTGCTGTGTTGTTCAGTGTCTGACTCTGAAAGCACAATTGCTTCCTCCTATCTCACTACAGAAATTCCATGGTGCAAGAGAGCGTGCCTAGCCTTGAGGCCCAGCTCTAAAAAAAGTAAATAGCAGCACCAGAGGAGGTTATAGGTCAAAGTGTTACCAACCTGGGTTGTTGGATTCTTTAACCAATAGAAATTGATAAGAGGCCAGATGAGGAATTGAGGCAAGGCTTTATTGGGTCTCAGGAGGGAGAGAAAACAAGTAACAGATTCCTTTGTTCACTCTCCTAGGCAGAGGGTGAGCTTGTTCCTTAAATGGGCTGAGTGGGGGCTGGGTGGGTGGCTCTGGCCAGAGGAGGGGTTTAGGTGGTCTGCCCACCTCCTTGGTGGTGCAGTGTGCAGGCATCATGGGCAGTACCCTGCTTTTGCTCTGGACACAGAAGTGGCAGTTGAATTTGGGTCTTTTTGTATCTTATTGTTCATAATTTGCCCCAACTTTGCATGCATACAGTTATTTTTATTCCCTTATAGTTTCTTTGCAATCTGTTGCTGAAGGAGACATTTGTCCAGGTGCAAGCTCTGCAGTAAAGGGTCCCTGGTTCCAGCCTGTCTCAAAAACATTCAGTTCAGTTCAGTCGCTTAGTCATGTCTGACTCTTTGCGACCCCATGGACTACAGCTCGCCAGGCCTCCCTGTCCATCACCAACTTCCGGTATTTACTCAAACTCATGTCCACTGAGTCGGAGATGCCATCCAACCATCTCATCCTCTGTTGTCCCCTTCTCCTCCCATCTTCAATCTTTCCCAGCATCAGGGCCTTTTCAAATGAGTCAGTTCTCATCAGGTGGCCAAAGTATTGGAGGTTCAGCTTCAGCATCAGTCCTTCCAGTGAATATTCAGGACTGATTTCCTTTAGGGTGTACTGGTTGGATCTCCTTGCAGTTCAAGGAACTCTCAAGAGTCTTCTCCAACACCACAGTTCAAAAGCAACAATTCTTCAAATCTTTGAATTGATCCAAAGAATGGACACAGTCCAAATCAATTAGATTTGGACTGTGTCAATTCTTCAAAAGCATTAGTATGTAAAAAAGAAATCACCATTCAAGGAAAGGTAGCTAAGCAAAAAACATACATTTAACTATGCAACTTTCAAAAGATCAGTTCTAATCTATCATTTGAACATGACAACTACAGTAATGACTGTCTACATACAAAAGCACCAAGCTAGGGGCTGGTATGGTTGTTGTTTAGCTGCTAAGTCATGTCTGATTCTTTTGCAGCCACATGGACTGTAACCTACCAGGTTCCTCTGTCCATGGGATTTTCCAGGCAAGAATACTGAAGTATGTTGCCATTTCCTTCTCCAGGGGATCTTCCTGACCCAGGGGTCAAACCCACATCTCCTGCCTGGGCTGGAGGATTCTTTGTCACTGAGCCACCAGGGAATCCTTAGAGGGGTTGATACAGGAAGCTGCTGAAAACTCAACACTGGACTTTGGAAACAGAGTAGAATTGGCCTTCCAGGCCTGGCCATACGTCAGACTAAGAAGGTTTTAACAAAAGTGTGTTTAAATGCATAGGTGATCTCCCAAGAAGGAATGAAATTCTCATTGCCCAAAAATGCAATGGAAAATTAAAAACAAAACCAGAAAACATGAGCTAATAACATTGTCCCTTCTCTAGGGGAGAGATTGGAAGAACGAGCATAATATGACATGGTGATCCAGGGCAGTGCTTCTCAAACTCTAATGGGCACGTGAATCATCTGGGATCTTGTTAAAATGAAAATTCAGACTCTACAGATCTGGCTGATGCTGAGATTCTGTGTTTCTAATGACCTCCAAGATACTGCTGGAGGTCCCTGCTGCAGCACCAGGTTTTAAAGTAAACATTTAGCTTGTGTATTAGATCTCAGCTAGGCTTTGTGCCTGATAGAGATATGGAGCTGGGAACTTAAATTCCTGCATTAAGATGGGACCCTAATAGAGCTCCTAGAAAACTCTACCCATCAGTACCACAATATTACGAGAATGTTTTTGTTTCTGGCTGGACTCTGGGTGGGGAAATAAAGCCTCCCCAGAAAAACAGGAACTCTAGCCTGTGTCTTACATGGATGAGGGATTCAGATTTATCTGTATCATCTAGAAAAGCCTAAATTCAGGAATTAATGTAAAACCATAGTCCTGGGCCAGTGATATCCAGAGTCCTTGGCAGAAACAGAGCAACCATGAAACAGATGTTCTTGAAACCCATGCCACAAGAGTGTATCACAATCTTCATCAGAAATTTAAAAACTTTAAAACATGTAAGGAAACAACCCACCATTTTTGAGAATGAGAAAACAAAATGGAGAATTAGATGTTATAGAATAGAACAGGAATCTGAAAGAGAGTCTAAAAGAAATATCTGAAGTGACTAAATACAGACCCCTCCCTAAAATGCCAAAACTCCAAGAAAATATTAGGCATTAAGAAAAATGGGAAAATATTTGAATCATTAAGATTAAAATGCAATATACAGTTTAACTGCACATTAGCAAAACTGAAGAGAGACTATGTGAATTGTAAAATAGGTTGCTACAATTTGTAACTGGGAAATAGATACACACAGATTAGCTACTATGAAGCCAGAAATAAAGCAGTAGAAACTATTAGAGTGTTACAAGAAATAAAAGAAAAGAAGGACCAACATTTCATTTAAGTTTTGAGAGAATAGATAAGGATTCATATTTGAAGATATGAAGGCATCAGTCTTAAACAGACAGAGGAAAATAAACCTATACCAACCAAGATGATTAGGGTGAAGCTACAGAACACACATGCACATAAACACAATTTTTAAAAACTTAAGCGCAGCTGAAGGAGAAAGTGAAAGAGGAAAAGAAAAACAGAGGGAAGAAAAGAAAAACAATGAGAGAAAAAGACAGATTATGCAAAGGACAACAATTAGCCTAGTAAAAACCTGTTCCCTGGCTTCAGAAGAGGCTGGAAGACGGCGGAATATTTCCACATGCCCCAGGACCATTCTTTTAATCTAGAATCTATACAGGCTAAGGTGCCAAACAAAAGTAGGGATGAAATAAAGATATAGTCAAAGACTGGAAGACTGTAGCTAATCACGGCCCTTCAAGGAAAAGGGCGAATTTTGAGAAGGAAATTAAACCCAAACGGAAGAAGTTAAGTCCAAATGGAGCTGAGATCTCAATCAATGACAACATAACAACGGGTGGGTGAGATAAGGGTAAGGGGAGTCCGGGGGCATTTCGGGGGAAAGAAATTGCTGAAATGCACCCAATAAAGATTAGAAAAAGCAGATGCTATCTCCTCTTTCTCTGTTCTTTCTTTTTTTTCAGTCTACTTCTCACTACCTGTCATTATACACTTTGTTTCTTCACTCTCTCTTCTACTAGAATCTAAACTCCACAAAGGTGGGGACTTTATATCATTCCCTAGCACAGAACTGATGCTCATGTTTTACTGAAAACAAGATAAAGAACCAGGTTGTGCAGAAAGCCTCCAAATGTGTGGGGCCGAGACTTTTGTCTTTCAGGAACAGGCGGACTGGGGTCAAGATATAACTAGCATTTCTGAGCATCTCTCAGGTTCTGGGCTACACACAACTCCTGTCTTCTCGTTGTACGTGGACTGTGAGATAACAAAAACCATACGTCGGTGAGGGGCTTCCCAGGTGGCGCTAGTGGAAAAGAGCCTGCCTGACAATGCAAGAGACTTAAGAGAAGCGGGTTCAATCCCTGGGTCGGGAAGATCCCTTAGAGGAGGACATGGCAACCCACTCCAGTATAGGGTTGCACAGAGCTGGACACGACTGAAGTGACTTGGGACACACACACACACGCCGGTGAGCAAAATAAACTGGTCTTTCATTCTGATTTAAAACCCAAGCTGAGCATTTTTTATCTGCGTTTTGTGTTTATAGACATTTCTGCCTGTTTCCAAGGGAGACACAGGCTGTGATCTTACATCCAATGTAATATCCTTTCCGACCGAGGCAGTAAAGATCCTGTTTTGTATTCTGGGGGAAGCTTTCACACTCTGGATATAGCCACACTCAATACCACCCAGTGACCCAGTAATTCTAGTTCTCAAACGCCTACCTGTGTAGACCCCAGGCCACAGGAACCCTGAAATTCCGGTTCTAACAATGAATCACTGGAAATCAAGAGGCCCCATCTTGAGCTCACAGGCAGCCCCGCCTCCTTGTCCACAGGCTTCCCGTTCTTTGTCTTCTCAGCTGCACCTAAGGACACCCTCCTTAGACCCCCTGAGGTCTGCTGCTGGGTGTCACAGCCAGAGAGACTCTCCAGTTCTAACCACCACCCCGACCCCACCCTCACCCACAGCCCTACAGCCCATGTGAGATGCACACTGACCAGACAGCTGCTCTGATGAACAGGGTCGGACACTGTGTCCTCACTCGAGTCCTGAAGGCAGGGGATGGCCCCGTAAACACAACCGAGGGCGAAGAGCAAGAACGCATTCCCTTCCTCGATCACAGCAAACACAGCCACGCACCTGTTCTTCGGACGCCTCCAAAAACAGGGGCAGTAGCTGGCCGGCCTGCCACACAGAAAATCACTAGGTAGCCATCTGTAGACAAGATGACGAGGAGTAATCCTGAGAAGCACACAAAGCGTGGCCCATAGTGCCGCGGCCCTCAACACGTTCTCTCCTGTCCAATGGAATCACATTTGCTGCCCCTCTCATGCCTTTTCCAGGACCTGCAATCTCACCTCCTCCACTTGCTTCCTTCCTGGAGTAGAAACAAGCTGAAAATCAAACAAGCAATGTCCTCTTCAGCATCTTCTTTCTCTGTTTTCTCACCTTCCTTGAGCCCCTGCCAAAGTGTCTCTTGCTTCTAAACATCTAATTGCTCTCCTGACAACCCCCAAAACAGCCCAACATCATATGTTAAGAGTTCTTTCTCAGTCCTTCTAAAATGTCAATAGATAAGTCTTTTCTCCTAGATAGTAAGCTCCATTGGAGAAGGAAATGGCAACCCATCCCAGTATTTTTGCTTGGAGAATCCCATGGACAGAAGAGCCTGGCAGGCCAACAGTCCATGGGGTCGCAAAAAGTCAAATACAACTAAGCGACTAACATACACACACAGTAAGTTCCATGAGTAGAAGGAGTATTACTTCCATGCTGACTTGCCTTGCTGACCCAGAGCATTGTCCACATTCGATGCCCAATAATCGCTAGAAAGAAGGGAGTCTGCTTTGGGAAATGATATCATTGCATATAGCATTCTTTCCAAGGAGTGAATCTCTGACCTTATGAACCTTGGAGAATTTTTAAGGGATCTGATTTCAGACCCACTTTGAGGATGTCAAGGCAATGTGGTTTCAAGACTGTCAGCCCACAGTCCTTAGGTTGATCAGGCTGGCTGAGCCAGGCCCTCCTTTCCTCTCTCACTGAAGGTATTCAAGAAGTCATCCTGCTGTCACTTGGGGCCACCTCTTCTTGCCCACAGTTCACCAGCCTGCTAATGGAGGTCACAAGAGATGCTACCAGATTCAGAGAAGAGGGAAACGCCAGCTTGCACCTTATTCCATGTTCTGAAGAAGATGGGAAGTTGGCAAGTACCTGATGTTTTCTCCACATCGACTAGAGTAAGCAGGTAAAGGTAAGGAGACACAGGCTCCAATTCTGATGAGCTTTCACTCTCATTTTGCAAGATTAAAACCACAAAATAATTTATGAACCATACAGACAGCTTGTAACCAGCACAGTAATTACTACAGATGGTGGAGAGCAGGGTTGACAGGACAGTTAGGGAGAGCTTCGTGGAGGGAGTGGGGTTGGGCACTTGCTCCCGTGTTCCATGGACTCTAGTGGCAATTTCCAGTCTCTGACCCTACGTAAAGCCACTAACCAGACTCTTCCAGGGATCCTTTAGAAGGTCCTAAAGGAGGGAAGGATGTGACAAACACTACAGACACTTTCTATGTCCCTTCAAAGGCCCAGAGGATGGGGGGTGGGGGCACCTGCCACGCTGTTCAATGGAGAAGAGGGGCCAGTCTCTCCTATGATGTGGAGACCTGGGCTTTCTGCACGCAAGAGACAAAGCAGGAGGGCCATCTGTGATGAGAATTGATTTCTTCCTGAACCCAGACATCCGTGTTTTGGGTGACGGTTTCCGTTTAAACGAGAACTCCCCTGGTATGAAAGCAGCGCTGGTACGTGCACCCGGTCTGCAGGCTGCGCTGGAGTTTGCACACATGCGGGAAAGGGACTGACATGTGAGGATGCCTCTGCTGATAACGAAGGTTATATTTAGTCCTGAGCTCGAGTAAACACGGGGCCGCCTGCAATATGTATGAAGGGAGCTCCAGGAACAAACAGAACTGCAGGGGCAGTGAACATAAAAGAGCAAAGTGCAGGACTGGAAAGAATAAACACACATGGGCTCCAGCCCCAAGATACGAAGGGGCAGGTGGGGCCCATCAGAGGGCAGGGCTGGCAGAAATGAGGGTGACTGCAGGGAGGCCCCTTTTCATTGTTTAGTGCTCAGACCGTGAGAAAGAATCTCCCAGAAGGTGCCTTCACTAAGCACCGGCATCGCAACTCCTTTACCTCTCAACAGCAGCCGGGACTTAAGGAACAGCCTCTAAATCCCAGAGAAGTCGCATCACCGGCCCCAAAATGAGGGCTTTGAATCACACAATACCACCAAATGCCGGCCAGCTTCAGGATTTTTCCAGCGCACCTTGCTAAATGCCTAGAAACACCTTATTTATGTTCCAAACATAACGAGATCCAACTGTTATTTTCATCACATCCACTAAGAGATCAGTTGAGTAAAGAGTGCACTTTTTTTTTTTTAAGGACTGGAGTTGATCCACTTTAAAGTTTAACAGCAGAAGTGCTAAAGGGAAATTTGACTCTGTGTAGCAGGACCACATGGGGCTGGCAGCCAACACAGAACATTTGAGCAAATTAGAATAAATGAGCCCCCTCCAGGTAGGCACAGTTCTAAGGGCCTCCCAGATGGTAAGGGGCAGGCCAGCTGCACTTGTTTGCTCCACATCCCACCCCTTACACCCCACACACACGAGTGTGCATACACACATCCCGGCTGGCACTTCAGTCCTGGCAGGATCTGTGCTGTCTTCTCCAGCAATGGAGCAGTGGGCTGCCACTAACACACGAAAGTCAGGAAGGGTATGTTTGGATTCCTGATTCTTTCCCCTGCAATGATTGCATCATGTTCGTTTCCACTGTAGCCGTCTTCTAGGAATCTTCTACTTTCTTCTTCACACACCAAGCTTTCTCTCTGATGTATGTAATTACTGGGGAAACACACAGATTCACAACACACTGCAGGTTTTTTATTCATTACTTGAAATTGTAAACTCCTTAAAGGCAAGGAGGGACAGAGTTTATCTGTATAAAATTCTTGATCCATCCACAGTGGGTATTCAGTAAATATTGTTGAATGAATCAATGAACGACTAAATGAGTGAAAAGCAGTCTCACGGTGGTTCTGAACTGTTTTTGAATCATGGAGTTTTCTGAAATCTGATAGAAGCCAGGGACATTTCCCCAAAATGCACAGGTATAAACATACACAATTTTGTCTGTTGTTTGGGAGGATCACCACTCTCAGGCAGAAAGGGCTTTAGATTTTAAGCCACAATGAAAATTGTGAGTCATTTCTAAAAAAAAAAAAATGAAGTGGAGAATGAAACTAGAATCTGACACTCATTGAGAACCTAAGGCTTTGACTTGTAATTGTCTTTAATCCTCAAAACAAACCATTGAAATAGTCATGACGATCTCTATTCTTTACAGGTGAGGAAAATTAGGTTTAAGTAGCTTTTCCACTATACAAATCAGACCCAGTATTCAATCCAAGTCTGTTTTATTCCCAAACTCGTGTTCTCTTGACTCTATCATCTGCCTCCAAATATCACAGACTCTCGGGATTCCTGATACAATTTCCATTTATTGTGTTTTGATGGATGAAGCCCTCTAAAAAACTATGATCTAAACTGAGTAAAAAAGACATACATTTTAAATGTAGTCATATACTTGGATTCGACATGATAAATGATCTCTACGGAGTTCTAGAATAGTCCATAAAAATGAATTCTAAGTGTATCTTGCACATTGTATTAATATTTTGCTTGGATTTTCAGACTAATGGTTAAAACAAAATGAAACCAGTGTCTTAACTAAAGAGAACCTTCCTTGTAGGCACAGAATGTTCTGCTTCCCCTCCCCTCCTCCCACCCCCAGTCTGAGAAGAAACCAAAGCTTAAGACAAGTGTCTTGACATTAGCAACCGCTGGCTTAGCCTTACACTGTGGTTATAAACACAAACTTGAGAGTCAGAAAGACCTAGGTTTAGGCTCTGCCAGGTGGCCCTAATGGTAAAGAACCTGCCTGCCAGTGCAGGAGACGTGAGACATGTGTTCGATCCCTGGATTGGGAAGATGCCCTGGAGGAGGGCATGACAGCCCCCTCCAGTACTCTTGCCTGGAGAATCCCATGGATAGAGGAGCCTGGCTGGCTGCAGTCCATAGGGTTACGTAGAGTCAGACACGACTGAAGCAACTTAGCATGCACACACTTTGCTAGTAGGTCAGAGACCTTGGTCAAGTTATTCAATTTCAGAAAGTCTCAAGTGCTTCTTCTATACATGAGGCTAAATCATAGTGCCTACCTTACTACCTCGCAAGGTTTGTTGGAGGGATTAAGAAATAAGGTGTTTAAAAATTCTTAGCGCAATGCCTGGAGAAGGAAATGGCAGCCCCCTCCAGTATTCTTGTCTGGAGAATTCCAAGGACAGAGGAGCCTAGTGGGCTGCCGTCTATGGGGTCGCACAGAGTCGGACACGACTGAAGTGACTTAGCAGCAGCAGCAGCGCAATGCCTAGACTATGGGAAACATATACTAAACATTAGTGATTCTTTTCCCTCGTTGCCATCTTTGTCTATGTCCGCATTATCCTACAGTAATCTTACATGAACAGAATGATGGTCTGGAGGTCCAACAGACCTGGCAGTTCTTTAGAAAACTAAACACAAATTTACCACATGACTGAGAAATTTCGCTTCTAGTTGTCTACTCAAAGGAAATGAAAATGTATGTCTACATAAATACTAGTATTTATGGTTCACAGTATCATTATTTATAAGAGCCAAAAAATGGGAATAAGCCAAAGGTCCATCAACAGGTCAATGGATAAGCTAACTGGTATATCACATAATGGAATACTGCTCAGCAGTAAAGAAGGATGAATGATCAATACGGAAGACTCTCAAAATAAATATGCTGAAAGACGTCCATGGTGGTCCAGTGGCTAAGGCTCCGCACTCCCAATGCAGGGGTCCCAGGTTCAATCCTTGGTCAGGGGACTAGATCCCACATACTGCAACTAAAAAGATCCTGTGTGCCACAACTAAGATCTGGCACAGACAACAACAACAAAAAACATAAATAAATATGCTTTTTAAGTAAGCTGAAAGAAGCTACATGCAAAAATATATACTGTAGGAGTATTTATTGAAAATTCTAGAAAATTCAAGCTAATTGGCACTTGAAGCAGGGGCTAAGGGAAGGAGAGAACACAAGAAAACTTTGGGGGGAATAAATATGCTCACTATATTGTGATGATTATTTTATGGGTACACACATATGTCAAACCTCAGCAAGCTACATATTTTAAATATGTGCAGCTTATTGCCAATTATACCTCAATGGAGCTATTTTAAAATGTTTTAAAGTCCTCTACAATGACTTTCATGGCTTTCCTAATGAAATCCACGCTCTTTACTGTGTATTCAGTCCAGTTCAGTTCAGTCGCTCAGTCGTGTCCAACTCTTTGCGACCCCAGGAATCACAGCACGCCAGGCCTCCCTGTCCATCACCAACTCCCAGAGTTCACCCAAACTCATGTCCATCGAGTCGGTGATGCCATCCAGCCATTTTAACCTCTGTCGTCCCCTTCTCCTCCTGCCCCCAATCCCTCCCAGCATCAGGGTCTTTTCCAATGAGTCAACTCTTCGCATGGCCAAAATATTGGAGTTTCAGCCTCAGCCTCAGTCCTTCCAATGAACACCCAGGACTGATCTCCTTTAGGATGGACTGGTTGGATCTCCTTGCAGTCCAAGGGACTCTCAAGAGTCTTCTCCAACACCACAGTTCAAAAGCATCAATTCTTTGCCACTCAGCTTTCTTTACAGTCCAACTCTCACATCCATACATGACCACTGGAAAAACCATAGCCTTGACTAGATGGACCTTCGTTGGCAAAGTAATGTCTCTGCTTTTTAATATGCTATCTAGGTTGGTCATAACTTTCCTTCCAAGGAGTAAGTGTCTTTTAATTTCATGGGTGCAATCACCATCTGCAGTGATTTTGGAGCCCCCCAAAAATAAAAGTCTGACACTGTTTCACTGTTTCCCCATGTATTTGCCATGAAGTGATGGGACCAGATGCCATGATCTTCGTTTTCTGAATGTTGAGCTTTAAGCCAACTTTTTCACTCTCCTCTTTCACTTTTATCAAGAGGCTTTTTAGTTCCTCTTCACTTTCTGCCATAAGGATGGTGTCATCTGCATATCTGAGGTTATCAATATTTCTCCCAGCAATCTAGATTCCAGCTTGTGCATCTTCCAGCCCAGCGTTTCTCATGATGTACTCTGCATATAAGTTAAATAAGCAAGGTGACAATATACAGCCTTGACGTACTCCTTTTCCTATTTGGAACCAGTCTGTTGTTCCATATCCAGTTCTAACTGTTGCTTCCTGACCTGCATACAGGTTTCTCAAGAGGAGTATTAAGTATTGCTTATTTCTTCTCTCTTTGTTTGAAATCTCCCTTCTTACTTACTAAATGTAAGAAAAGAATTTCTTCTGGGAGAGGCCAGTTGTGTTTGGTTCACCGTTGGATTCCTCAGGTCCCAGTACAGTGCCTGCTCCAAAGGCAAACTGTCTACAAGTGAAGAAGGAATGGAAAATCATTAAAGGCCAAAAGTGATGGTAGCTTAGTTGTGTCTGACTATCTGTGACCCCATGGACTATAGCCTGCCAGGTTCCTCTGTCCAGGGAATTCTCCAGGTAAGAACACTGGAATGGATTGTCATTTCCTTCTCCAAAAAGGATGACCCAGAGAGATGATATGGGGAGAGAGGTGGGGGGGTGGGGGTGGGGGTGGCGGTGGTGGTTCAGGATTGGGAACTCATGTACACCCGTGGCAGATTCATGTCAATGTATGGCAAAACCAATACAGTATTGTAAAGTAAAATAATAAATAAATTAATAAATTAATTAATTTTAAAAAGTAATATGGAAAATATGTATTCTACCCGAATCTACTCTACTCTAGTATACTATACTCTACCAGTGGAGGGAGAAAGAGCCCTATGATTGAATTGTCATAAAAGATTTCATGTGGAGAGAAAGCAGGAAGTGTCCTCAAGGACAGGAGGGTGTAAACAGTAAGAGGAAAAAGGTACCTCCAGGGGGAGCAACAGATAGAGCCAAGGCACAGACGTGATGGGGCCACAGGTTCGTCTGGAACTTCGGTAGGAACAGGAGGCTTGTCTAGATTGGGGCCACCCTAATTCCCATCCCAAAGGCGGTATTCAGGACATGCAGCATGGACTGGCGAGAGCGAAGGAAACAGACTGCAGGCCTCAGACGGAGAATAGCAACAGAGGGACGGGACAGGCACTTCAAGGACAAAATGCACAGGGCTTTGGATTTACTCAGGAATCTTCTCACAGTGAAACGCACGATCCAAAGTCAAGATGCTGGACTGCGCTTCCCAGGCTGGCCCCAGACCTCCACATCCTCTCCCTTACAGCAACGTTTGGCATGATCCAGCACGCTACTGTTCAAGCGTGTTCATATGTGTTCTTCTGGCATTGCCACCTCCTTCCACGTGGAAAAATGTGGCAATTGTCTTGGGGGTACTTGGCCCTGGTTTAGGGCTTGAGAAAAGGCCAGTCCCTTAACTAAGAACCCGGTGCAGGTGTCTTTCAATGCCCTTGTTCTGATGTCCCACTTTCCCCCTCCTCTAAGGTCCTATGTGCTGGGGCTAGATCTGTAATCCTGCATCTCTTTCTCAACTCAGCAGGAAGCACTTAAAGGGCCTGGCTTTGTTGTGAAGGGTAAAGAGAGGAAGCAAAGCAACTGCAAAGGTACTGTTTACTTTTCATTCAATGCCAAAGCCAAACAGAATGTGTTTGCTCTCTGCTGAAAGCCGAGGAATGGAAAGTTTGTATTTGAAGCTCATGAATGGGACAGAGTAAATGTTCCCGGAGCCTCACGTCCACAGCACGTTTAGATTGTGCTCCAAGTTTACCAAGTACTTTCACAGACGTTATCTCATCTGATCCCCAGGTCCACCCTATCGGGATGCTTGTGGTTCCCATATCAGAGATGACCCAGTGCCCTGGAGCTGGAGGCAGGGTCTCAATGGGTGTTTCTTTAATGAGGTTACTAAGGCCAAGTAACATGCCCCGGGTCACAGAGTTGGATTAAGCCATGCTTTCTCCCTGCCCCCTAGAGTCCTTAAACACAGATCGAAGCTCTACTGTAAGCACTTATTCCCTAGGTTGGGGTGACTCTTGGTCATAGGCCCTGTATTACCAATGCTGACATTCCTCACTAGCACACAGGAAGATAATAATACCAAGAGGTATCAATTACTGAACACCTAGAATGTTTTCACTCAGCATGTGACTTAATCTTCACAATAACCCTCAGGAGTAGGTTACATCATCTTCTTTGCAGATGATAAAGTAAGACCCAAAAGGTCAAGTCACTTTCCCAAAGTCACTAGCTGTTCCAAGAGCCGGTAAAAAAAGACTTGGGATGATCTTCTAGCTCTAGAGTCTGTCTTCTTTCCATTGTGCCATAATGGCTTTTAACCTTCAAATTATCTCTGGGTCCTTCCTACCACTCACCTCCGCTTTCCAAATACCCCCCTACCCTGCCCAACACCCTCCTAATGCATATATACACCAGCCAGAAGGAAATCACACCTTAAAAAAAAAAAAAAAACAGGAAAAATCTTCTGAACCTTAATGTTTGGTTGACTCTTTAAATTCAGCAAAGCACTTCAGGATTTCCTGTCTCGGAACGGACTGCCGCTGTTAAACATTAAGGAAGGGCCAGTCTTGTATGAGATGAAATACCTAGTAATCCCCAAAGCAATGAACCCCAGCAGGAACTTACATTGTAAAACAGACCAAATAATGAGAAACACATTTCTGTTCCCGCCCAGCACAAAGAGAGAGGAGAAAAGAAGATGTGGTCTTTATTCTGAGCAGTTGGGTTGCTGGAAAGGCATCATCTGTCAAAACACTGGACAGAAAGAGTGAGCAAAGGCAAGTTCCCCTTGCGGTCAGAGCTACCAGGTAGGGTAGATGGTTGAAGGGGTTTTGCCTCATCAAAGAGGCTCGTAGACAGAAGTCTAAGAGATGCAATACATAACAGCAACGCGGGGGGAGAAATTGCTAGGCAAACTATCAAGTCTTAAGTCCTGCAGAGAGGGCTCTGGGCTGTTGCCCAAGGGAGGGTAAGATCCCCCCGCTGTTGGAGACTCTGCCAGACGCCTGGATTGCTTATGAAAGAGTCCACAGTAAACTTCAGTGTCCATAACGTAACAGGCTATTGTTGCAGGAATCGGAGCTTATTATCTCAGCTAATTTTTCCATTTTCCTCAATGCTTTGTTTGCTGTTTGTAATATTCTTCAGCAAAACTTTTAGATTACTAATGACTGCTGTTGTGATGTTGATTATTAAACAGTTAATTTATAATAATTATTAATAACTGTTGAAGCTAGCAGATAGGTATGTGGGGTACTTAAGTTCTTTGAAGGTTTTTTTTTTTTCTGTATTTGAATAATAAGGAATATTTAAAGTGCGTTAACACTCTTAAAGATCAGAACTACTTCTCTTTTTGAAAAAATATTTTTGAAGTCTCTTATTTATATGGGTGCTGTGCCTTCTCACTTGGTGTTCTCATATCTGTACCCTGGGGCTTCCCAGATGGCTCAGTGGTAAAGAGCCCGCCTGCCAGTGCCGGAAATGTAAGAGACACGAGTTTGATCCTTGGATGGGGAAGATTTGCTGGAGGAGGGCGTGGCATCCCTCTCCAGTATTCTTGCCTGGAGAATCCCATGGACAGAGGAGCCACATGTGTTATAGGCCATGGGGTCACAAAGAGTCGGACATGACTGAGTGAGCTCAGAGAGCACTATTTGTAACCCTGCACTCATCCACTGTTTTCTGGTGGATTAGGCTGTCTAGAATACTTGAGGACTTCCGTTCTGTTTCCTTAGATGTGTGCTTTGCTCTCTTGAACAGACGTGATGCTTGCCTGACCCCTGGTAAGAGGTTAATCTAGATTTGTTCTCTGAAGGACTGGTACCAGGAAACATGTAACAGCTACTCTGCACCCATCAGCTTCTCCATAAAAGACTTCAAAGAACAGATGCGATCAGGCCTCATCAGAATTGACAGGATATCACAGCATTTCCGTTGTTATCCATGGGCGCGTTGCTGTGAGGAGGCCAACCAGAAAAGCCAGAAAAGGTTTTTCCCAGTCACCACAAGGCTATAGAAGGTTTTAAGTTCTAGATGAGCCATCTCTATCATTTACCTGACCCAGAGCATGAGCGCCTGCTCTAACGATGCATGATCACCCAAGTTGAAACTAAACTCGTGTGGAATAAATAAAACTTCTAAACCAAAATGAAGTAATAAATGACACTATCAACTGTGAAAAATGGGAGAAATTCTGTGAAATCATAAACCACATCTCATAAGCTTTTCAACTGGCCCATGTGCTAGTTGCATGCATATGTGGCTCTAATTATTGCCAAAAAAAACATAGCAATACATGAAACATCAAATTTGAAAGGCAATGCCACAAATGTATGTAATGCACACCAAGTCCAACGTATCAGCAGACTTGGTTCCTTCTATTTTCTGATGGAGGTTGGGGACTCTTCCATGCTTCTCTCCAGCTTCTGGTGATTTGCTGGCATTTCTTTCTTTCTTTTTTTTTTTTTACATTCTTTGGCTTGTAGATTCATTACCGTAATCTCTTCCTTCATGTTCACATAATGTTTTATCTCTGTGTGACTGTCTCCAAATACCTCCTTTTTATGAGAACACCAGTCATTCTGGATTAAGGGCTCACTCTACTCCAGGATGAGCTCATCTTAACTAATTCCATCTGAACAACCCTATTCTATCCACATCCTGAGGTACTAGAGGCTAGGACTTCAACATATGATTTTTTAGGGGACACAATTCAACCTATAACAGAGACTGATGTGTGCATACTTGTGTGTATGTATAATATTTTTTGAAGGGAGATAAGCATAGTGAAAGCCAGTTTGGCCTGCCCTGGACCCTGATTGGATGATAGAGTCTTTCTTGAAGTCTTTCTACAGCATTACTGTGCATTTAAGCCACCCAGGCTGTGCTGTTTTTGTTACAGTGGCCTTAGAAATTGAATACAAAGTACATCTATAAATATAGATTATATACCTCACCAGGAATCAAGAATTCAAATTAGGAGGAAGTAAAACTTTGAACTAATTCTAGACCACTGCCCACAGCTCTGCTTCCTCAAGGCTGCTGGCACTATCCACTTACAACCTTCCTGTTTATCCTAATAAATTGGTAAGTGTGTGAAGGACTGAAGGGAGAAACATTGTTCATTTGGTGCCACGTGATCTTCAGTTGAGTCTCCTGTCTGTCCACGGCAAGAGGAAACTGGAGTAACTAACATCATTATCTATTTGACCAATTAACCAGTCTGTGGATATAAATAGGATATTTGTTTGTTCTAGCCCAGACTCAAGTGAACCTGACCACTGGTGTACACAAGAAGATTCTAAAGAGAATGAGAGGTCAATGCCCTTCCAACTCTTCTCCCATAAGGGTTCTCACAAGACCATGGGGATTTCATGGTGAAAACACATACACACATTCCAATATAAGTGCAGAAAACTCTTTCCAACATCAGAAAGGAACACTTTTGCTACTAGGTCTTTTTAGGAATATCCAGAAACGTCTGTCTCTTTAAAATGTGTGTGTGTGGATTCTGAAATACTGTTGCACTGGACTGTCAAATGCACGTTTATCATTTCGGGGAACTTGGAGAGTTTGTTCCTAAGTGCTGTCACATACAAACCAGACAAATATTTTCCCCTGGGATTATTTTGAAAAATCTCATAACATTAGACCTTGACCTAAGAACCAGTGTCAAATTTGTTTTCCCTGATGGATTCATTTATAGAAAGGCAAAGTTCATACTGCAGCATTTGGCACTCACATCCAAAATAAGAGGAAGTTTTTTACTTGAGTACAAGACCAGCAAATAATAACAAGAATTTTCTAGTGTGTGTTGATTTGGAGGAATGATGGAGAAGGGCTGGTGAAGAGATAGATTTTCTGTGTTTTCTAGAACAAAAGCATATTGGCCTACAGTGTTATTTTAAACTTACACATGATAAGAATAGGGGAACATATCCGTAAATGTCATGGGCTTCCCAGGTGGCACAGTGGTAAGGAACCCACCTGCCAATGCAGGAGATAACAGGAGACAGGAAGACTCCCTGGAGCAGGAAATGGCAATCCACTCTAGTATTCTTGCCTGGAAAATCCCGTGGACAGAGGAGGTGGGCTACGTCCATGGGGTTGCAAAGAGTCAGACACAACTGAGCACACACACACAAACGTGTAACTATAAAAACTGTTGCTTAAAAAATATATATTATTATTTTAAGAAGACCGTTTGTGCTCTTTGTTGAATTTGAGCTTGAGTGCAATTTTTAGCTTCATAAATGCAGAGTATAAGAAAGCAATAGGACACATTATTAAAAAAATTAGAAAACACACACAAAAAATTACTCTTAATTTCATCACCCAGAAATAGTTTGGAATATTTCCTTTCTATGTTACCCTTACCTCATTCCTCTCAAACTGTAATTATACTGAAAAGTTAGTTTTCTTATCTGTGTCTTTCTTCCACTCATTGCTTTGGAATTATTTTCCCTTTTCTTTTTTAAATTTATTTTTTAGTGAAGGACAATTGCTTTACAGGATTTTGTTGTTTTCTGTCAAACCTCAACATGAATCGGCCGTAGGTATACATATATCCCCTCCCTTTTGAACCTCCCATCTCCCTCCCCATCCCACTCCTCCAGGTTCATACAGAACCCCTGTTTGAGTTTCCTGAGCCATATAGCAAATTCCTGTTGATTATCTGTTTTACATATGGTAATGTAAGTTTCCACGTTACTCTCTGAATACATCTCACCCTCTCCTCCCCTCTCCCCATGTCCATAAGTCTATTCTCTATGTCTGTTTCTCCATTTCTGCCCTGTAAATAAATTGTTCAGTACCATTTTTCTATTTTGTGCATTAGAATATGATATTTATCTTTCTGTTTCTGACTCACTTCACTCTGTATAATAGGCTCTAGATTCATCCACCTCATTAGAACTGACTCAAATATGTTCCTTTTTACGGCTGAGTAATATTCCATTGTGTAAATGTACCACAACTTCTTTATCCATTCATCTGTCAATGGACATCTAGATTGCTTCCATGTTCTAGCTATTATAAATAGCACTGCAATGAACAATGGGATACATGTGTCTCTTTCAATTTTGGTTTCCTCAGGGTATATCCTAGGAGTGGGATTGCTGGGTCATATGGTGGTTTTATTCCTAGTTTTTTAAGGAATCTCCATACTATCTTCCATAGTGGCTGTATCAATTTACATTCCCACCAAAAGTGCAAGAGTGTTCCCTGTTCTCCACACCCTTTCCCAGAATTTATTGTTTGTAGACTTTTTGATGAGGGCCATTCTGACTGGTGTGAGCTGATATCTCATTGTAGTTTTGATTTTCATTTGTCTAATAATGAGTGATGTTGAGCATCTTTTCATGTGTTTGTTAGCATATGTATGCCTTCTTTGGAGAAATGTCTGTTTAGGTCTTTTCCCCACTTTTTGATTGGGTTGTTTGTTTTTCTGGTGTTGAGTTGTAAGAGCTGCTTGTATATTTTGGAAATCAATCCTTTGTCAGTTGTTTCATTTGCTATTATTTTCTCCCATTCTGAGGGTTTTCTTTTCACTTTGCTTATAGTTTCCTTTGCTGTGCAAAAGCTTTTAAGTTTAATCATGTCCCACTTGTTTACTGTACGTGAAGGCTGTATATTGTCACCCTGCTTATTTAACTTATATGCAGAGTACATCATGAGAAACACTGGACTGGAAGAAACACAAGCTGGAATCAAGATTGCCGGGAGAAATATCAATAACCTCAGATATGCAGATGACACCACCCTTATGGCAGAAAGTGAAGAGGAACTAAAAACCCTCTTGATGAAAGTGAAAGAGAAGAGTGAAAAAGTTGGCTTAAAGCTCAACATTCAGAAAACGAAGATCATGGCATCTGGTCCCATCACTTCATGGGAAATAGATGGGGAAACAGTAGAAACAGTGTCAGACTTTATTTTTTGGGGCTCCAAAATCACTGCAGATGGTGACTGCAGCCATGAAATTAAAAGACACTTACTCCTTGGAAGAAAAGTTATGACCAACCTAGATAGCATATTCAAAAGCAGAGACATTACTTTGCCAACAAAGATCCGTCTAGTCAAGGCTATGGTTTTTCCTGTGGTCATGTATGGATGTGAGAGTTGGACTGTGAAGAAGGCTGAGTGCTGAAGAATTGATGCTTTTGAACTGTGGTGTTGGAAAAGACTCTTGAGAGTCCCTTGGACTGCAAAGAGATCCAACCAGTCCATTCTGAAGGAGATCAACCTTGGGATTTCTTTGGAAGGAATGATGCTAAAGCTGAAGCTCCAATACTTTGGCCACCTCCCATGAAGAGTTGACTCATTGGAAAAGACTCTGATGCTGGGAGGGATTGGGGGCAGGAGGAGAAGGGGACGACCCAGGATGAGATGTCTGGATGGCATCACGGACTCGATGCACGTGAGTCTGAGTGAACTCCACGAGATGGTGATGGACAGGGAGGCCTGGCATGCTGCGATTCATGGGGTTGCAAGGAGTAGGACACGACTGAGTGACTGAACTGAACTGAAGGAGGTGTGTCATAGGGGATCTTGCTTTGATTTATGTCATTGAGTGTTTTGCCTATGTTTCTCTCTAAGAGTTTTATGGTGGTCTTGTAGTTAAGTCTTTAATCCATTTTGAGTTTATCTTTGTGTATGGTGTTAGAAAGTGTTCTGATTTCATTCTTTTACATGTAGCTGTCCAGTTTTACCAGCACCATTTACTGAAAAGGCTGTCTTTGCCCCATTGTATATTCTTGCCTACTTTGTCAAAAATAAGGTACCCATAAGTGCATGGGTTTATTTCTGGGCTTTCTATCTTGTTCCATTGGTCTATATTTCTGTTTTTGTGCCAGTACCATACTGTCTTGATGACTGTAGCTTTGTAGTATAACCTGAAGTCAGGAAACTTGATTCCTCCAGCTCCATTCTTCTTTCTCAAGACTGCCAAGGTTATTTGGGGTCTTTTGTGTTTCCAAATGAATTTTGAAATTTTTTTATTATGATTCTGTGAAAAATGCCATTGGTAATTTGATAGGGATCACATTGAATCTGTAGATTGCATTTGGTAGTATAGTCATTTTCACAATATTGATTCTTCCTACCCAGGAGCATGGAATATCTCTCCATCTGTTTATGTCATCTTTGATTTCTTTCATTAGTGTCTTATAATTTTCTGTGTACAGTTCTTTCATCTCCTTAGGTAAGTTTATTTCTAGATATTTAATTCTTTTTGTTGCAATGGTGAATGGGATTGATTCTTTAATTGCCCTCTCTGATTTTTCATTGTTAGTATGTACAAATGCAAGTGATTTCTGTGTATTGATTTTGTATCCTGAAACTTTGCTAAATTCACTGATTAGCTCTAGTAATTTTCTGATACTATCTTTAGGGTTTTCTATGTACAGTATCATGTCATCTGCAAACAGTGAGAACTTTACTTCTTTTTTTTGATCTGTATTCCTTTTATTTCTTTTTCTTCTGTGATTGCTGTAGCTAGGACTTCCAGAACTATGTTGAATAATAGTGGTGAAAGTGGACATCCTTGTCTTGTTCCTGATCTTAGGGGGAAATGCTTTCAGTTTTTCACCATTGAGAATAATGTTTGCTGAAGGTTTATCATATATGGCCTTTACTATGTTGAGGTATATTCCTTCTATGCCCATTTTTTGAAGAGTTTTAATCATAAATAGGTGTTGAATTTTGTCAAAGGCTTTTTCTGCATCTATTGAGATGATCATGGTTTTTATCTTTCAATTTGTTAATATTGTGTATCACATTGATTGATTTGCATATATTGAAGAATCCTTGCATTCCTGAAATAAACCCAACTTGGTCATGGTGTATGAGCTTTTGAAGTGTTGCTGAATTCTGTTTGCTACAATTTTGTTGAGGATTTTTGCATCTATGTTCATCAGTGATATTGGCCCATAATTTTCTTTTTTTGTGTTGTCTTTCTCTGGTTTTGTATCAGGGTGATGGAGGCCTTGTAGAATGAATTTGGAACTGTTCCTTCCTCTGCAATGTTTTGAAAGAGTTTTAGAAGGATAGGCATTAGTTCTTCTCTAAATGTTTGATAGAATTCTCCTGTGAAGCCATCTGGTCCTGGGTTTTTGTTTTTTGGGAGATTTTTTATCACAGCTTCAATTTCACTGCTTTTAATTGGGTTGTTCATAATTTCTGTTTCTTCCTGGTTCAGTCTTGGAAGATAAAACTTTTCAAAGAATCTGTCTGTTTCTTCCAGGTTATTTATTTTATTGCCATATAGTTGTTCATAATAGTCTCCTATAATCCTTTATATTTCTGCATTTTCTGTTGTAAACTCTCCTTTTTCTTTCTAATTTTGTTGATTTGATTCTTCTCTTTTTCTCAATGAGTCTGGTTAAGGGTTTGTCAATTTTGTTTATCTTCTCAAAGAACCAACTTTTAGTTTTATTAATCTTTACTATTGTTTCTTTCATTTTTTCCCCCATTTATTTCTGCTTGGATCTTTATGCAGCAAAAGTTCTAAAGAGGGAAGTTTATAGCCATACAATCCTACCTCAAGAAACAAGAAAAACATCAAATAGACAACCTAAATTTACACCTAAACCAACTGGAAAAAGAAGAAGAAAAAAATAAACAAAAATTAGTAGGAAAGAAATCATAAAAATCATAAAGAAATTTAAAAAACCCCTGGTTTTGAGGGCTTCCCTTGTGGCTCAGCTGGTAAAGAATCTGCCTGTAATGTGGAAGACCTGGGTTCGATCCCTGGGTTGGGAATATCCCCTGGAGAAGGGAAAGGCTACCCACTCCAGTATTCTGGCATGGGGAATTCCATGGACTGTATAGTCCATAGGGTTGCAAAGAGTCGGGCACAACTGAGCAACTTTCACTCACTCACTCATAGGTTTCGAGTTGTCATGTTCTCATCATCATTTGTTTCTAG
Organism: Oryx dammah; assembly: GCF_014754425.2. Classification (NCBI taxonomy): domain Eukaryota; kingdom Metazoa; phylum Chordata; class Mammalia; order Artiodactyla; family Bovidae; genus Oryx; species Oryx dammah. Next base: position 23,929,059 of record NW_024070191.1, on the reverse strand, counting down.
CAAATTTTTTTATTCCCCTTTTGATTTCTTCAGTAACCTACTTGTTATTTAGAAATGTGCTGTTTAATCTCCATGTGTTTGTGTTTCTTACAGTTTTTTTCTTGTAATTGATATCTAATTTCATACCGTTGTGGTTGAAGAGGCATGATATGATTTCAATTTTCTTAAATTTACTGAGGTTTGACTTGTGACACAAGATGTGGTCTATCCTGGAGAATTTCCATGTGCACTTGAAAAGAAGGTGTATTCTGCATTTGGATGCAATGTCCTGAAGATATCAATGAGATCCATCTCATCTAATGTATCATTTAAGACTTGTGTTTCCTTTTTAATTTTCTGTTTTGATGGTCTCTCCATTGGTGTGAGTGGGGTGTTAAAGTCTCCTACTATTAATGTGTTACTGTCAGTTTCTCCTTTTATGTCTGTTAGTGTTTGTCTTATGTATTGAAGTGCTATGTTGGGTGCATAGATATTTACTATCGTTATGTCTTCCACTTAGATTGATCCTTGATTATTATGTAGTGTCCTTCCTTATCTCTTGTAATCTTCTTTATTTAAGGTCTATTTTGTGTGATATGAGAATTGCTACTCCAGCTTTCTTTTGCTTCCCCTTTGCATGGAATATATTTTTCCATCCCCTCACTTTCAGTCTCTATGTGTCTTAAGGTCTGAAGTGGGTTCTTGTAGATAGCATACATATAGGTCTTGTTTTTGTATCTATTCAGCCAGTCTGTGTCTTTTGGTCAGAGTTTTTAATCCATTTACATTTAAAGTAATTATTGATATATATTCCTAAGAAAGGCAATGCCAAAGAATGCTCAAACTACTGCACAATTACACTCATCTCACACACTAGCAAAGTAATGCTCAAAATTCTCCAAGCCAGGCTTCAGCAATACGTGAACTCCCTGATGTTCAAGGTGGTTTTAGAAAAGGCAGAGGAACCAGAGATCAAATTGCCAACATCGGCTGGATCATCAAAAAAGCAAGAGAGTTCCAGAAAAACATCTATTTCTGCTTTATTGACTATGCCAAAGCCTTTGACTGTGTGGATCACAACAAACTATGGAAAATTCTGAAAGAGATGGGAATACCAGACCACCTGACCTGCCTCTTGAGAAATCTGTATGCAGGTCAGAAAGCAACAGTTAGAACTGGACATGGAACAACAGACTGGTTCCAAATAGGAAAAGGAGTATGTCAAGGCTGTATATTGTCACTGTGCTTATTTAACTTATATGCAGAGTACATTATGAGAAATGTTGGGCTGGATGAAGCACAAGCTGGAATCAAGATTGCCGGGAGAAATATCAATCACCTCAGATATGCAGATGACACCACCCTTATGGCAGAAAGTGAAGACGAACTAAAGAGACTCTTGATGACAGTGAAAGAGGAGAGTGAAAAAGTTGGCTTAAAACTCAACATTCAGAAAACTAAGATCATGGCATCCAGTCCCATCACTTCATGGCAAATAGATGAAGTAATGTAGTAACAGTGGCAGACTTTATTATTTTGGGCTGCAGATGGTGACTGCAGCCATGAAATAAAAAGACTCCTTGGAAGGAAAGTTATGACCAACCTAGACAGCATATTAAAAAGCAGAGACATTACTTTGCCAACAAAGGTCCATCTAGTCAAGGCAATGGTTTTTCCAGTAGTCATGTATGGATGTGAGAGTTGGACTATAAAGAAAGCTGAGTGGCAAAGAATTGATGCTTTTGAACTGTGGTATTGGAGAAGACTCTTGAGAGTCCCTTGGACTGCAAGGAGATCCAACCAATCCACCCTAAAGGAAATCAATCCTGAATGTTCTTTGGAAGGACTGATGCTGAAGCTGAAACTCCAATACTTTGGCCACCTGATGTGAAGAGCTGACTCATTTGAAAAGACCCTGATGCTGGCAAAGATTGAAGGCGAGAGAAGAAGGGAACGACAGAGGATAAGATGGTTGGATGGCATCACCAACTCAATGGGCATGAGTTTGGGTAAACTCCGGGAGTTGGTGATGGACAGGGAGGCCTGGCGTGCTGCAGTCCATGGGGTCGTGAAGAGCTGGACACGACTGAGTGACTGAACTGATTGCCATTTTCTTATTTGTTTGGGGTTGATTTTGTAGATCTTTATTCTTCTCTTGTATTTCTTGACTATATAAGTCTATTTAACATTTGTTGTAAAACTGGTTTGGTGGTACTGAATTCTCTTAACTTTTGCTTGTCTGAAGAGCTTTTTAATTCTCCATCAATTTGGAATGAGATCCTTGCTGGGTACAGTAATCTTGGTTGTAGGTTTCTCCCTTTCAATTCTTTAAATATATCCTGCCATTCCCTTCTGGTCTGCAGAGTTTCTGCTGAAAGATCATCTGTTAAGCATATGGGGTTTCCCTTGTATGCTACTTGTTGCTTCTCCCTTGCTGCTTTTAATATTCTTTCTTTGTGTTTAGTCTTTGTTAATTTCATTAGTATGTGTCTTAGCATGTTTCTCCTTGGGTTTATCCTGTATGGGAATCTTTGTGCCTCTTGGACTTAATTGACTATTTCCTTTTCCATGTTGGGGAAATTTTCAACTATAATCTCTTCAAAAATTTTCTCATACCCTTTCTTTTTCTCTTCTTCTTCTGGAATCCCTATAATTTGAATGTTGGTGCGTTTTATATTCTCCCAGAGTTCTCTGAGACTGTCCTCAGTTCTTTTCATTCTTTTTATTTTATTCTGCTCCTCAGAAGTTATTTCCACCATTTTATCTTACAGCTCACTGATTAATTCTTCTGCTTGAGATACTCTGCTATTGATTCCTTCTAGAGTATTTTTAATTTTAGTAATTGTGTTGTTTGTCTCTGTATGTTTATTTTCTAATTCTTCTAGGTCTTTGTTAATTATTTCTTGCATTTTCTCCATTTTCCTTTCAAGGTTTTTGATCATCTTTACTGTCATTATTCCGAATTCTTTTTCAGGTAGTTTGCTTATTTCCTCTTCATTTATTTGGACTTCTGTGCTTCTAGTTTGTTCCTTCATTTGTGTAGCATTTCTCTGCCTTTTCATTATTTTTTTTTTAACTTATTGTGTTTGAGGTCTCCTTTTCCCAGGAGGCTTCAAGGTTGAATTCTTTCTTCCTTTTGGTTTCTGGCCTCCTAAGGTTTGTCCAGTGGTTTGTGTAAGCTTCTTATAAGGTGAGATTTGTGCTGAGTTTTTATTTGTTTATTTGTTTTTCCTCTGATGGGCAAGTTTGAGTGAGGGGGTAATCCTGTCTGCTGATGATTGGGTTTGTGTTTTTGTTTTGTTTGTTGTTTAGATGAGGCATCCTGCACAGGGTGCTGCTGGTGTTTGGGTGATGCCAGGTGTTGTACTCAAGTGGTTTCCTTTGTGTGAGTTCCATCTGATACCCCCTAGGGTTAGTTCTCTGGTGGTCTAGAGTCTTGGAGTCAGGGCTCCCACTCCAAAGTCTCAGGGCTTGATCTGTGGTCAAAAATGAAGATTCCACAAGTGGCTTCTTATGGCATTAAGTGAGATTAAAACAAATATCCCAAAACGAGAAACCAAAGATGAACTCCAGACAAATGGCAGTTACAAAATCAGGCAAATAATAATTAAAATAATAGAATATCCATATACACCCATGAGCAAAGTCAAAACAGTCCAACAAAAATAAAGTACAATAGATTGATCCAGAGAACAAAGGAAATAAAAAATTATATTTACCAGTCAAGAACAAAACTAACTAAAGCACAGACTGGAAAACAAAACTAAAGAAATGTGACAAGTGGGGAATAAAGTAATGAAAACAAAACTAACAAATATGTTGAGAGGAAAGGACAAAAAGAATAGATATGCAAGTTAAATAGAAGTGGATAAAGAAGATTTATATACATTAAAGATTAACTGCAAGGGCAAAAGAGCAATAGGAAAGGCAAACAAAGGAATAAATGTAGAAAAAATATAATAGGTTTAAAAAAAATTAAAAGTTAAAATTATGGGGGAAAAAAGGAGGAAGAAACAGAAAAGAATAAAAAGGAAAACTCCACAGAACTGCAAAGGCTCCATGCAGAGACAGCATGGTTTATAACAACAATAAAAAGTGTGACTGAATATACACCCATAAGCAAAATCAAAACAGTCCAACAAAAATAAAGTACAATAGATTGACCCTGCAAACAAAGGAAACCAAAAATTATGTCTACCAGAACAAAACTAACCAGAGCACAAATTGGAAAACAAAACTAAAGCAAGGTACCAATTGGGGAATAAAACAATGAAAATAAAACTAACAAATATGTTGAGACAAATGGAAAGAAAGAAAAGAAAGAATAGCTATCCAAAGTTAAACAGAGATAGATAAAGAAGATTTATATATATTAAAGATTAACTGCAAGGGGAAAAGAACAGTAGGAAAAGCAAATAAAGGAATAAGTGTAGAAAAAGTAATAATAGGTTTATAAAATTAAAAAAAAAAAAATTTTTTTTTTAAGTCCCCAGAACTGCAAAAGCCCAACACAGAGGCAGAGGTTTATAACAACAGTAAAAAATGTGACTGAGGAAAAAAAGAAAAAAGAGCTCAAAAGCTTAATTAGATTCATAGTGGCAATAAAATCGACAACTACAACAGAGCAGGGAGAAAAAGGGAGAAAAAATCCAAAAGAATCTACAGAACAAGTCAAAACATAAGAATAACAAATGTTTTTCTTGAGTCACTGCTGTCAGAGTCCTTTCCCTCTCTGGGAGTCACAGTCCACTTCAGCTCCCTAGGATGCCCTCCAACACTGTACTGGTCTCTGGACTTGCTTTGGGGGCAGCTCAGATTCTAACCTGGTCCTGCTCCTTTGTGTTCTTGCCTCCAATGTCCACAGCTATCAGAGCTAGTGCATTTTCTTTTGTGGGAGCTCTCACTGTCTTTTGATATATTCCATAGACACACAGTCTGCCTAGTTGATTGTGTGGATTTAATCTGCAGCTTGTACAGCTGGTGGGAGGGTTTTGGGTCTTCTTCCTTAGTCACACTGCCCCTGGGTTTCAGTTCAGTTCAGTTCAGTTCAGTTCAATTCAGTCGCTGAGTCGTGTCCGACTCTTTGCAACCCCATGAATCGCAGCACACTGTGGTTTTATTTCCACCTCTGCATATCGGTCGTCCACTGGGGTTTGCTCCTGAGGCTGCCCTGGAGGACTTGGATTTGTCCCAGTGAGGGCCACATGTGGAGGTGGTGCAGCTGCTTGGGTCGCAGGGGTTCTGGCAGCACCAGGTACTCAGGGGAGTTGGCAGCTAGGGCAGCAGGAAATATACTCTAGAAGGGTATGGCAACCAGTATTGGCCAATATGCTCCAGTATTCTCTCCTGGAGAAGACAGAGAAGCCTGGCAGGCCACAGTCCACAGGGTCGCAAAGAGTCAGACACTGCCAAAGCGACCCTGAGCACAGAGGCGCAAGATCTTTTTTTTTTTTGCCTGTGGCAGCTCAGCACCAGTGAGAGCTGAGCGTGAAGGTGGTGCAGCACTTACCTGGCTTGCAGGGACCCTGGCAGTGCCAAGTGTGAAGGGACACAGACTGCCTCCACTGCAGGAGTTATGGCCCTATTAGAATCTTATTTTGACCTTCTGGTAGCTGGCGATCAGAAGGCCTCTTTGGCCAGTCTTTCTCCATAGCTCTGTCTGTTTAGGCACTTAGAGGGCTTCCTTGCCTGGGGTCCTTCTCTGTTGTTCAGTGCATCAGGCGCATAGAGGGGCCCCTGGCTGGGGTCCTACTCTGTAGATCGGCGCGTCAGGCCTTTGATGGGCCAGGCTCTCTATTGTTCCGCTGCCTATGCTGGCAGGTGGGGGGAGAGAGGCTATGGTGATGGATCCACCCCCTATGCGTGACTCAGCGGTATCACCTTGCATCCATGGCTGCCTGGCTTTCCTCCACAGGCATTTCCCACCATAATCTCCTCCTTCACATCCCCTCAATTCTTCTCTCCGCAGTCAGCAGCAGCCCTCACCCAGGGATTGCTTCACAATCCCTAAACTCCAGGTCCCAGCCACTGCACCGTCTGGGGTAGGTATGGCTGCGGCAAGGGCTGTCAGATTCTCATTCCATTTAAGCTGCCACAGATCAGCTGTTTCACTCTCAGCCTTAAATATTTCTCCTCTGACTCAGACAGTTTCCCTGATGTGGGGATCGGACCCCTGCTTCAGTTCCCCCACCCACCGAGGGCAGGTCCAGTCCTGCTAACACTTCTGTTTCCCCCCCCTGGTTCCTTCACCCTACCGAGTTTTGTGTGGGTCTATATATTCTTTTCTGCAGGTCAGGTACTCCTGTCCGCTCTCAGCTGGTGTTCTGCATGCACTTCTGTGTCTGAAGGTGTCTTGCTGATGTATCGGTGGAGAGAGATATACTCCACAACCACCTACTCCTCTGCCATCTTGTTCTCTCTGGAATCATTTTCTTATTTCACTCCTTTCTTTTCTAAAGCACAGTCTATAACTGATCTGTAGAGGATGAGTCTGAGATGAGAGCATGCCAACTCAGTCACTCAGTCGTGTCCCACTCTTTGTGGCCCCATGAACTGTAGGCCATGGGATTTCCCAGGCAAGAATACTGGAATGGGTTGCCATTTTCTTCTCCAATGAGTTGAGAGACCTCCTTCTTATTTCAACTCTTTTGCACTATTTAAACCTTTAAACAATATGCATGTATTACTTTTGTTTCTTTTTTAATTTATTTTTAACTGGAGGATAATTATTTTACAATATTATGTTGGTTTCTGCCATATATCAGTATGAATCAGCCATGGGAACACATAAGTCCCTCCCTCTTGAACCTCCCTCCCACCTCCCGTCCCATACCACCCCTCTAGGTTGTCACGGAGCAATGACTTTTCAACTTAGAAAACAAATACATCTAAAGCATCACCTTCACTGGCAGTTTGATTCCATCATATAGAAGGACTTGAACGTGTTTTGATATTTCCCATCCTTGATCATGTCTGTATTTTCTCAATATTTTACTATGATATATAAAGCTACAGTGAGTATCCTTAACATACCACTCTATATCACCAATGCGATAGTTCCTCTGGCTGGATTCCTAGAACTAGCATTATTGGACCAATGAATGAGAACTTTTAAAGATGTTTATATTTGTGCGAATTTCTTTCTAATATACGGTATCGGTGTGCCCTTCCCATCACCAAAGTACACCTGAGATCACCTCACCTGTCCTCTCATTACTCCACCTTCCACCTTTTCTCTCTCTCTAAATAAAAGGAGGATGGAGCAGTTGAGTTCCTGAGTAATTGGGTCAAGCAAGTGTCTTGGGTCCTTGGATTAGGTTTGCTTGCAATTGTGATTTTTATTACCCACTCTTCAGTGGACACGGACGTCTTTGTGTTGCACACGTACACATGGAGCAGATGGGAAAGGTGATGCAGAGCGAGACATATGCCAATTCAAAAAAACAAAAAGTGCAAGCTGTGATCTCACCTTGCTGCCAGTCACCCTTCATCTGAAAGCAGCACACCCTCTTTTCCATCTATCAGTCATGTCAGGAGACGTTCTCCAGGGTAACTGCAGGGACTCTGTCTGGTTGCTCATATTCACATCCTCCTCCTCTGGAACTTATTTGTATTCCCACCAGCAAAATCCACCTGAGCCCATCTCACCACGCCTCTTATTTCTTCACCCCAAAGCTAAGTGGCCTCTCCTACCTAATCCCCTTCTTCTTCCTAGGGGTGTAAAATAAACAACAAAAACCCAAGGGATTACTTTAGTCACTGAACCTTGTCATTTTGTGCTGCCAGTGAAGACAAGGTGGGGAGAACAATAAATGATGGGGGCTCTTGGGAAGACTGAGGTAAGTACTCAGAGAAGAAGAAAAAAATCAGAACTTTCCTAGGCTCTGAAAGTAGAACCAAGCGTCCCCACCCAGAGCCAATGGGGCCCCTGAGTTTCCTTCTTACAGGAAAACACATTCTCACCTCAAATGTTACAATACCTGGGGCATCAGTGAAGCACCAGCAGTCCACGGAAGAGCCTTTACAACCCCCTGCCTCAGCCTTTGTCCGATGACTCTAAAGTTCTATGGAATAAGATCCAGGCTCCATGCTGGAGGCCACTGCGTACCGGAAGATGAGAATCACTTCTGAGTCTCCTGGATCCATCTCACTCTCCTTCCTTATGGTTTTCAGGCAACAAAGGAACAACCAGTCAGAGAAACTTGGAGGACAAGGAAAAAAGTGAGAATGGGGTGCGAATGGTGAAGTTCCCATTAGGCATTTGAGGAAACTGAGATGCGGTGATATTAAGGAACTTGCCAAATCGCATACGGCTAGGAAAGGGATCCACTCCACGTGCTGACCCTGTGGGCCAGGAAACAGTGTAGGTTTGCACTTCAGAGGAGAAGACAGCAGGACTGCTGTGAATTCCCCCAAGAACCTGCTCACGGGATGGGTTCAGACTGTTCTGTGGAGGTGCTCAGCCACCCACATCACCGACAGAGCACCCCAGTACCCGAAGATCCACACGGGGTGATGTGAATGTGAGTGACGAGAGTCCACGAAATTACCCAGGAGGACCTCCCCTGCCTCAGCTGGTGCAAGAAGTGTGCTCCTTTCCAATAACAGATGACAGGCAGCAAGATGAGCCCACAGCGTCCATCTGCAGAACTGGCACTGGGCCCACTCTGCCACGTCTCGCCCACCACCTTCAAATGTGTGCGTGGGAAACACACAGAGAGAGGTACTCGAGGCTGATCATCCAGCAGTTTACTCTGACTTCCGTTTTCATCACATGTCAAGTTTCCTTTCCACACCAGCAGGGGTTTGTCGGTTCCCATTCCTGATCCCTTTGCCCTTTCACTTTCATGTTGAGAGCTTTAACGGAATGGGCACAATTGAGCTAATGGGATCCAATGAGTGCAACTTCAGCAACATTCATTAGTTCAATCCTTAGTAATGACTGAAGTGGGAAATTCAAAGTCTTCCAAGTCACTGAACGAGAAATCTGGCCTGAATTATTCAGATAACGCTTGGTTTCATTTTACTCACAGAGGTCCAAGGCACAGACCAAATGCATGGATTAATACAGTCAGAAAAGAGAAGGAGTCTCCTGAAATGGGTTCTATTTTCTTGTGGTGTCAGAAAGCCTCTTCTGGGCCTTCCCTGGCATTATAGTGGTTTAAGAGTCCGTGTTGCCACTGCAAGGGACAGGGGTTCAATCCCTGGTCAGGGGAGTAAGATCCTGCATGCTGCATAATACAGAATACAGCTAAGAAAGAAAGGAAGAAAGCCTCTTCTGAGTCCTGGCCCCATCCTGCTGAGCTCACAGTCTCTTCCAGCCAGGAGAGCCAGTGCTCCAGCAACAGTTTCTTAAATAAACTATCAAGAGACCGCATACCATGGAGTGAGTCAGATGCGCTCTGCATACCTGTGTGAGCACCAGGCACTCTTCTCCAGTCAGCCAGGAACAGGATGGCCAATTTGCCCCAGTTTGCCCGGGACTTCCACAGTTTACTGTTGAAAGTCTCACACTCTGGAAGACCTCTCAGCCCCAGGCAAACTGAAATGGTTGGTCATCTGGGCCAGGAAATGAAGGAGGCGCGAGTCCTCCAGCATCTGCCCCTTTACTGCTCTACAACAGTAGAGCAAGGTGTATACTTATGGGACTTGCTGCTCACATCAGCCTGCATAGCGAGGGCATTTATGTCAACTGGGACAGAGGGCTGAGTGTCCAAGCATATCCATTTAAATGTTGTGTTACTTCTCTGAACTGAGATGTGTGTGTATGTGTATGCCTTTGCCTCTGTGTGCATTAACATGCACACACAAATATGTGTGTAGAAAATTTTTAAATAAAGATGAAACAAGAAAGGGATAAAAAGTATGCAAAATCCTACCATCCAGCATTCACCATTTTGAGAATTTTTATATGTGCCCTTATAGATTATAATGTTGGTATATCAGTTCAGTTCAGTTCATTTCAGTTCAGTCACTCAGTCGTGTCCAACTCTTTGTGACCCCATGAATCGCAGCACGCCAGGCCTCCCTGTCTATCACCAACTCCCGGAGTTCACTCAGACTCACGTGCATCGAGTCTGTGATGCCATCCAGCCATCTCATCCTCTGTCGTCCCCTTCTCCTCCTGCCCCCAATCCCTCCCAGCATCAGAGTCTTTTCCAATGAGTCAACTCTTCACATGTAGGTATATAGATAGGTATTAAAAACAATAAGTATGTTCCAGAAAAAAAATATGGTAATAAAAAAATGATACTTTGAAATTGTTCCCTCAACACTATAAGTATGTATCCACATCAACAAGTATAGTTTTACAGCCTCATTTTACATGACTACCTAGTATTCTGCAATATGTATATACCACAGATTACTCAATCACATTGACTACGTGGGACATTAAGGCTGCTTTCAGTTTTTCTTTGTTATATACAGTACTTGTTGCTTGGTCATTGGACACATCCTTTTTTATTTTCTTAGAATAAATTATTGAAAGTGGAACTGGTGAGTCAAAAAGATTGCTTTGGTTTTAACTCTTCTGATGTATACTATAAATATATCTCCCAGGAAAGTTACCACATTAGCAGTGTATAAATATGGCTCTTTCCCTCTTACTTGGAAAACCTAGTATTTGAAAATGTGTGGCTTATAAAAAGTTTGAGGGTATAAGGAAGTGAGCTCAATGTCTGGTCTTTCCAGGACAGGGAAGACTCCCTCTAACTTTTATTGACTCAACATTTAGCATCAGTCAAAATCATAGGTCAGCAAATTTTCTCTGTAAAGGATCAGGTCACAAGCATTTTAAGCTTTATGGGCCATATGGCCTTAAGCCTGTCATTGTAGCACAAAAGTAGAGACAATACAGAGGTGATTGTGAAGGTGTTCCAATAAAACTTTATTCACGAAAACAGGTGGTGGGTGGGATTTGGTCCACATGCTGCCCTGGCTGACCTCAGATTTAAATCATCTAGAACTTGTGAAAACACAGATTTCTGGATTCCACCAACACCCACTCCTCATTCTCCTAGGGAATCACTAAGTCTTGAGAGTAGACCCAAGCATTTGAATTCACAAATCTTTAAGTAATGCTGTTGCTGCTGTTTGGGGGCCAAGCTCCGAGCACCTCTGCACCAGGCAGCCCCCAAAAGCCTGAAGAGATCAGTACATTATTAAACTCACAGGAACCATCACATTTTTCTTCCAGGAGACTTAAATGCTTTGTGTGCCTCTCCTCTCTTGCCTCTTGAAAGGTTGCATCAGTCAAGGTAGCAAATTAAGGTCAATGGAATTCTCTCTAGCCAGTTTATGAGGGAAGGATGTACTTAGGTACATTCAAGTATTCAGACTCTTTGCAAAAGCTGGAGCAATCGTTCTCAGATCAGCTCCCAGAGTGACATGGTGGAGTGAGCCCAATGATGCATACCCACCACCCCTCCTGCACCCTCCCATAACCCAAGTCCCAGCCAAAGCCTTATGCCAGGTGGGGTTTTCAAGTGCCATGTATGGGCCATGGGGCAAGGGAGGCTAGAAAGAATAGATTCAGTGATTTGATACTGGGAAGGCTAACAGCCAGAGAACTATGAAAACATGGAGCAATGTTTAGCAGCTTTGGACGAAGCACTATCCATACAATTCCATTACTGGGAAAGAAAAGGCACAGTGAGGAACAGAAAGGTATAAATAAAGCAATAAAGCTTCAACTCTCTAGAATTTACTTCAAATTAGCAGGGCTGGGATGGACAGAATAGGTGGCCTTAGATGAGGCAGTGTAGATTATGAGTTGATGACTGTTGAGGCTGGGTGAACATGGAGGTTTATTGTTCTTTCTTCTTTACCATCTGTTTAGAATTTTTCATAATAAAAAATAAAATTTAAAAAGGCATCCAAAGAAGGAGTTAAGTAATGATTTCTGATCCCTCAAAGGCAGGATCTTTCCAAGAAGCCTGTACACCGTAATGAAGGACCTTCAGATGGGAGTTATTTTCATAGCACAATCATTGTTTTCACAACATTCCCAAAGGGAAAAAACAGGTGACTTTTTCAGTGGAAAGTAGGCCACGATGAGGCACTATTAAGGTATAATCATCATGCTTGCTTCGCTGGACAAATATACCATGACAACTTGCTACATCAATGGAGCAAAAAGAGATCACAATGACTGGGCTACTACATAAGATCTCAAGCAAATAAAAATGCATGAGCTGGTTATATTTTTGTGTTTCTGACAAATAGTGAATATCATTTTTATTTTAGTATATGAGTGTCCCATGCAATATTTGGGCCATGCTTATACTAAAAAAGCATTTGTTGTTCATCTGAAATTCAAATTTAATTGGATATCCCATAATTTATCCAGCAACTCCATTTCTATGGCCTGTAAAATTTAGGAGAGTCCATCTTCCCCACCCTTCTCCAACTCATGGCACACCTCACTTCCCCCACAGACTTATCAGACAGGACCCCATAATTACAACTCTCTAGGTAGTTCACCATCAACGTTCCTTATTTTCCTAGAACAGCATTCTTCCCACTCCTTGACAGGTTCAGACTGTCAGCCTGACCTCTGGCCCTTGAAGAGAAGTAGAGAAAGAGACTAGCTGTTTCCCTAAAAGCCATATTCAGCTGCCCCCCACTCAAGTTCCCTTCAGTATTCTCCCACCATGACTGAAAAGACCCTCTGAGATGTATAGGTCTTTCCTGACCCTACATCTTTGATCCACACAGATGGACTCTGCAGAACCCAAGCTCCAAAGCAAATAGGGAAAGAATGATTTCATACTGGAAAGGAGGAGCCATCTCTTCATCCAGCTTAATTCTGTCTCAGTTTGTCTCAGCCAGTCTGATTGTTAACGCTCAGGTGATCGAGTCTCTGATTGTTAATGTTCAGGTAAGCAAGTTTTTATAGAGGGACATTCCTTTTGTCCGGTCTCGCCTATTGGTCATTTGACAACCCATTAGCATCTCCACTGGCGGTGAGCCAGAGGAAGGAAGTGACAAAATATCATGAGTCAACACGTTACTTGCCAGAGTTCTGGTAAAAGGAGTTAAAGATTTCAAAGGAAGATGACTACGGAGAAAACAGGAGTTTGAGATTACTGGAGTTTCCCTTCTCCTGCCCCATCCAACCAGAGACAAACCAAGAGTCAAGTTTCATGGCTGAACCTCTCCTGGTGGAAGTTCTAGACAGAGACTACATTCCCTCTGCTGGAATCATGGGAAATATCTACCATTCATGACTTTTACTTTGAGGTTAAACAAATTTGAGTGCTCTGATGGGAGAAATACAGTGATTTTAAAAGCCAACAGCAAAGGACTTCCCTGCTGGTCCAGTAGTTAAGACTCTCTGCTTCCACTGCAGAGGGTGCAGGTTCTATCCCTGTTTGGGGAACTAAGATCTTCCCTGCAACATGGCGTGGCCAAAATAATAATAAAAGTACTATTTTTTCTTTAAGCTGGTGATAGGATCCAGATGGACTAGGAGGAAGGCAGAATTCTTCAAGAGATTAGAACAGCCTCTGTTCAGAAAAACAATATGAAAGGGTATGTTTTGTTACAAAAGATTAGGTGCCTTCAGTGGATGGGAGGTCCCAGCACAGAAGAATTAAACCACTTGCTTTGCACAGAATAGGATAATTGTTATTATTCATATTTTAGAGTTCCCCTTAGGTGGGGAAGACAGGGTTTCAGGTGGTCATGGAAAGGAAGAGAGAGGTGAAGAAGTGGGAGACAGAGGGGAAGGGTTATCCAAGCAAATGCATCAGCAGGCATGGCCATAGAGAAAATGATAGCCAGGGAGTAAGTGCCCATGCCAGGGTTGGCTGAGGGATTCCAGGATAGATCAGGGCTACCTAGCATAAAGAAACCCTTTGTTATGAAAAGTGTCAAGCATATACAAAAGAATCCAGGCTAATATAATGAGCCTCCATGGACCATACCCAATTTTAACAATTAACTCGCAGTCAATCTTGTTTCATCTAAAGTGCCCCACCCACTCACACAAAGTGCCACACCCACATCCTCCTCCATCAATTACTTTGAAGGACGCTCCAGACATCATATTTCCTGGGTAAATCTTTTAGTACAGCATTTGATTTTAAGTAGTAGCCTTTTCTGAGCTGTGCTGCTGTCTCCCTAAACTAGCCACTATCTTCCTTAAAAGCCTATATAAAAGAAAGACACATCCCTACCTGCATCCTTTACTCTCAAAACTCTACTCCAGCACCACTGCACTTCCAAGCCTAGATGTGTGGTAGTTCACCCTCATGAAGCAATTCTGTGACACCAGCTGGGGGTCCTACAATATAATTCCAGTCTGATACCATCTACCCGGGGAGAACGTCAGACCTCAGGCAGGTTAGGGACTCAGACCCATGAGGCTGTCCCACTCAGATGGGATGCCAATCCCATGCCAATCACAAGTCCAGGTTGTCATCTGTGGCTCTGACCTACTGTCTGTAAACCAGAGGTTCCCACAACCCATTCTCCTTGGGTTCAATTAATTTGCTAGAGTGGCTCATGTAACTCAAGAAAACAGTTTACTTACTAGATTTCTGGGTTATTTATAAGAGGATGTTATTCAGGATCAGCCAGATGGAAGGGATGCATGGGGTCAGATGTGTGGGAAAGGGCACAGAGCTTCTGTGTCCCCGGCAGGCGCGTTGCCTTCCTAGCAACGCCATGGGTTCATCTACCTGGAAGCTGTTGGAACCCTATCCTTTGGGGGTTTACAGAGGCTTCATTATGTAGGCACGGTTAAATCATTGGCCATTGGTGACTGAACCGGAGGTCAGGGGATGGACTAAGTTCCAACCCTCTAATCACATGCTGAGCTCTCCTGGCCAGTAGCCCCCAGCCCTAGGGTCTTCCCAAAAGTAACTTCTTTGCCATAAACTCAGATGGGGCTGATAAAATAAAAATTCATATTCAAAGGCAAGTTGAGGAAAATTTAAACATGATTTTTCTCTGCCTTTTGGCCTCCTCTCTTCCCTCTACCATGCACTGTGTGTCTGCATTATGCATGGACCAAACCTCCCCATCGGCAGAAATATCTGCTCAACCATAAAGAGCAATATTCTCCCAGCATCAAGACAACTCCTTAAGAGATAACATTCCTTCTTAATCTTGTAAGGGGCCACAATGAACCATGGCCCACTACTTATGTCGTATGCTCAGAGATGGATTGTGTAAACTGACCATAATATGTCATTTAACGTACAGTCCTCTGTCTCAAAAACTTATATAACTACATTTCAACCTCTGATGGGTGGAACAGACCTCAGAGCTTTCTGAAAGACTCCTTGCTAGGTTATAATCTTCTATTTGGTGTGAATAAAATTTTCTATTTCTTTCTTAGATTGACTGGTTACTGTTTTTTGTCCACAGGGTTGAAAGAGGCTTGTTATGACTAACGAAAGACAACTTTATCACTCTTACAACATAGAAAATTCCAAACATTTTAGGAGTGCTGAGCAAGAAACTGGGACCAAAATATGTATGTCATTAAAAAAAAAAATTGTAACTCCTATGTTTTCAATCAATGCAAGATTTTTTTTAATGTGGACCATTTTCAAAGTCTTTATTGAATGTGTTACGATATTGTTTCTGTTTTAAATTTTCTTTTTTCTTTTTTTGACCTGAGGCATGTGGGATCTTATCTTAACCAATGGACTGCCAAGGAAGTCCCTGTATTTCTTATTATAAATCACAATATTACCTGTCACCCGCAGGAGCCTAGATAGTGATGCTTTGGGGAAGGGGAAAAATGAAAAAGAGGTCATGTTCCAGTGGGGTTATGCTCTCAGACTCTGAAATAAGGTGACAGCAAGGGTGACGAGGGGAACAGGAACCCACAGAAACCTACAGGAAGGTCAGGGCAGGGTGTCGGACTTCCCACAATATTCGTACTAAGTGATGACCCAAGCCCTGCTCTCAGGACATTCGATGACAGTTCATACCAGAGAATTCCTGGAGACTTACACGGCATACCCACTCTGGCAACAGACTATCCGGGTTATATGTTCATTTAACTTTAGCAAGTTCCTCATTTTCACTAGCTAATTCTGTGTACATTTCAAATGAGAGTCCCAAGCAACATTTTGCATTATTCAAAATAGCTTAAAGAAACCAAGAACCTTTAGAGCTCTTTCTCTCTCTCTCTCTTTAGAACAATGAATTGTTTAGAGGAAATAAAAACAGTCTATAGCTGAATTCACACTGATGTTTCCAGAAAGAAAATGGTCATGGGAACTCAAGTGCCTGGTTCCATTCTCTGGACAAAAGAGAATTGCCCTTCAGTACTTTATCACCTGTTCTCTACACCTGGATCGTTCCACCCTTTCATCAAAGGTCTGTTGTCAGCGATTTTCAAAGAAAAAATACATCTCATGTCATTTCTTTCCTGAATTAAAATTCCGTCATAACTCTTTTTCTCCTCTCCCGATGAGTTTTTCTGACACCCATGAAGAATTTCCTCTTCAAAGCCCTGTTTTCTTACCTCCATCACTTAAAACTCCACTTGACACCTGCCTTCCAGGGGAGACAACACCCTTTACAGTTCAAAATCTTGCCAGTAATTTTTTGTAATCCCTGATAAGATCTTTGCTCACTCAGCACAATATGTATATACTTTGCTCACCCATCCTCTCCTCTGTGAATTAAGGTTTGTGTACCTGCTAATGATCCCATAATGCCCCATCTCTGGAGGACAAGGGCCCCACAAAGAAAGGATAATCCGCTCTCATGGAGGGCTTGTCAGCAGCTGACTCAGCCTGTCTGGGGTAGACCTGAGAATCTGCATTTATATGCAAAGACAAAAGATGAACACGACTTCTCTGGCTTTGAGAAGATTGCTATCTGATGGATAAATCCCTCCTTTCATCTGAGCAGCACTTTAGATTTGAAAATTGCTCTCAACCTTAAGAGATTTTTTTTTTTTTTTTTTTTTTAACAAACCCTCACTACAATCCTAGGAGAGAAGTAGATTCTGGATCGAAAGTCACAAAACCTGCATTTGAATTTCAGCTCTACCAAATATTAGCTCTGTGACTTTGGACAAGTAACTTAAACTCTCAAAGCCTGAGTCATCTGCAAAATATGAATAAAATCCTCCCGGGTAGATAATACCCACGTTTGTGAAAATCCTTTGTGGCTGCAAAGTGCTGTTCAAATATATGGTAGTAGAAAAGAAGACAGCCTAAGGTCAGTGTGAGAAAGACAACCAGAGTACTATGAGGACAGAGAGGAGGAAGATGCATTCAGCTGGCATGAGAAAAGATTGAATGAGGGGAGTTTTGTGAAAAACAGGCAGCCAGTTCAGTGGGGAAGGGAGATGAAGGCTGGAAAATGCATGATATACAAAAAGAAAGGATATGGGGAGATGATGAATCTAATGATACAGGTGGAGAAGGATTTTAAAGTCACATTACTGTAAGCTTTGAGTACCAAGCAAAAAAGCTTGAACATGATTTGGTAGATAATGGGCAGTCAATGAAAGGTTCTGATCGCAGCTCAACATGTTCAGAAGACAACGAACGTTGGTCTGTGGACTAAGAGATTGGAAGGGGAGGGCCCCGGAGGCGGAGAGAAGGAGAGAATGGGACACACTGAGACTGTAGCATTGACACACAGGCACTATCATGTGCAAAACAGACAGCTAGTGAAAGTAGCTGTATAGCACAGGGGGCTCAGCTCGGTGCTCTGTGATGACTAGAGGGGTGGGATGAAGCGGAGGAGGGCTCAAGAGGGAGGAGATACATGTACACATATGGCCGACTTACGTTGTTGTATGGCAGAAGCCAACACAGCACTGTAAAGCAATTTCCTCCAACTAAAAATATATTTTTAAAAGAGTCAATTTTCCTTAACAAATCTTCTCCCTTCCCAACCTCTAGATCCTTATCCACCTCCCCATCCCCCACCACCATAGCCTTAGAGTAAATCCCAACCCTTTGAATGATCACCATCTCCCCCAGAGAGCCCCTTGGAAATGCCGGGCAGCTCTGTCTTCTGGAGCGTTACACAGAACACATGCTCCCTCTTCCTCTTCTCTTTCCTGGCCACCCTCTCGTCCTTATCCGAGCTTCTCTTCTTATTGCCAAGCCCTCTTGGATTTTTCAGCCGTTTCTCATTTGGGAGGCTTTCTCTGCCATTCTGGTTACCCTCCTCTGGGTATCATTTTGTTTCTCCCTTAGAAAGATAAGCACACAGCACTACCAGAGACACTTGGGAAATTTAAGCAAACAACCTCTTGATGTTTGGATAAGAACTTAATTCCCTGTCCCCCCTCTTTTCTTTACTGGGTAACTTTACTGGGAATACTTGAGAAAAGGTCAAGTTCAAGGTCCAGGTGAGTTCTTATCGATCTGTGATGTCACTGATCCCCTGAGCCTTGATGGTAGTTAAATTAAATGCATCTCACTCTGACCTGGGTTTGCTGAACTCTCCGTGGGGCACACTCTTTCCTTTTACAGAAGCCAGCCTTGAAGTTCACACCCTCTCTGTTGTCCCCTAAATGAGCCTGACTTGCTTGCATTTCCTCCTTAACTTTTTCTTTATGCTTTTCACGTAATGATCATTACTTTCTTTACTTCCATTTTCCCAAGCCTGAAGGGTTAGCCTGTCCATGGCTGATGTGTGGACATCTTGGGGATCTCTTGTGGCCTCACTAGGCCCACTAGAAGTCTCCTTAGCAGCAACAGAACAGAAATGCACCGTTAATAAATTCCCATTTATCCTAATAGCAAGGCCAGTGCGATTTCAGGTCAAGATCACATTCAATCATGCATAAACAAATCCTATCACCTAATATGTATATAGAGGCTCTCAGGAGTTCAAAATACCTCTAGACTAATGAATAATCATTTCATTATTATTGTGCAAAGAATTCCTCGGTAGCTCCTCCTCACTCACCAAACCCCAAAAACATTTTCCAACACGTCATCCTCATTTCCTCAAACTACATGGCAAGTGTAGCTGAGGAAAAAATAAGGACAGATTGGATTTTCACTTTGTGTGGAAACTCATTTCCTTTGCTTACAGAAGTGAAAGGTCTGTCTGAGCTCAGGGGAGGAAACGAGATGTTTTGATTTGATAAAGATGTTTCTTTCATGTTGCTCGGTGAAGAGGCATACTCAGATTCATTTGGAGAACAATTTTTATTGACTGTGACTCATTATAAAGAATGTCATGTGCTGGCATTTCATCACGAAGCAGGGAATCTTTGCCTTATAGGGCCTTTGGCTCAGATATGATTCAGGAATGGAAAAATGGGCTTTCGTGGGAAATCTACTAACTCAGCTGGGACCAGATGAATGCAAGTGAAAGTATGGCACTCCCTACCACTCTTTTATGCTACTTTATGCTACCTTATGGAGGAGAAGATATTATTCTTATGCCTCTGAAATTAAGAACACAAGCAAATGCTGATTTTCCCTTATAAGGGCTGAAATAACCCCAAAGGACCATGTTGTCTATTCATTAAAGTTTCAGGAATTTTTTTTTTTAAGGGAGGTAGGTATTACAGGATGTATCCATCTGTATATATGTGTGGGCACTTTAAAAATAAATCCCATGTAGGGCTTCCCTGGTGGTCAGTGGGTAAGAATCTGCCTGCCAATGCGTGGGACACGGGTTCAATCCTGGCCCAGGAAGATCCTACATGCCAAGAGGGAACTCTGCTCGTGCGCAGCAACTATTGAAGCTCACATGCCCTAGAGCCCACGCTTCACAACAAGAGACGCCATTGCAATGAGAAGCCCATGAACAACAAGTAGAGAAAGCCCTCGCACGGTAACAAAGATCCAGTGCAGCCAAAAATAAATAAATCTAAAAAACAAAATAGTGAACTTGTCGATTAAAGATAAAGAAAAATAAAGTGCAGTATTGACTGTGCTGGAATTATATAAGACACTATCTGGTTTGAATATTTCATGAAATGAATTATTAATAAGTGAAAGACCCTAAAACAAAAGCCTTACTGGTTAGATAAAGTTTTGTTCCAGTCTCTACAGCCCTGATTACATCAGAGAGAGAACAGTTGAAGTATGGTTAAGCCTGTTGAAGAAACAGGAGGCTTATTCTAAAACCACAAACTTTTCACACCAGAAGAATATAATTATTCAGGGACATTTTTAGAAGCCTAACTCATGTGTCTTCAAGACAAAATGGAATACAGAATGGTTTAAAGACTCGTAGTTGTGAAAATAAAAGTTGAACTAGAAAGCCAAAAGAAAATCATCAGAAATCTCCGTGGAAATGGTAAATGACTGATTACACTGATTCCCTCCATATTGCTTTCTAACATGCCTTCCTCCCCACCTAAACGTCCCCACATATACCTTCTTCCATGCTCACTCTTCTTGGAAGTGTTCAGGACCATAAATGTAGCTATTTTAGTAAGAGAGTGGATAATCTCCTCCAATAGACAAGTCTCAGTTTAGACAGTATATCTGACTTACATCTTTGGGGTGATGTGGCAGATTAATGTTACTAGAAGGTGGTTAACAGCCTTCAGGGAAGATAAATAATGTTAATTCACTCTTCTTCCAAAACTAAGGACAAAGCTGTGAGAAACTTCATGGCTGAGAAGACAACCAATATTCAAACTGGCTGACAGCAAAAGATAGAAGAAGGGTGACGCATTTGTTCCCTGATGAATGTGGAGGATACAGATGAAACACTGTAAAGGCAAACAGAGTAGAAGGTGGATGTAAATTAGAGAAAAGCAGACAGCGGGTGTTCAAGGAAAAGCTAGTCGACGACATGTTTCTGTACTTCACAAGAGGCTAGAAGAGGAATCCTGCAGTGTGGTCTCCATGGAAAGACTTCAGGCTGGGGAGGTTCTTCGAATGCTGGGTCAAGATTTTCAGTTCACCTGAGAACACTTTGTGTCTTAACCCTAACCCTTAATGCTCCGTGGCGTTACTTTTAGATCACTATGTTCCCCAGTGGCCTGACTCCGACTGAAGGGGAGAGCACGTGTCAAAATCTGGTGAAGAACTGATCAAAAAATGGTGGAGATTGATAGCAAAGTGCTGATTCATGAGGGCTTCAGAGATTTTAAGAAAGAAGAAGAAAGGAAAGGAAATCAGTGCTTGTTTAGGCCTGCAGCAGGTGGAAACTAGAGAAGAGACAGTTAAGGGATGTCACATTTCTTCTTCAGGTGATGAAAATGTCCTCAAATTGACTGTGGTGATGGTTACACATATCTGAATATACACTTTAAATGAGTGAATTATATGGTATATGAATTACGTATCAATAAAGCCGCTTTTAAAGCCTATAAGAAATTAGATAGATGGTCAATATGGTATGTGAATCAACCTTGACACAGCATCCTCCCAGGGCTAGAAGGTTAAAACGTGGGCATTTGATAATAAACTCAGAGTCATTGTATTCCATATTTCACACCTCTTAGGGGAAGTCTGTCTCTCTGCCATTGTACTGTATGTGTGCTCGGTTGCGTCTGACTCTGCAACCTCATGGATTGTAGCACACCAGGCTCCTCTGTTCATGAAACTTCCCAGGCAAGAATACTGGAGTGGGTTACCATTTCCTTCTCCAAGGGATCGTCCTGACCCAGGACTCAAAGCCGTAACTCTTGCATTGGCAAGTGGGATCTTTACCACCAAGCTACCTGGGAAGCCCTCTGTCATTGTTTAGATACCGCTGTTTCCAAAGTTGAATGACCTTGCTCTGTTGGAGCCCGCAGACTATGGGTGTGATGAACGTGTCACAATTCAAACACTTGAAAAGTAGGTACCAGCCAGAGAGAGACCCAATGGGAGCAGTTTCCACATCTCCCTGCAGAATGGGCATCCAATTAAAGGAGTCATTACCCTGTCTTATCTGGAGATAGTGTTTCTCAGATGAATGAATTGGAACTGAAACCCAGTAAAGATTCTTTACTCCTTTACATAATTAGGACATCATTTACAGGTCTTGGACTACTTGGGTATCCCCCAAAGTTCCTCACATATGGCTGGCATTCCTAGAAACTTAATAAATATTTTCTGCTTTTAATTAGATTGAATTCCAAAGAAGGAGCTTTAAAGATTAGGCATTTTATAATGGGTGAACATTCTACTTCCAAATGTAATAGCTAGAATATAAACCCTAGAAAAAGGAAAGTATTCACTAAACACCAAATCTCCTTTGAGAAATGATTGCATCAAGTTTACTGGTTAGCCTTTGTTTTATTAAAATACTTAAGAAAAACTGACCTAGCAGATACCTATAACTAAGAAATCTTCAGCTCTGAATAATGTATTACATACTGTGTAACTATTAGAACTTTCCCTTGTGAGTCCAATAATCTTAGCAACAGCTCCCTTTCCAAACATGCCAAGAAAGATATGTTGCTTTTGGTTACGGACACTGGAAAATCAACAGACCAAAACACCCAGAAGAACCAAGTAGAGAGAAGACCGACTCAGGTCATCCTGCAGCCTCTGAGGAGCTGAGGATGACCACAGACTGTGATGGCCTCGAAAACTTCTCCCCTCACTTCCAGACCACCACCAGATCATTCCCACCTGGCCCTCCACATGTGTAGTCTGCCATCATGCTGAAGAGAAGGGGGATTTAAACTGAAGTCAGTCCCAACAGTTCCCAGAACCACAGTTTAAAAAGAAAGAAATTAACTTTAAATCATACCCTTGAGACTAGAGCCAGATCTTTTTAGATAACAAGTGTTCTCTTTCTCTGTGCATTTACAAGAGTGAAATGCATTAGTTAAGTGGGTTAATTGGTCCTTTATTGCAAGGAATTCTTGAGGATATTCATTATGAATGCTCTGTGGGTGAATAAATGGTTGAGAAGAGAGCCAATCAATTTCTTCCTCTCTGTCCATACTGGTTGCTGTGAACACTGCCAATGTCTCACCAACTACAGCCATCTGTCAGCATCTGTGGGGGATTGGTTTCAGGACCTACCCCTGCTTTCCCATTAAGGATACCAAAATCCAAGGATGTTCAAGTCCCTTATATAAAATGACAGTATTTGTGTACAACGTATGCATGTCCTTCTGGGCACTTTAAATAAACGCTAGATTACTTATAATACTTAACATAATGTAAATGCTACGGAAAAAGTTGTAAATGCAAAGTCAATCCTATCTAAATAGTTTCTGGCATGCAAATTCAAGTTTGATGTTTGGAAATTTCTAGATTTTTAAAAAATATACATTTTCAACTTGAGGTTGGTTGAATCCGAGAATGTGAAACCAGTGGATAGATACAGAGAGCCCAGCTACCTAACTAGGTATCTTTACAGTATTTTAAATTCTGAGTAAAACCATTATTAGTGTCCTCTGCACTCTCATCTTGAGTATAACAAATCGTTATGATTGCATAATTTGGTTATACTCCTTAAAATGCTGTCAAACATGTTTGATCTTCATAACTGAGAGAAGCTGTATAGTAATCTTTAATTTACTCAGCATTCCGGAAGATTAAATGAATTTTCTTGACCACTAAAGTTTATCCCTTTATATAACAAAAATCTCTCTAAAACACATTGAAAGAAACAAATATACACTAAAATGAGAATATTGTCTAGGATATCATCAAGAGTTTTCCACTGAGTTAAAAAACACAAGTTCTGACAGGTTACAAGGAAAAGGATCCTCCTGGACATCATTGATGAGTTACGAACTTTGACATTTTAGGGGAGGTGATATGACAATATGGATCCAAATCTTATGAACGTTCAACTCACTGACCCCACAATCCCTTTATTCTTTTAATAATATTTGCTGCTGCTGCTGCTAAGTCACTTCAGTTGTGTCTGACTCTGTGAGACCCCATAGATGGCAGCCCACCAGGCTCCTCCGTCCCTGGGATTTTCCAGGCAAGAACACTGGAGTGGTTTACCATTTCCTTCTCCAATGCATGAAAGTGAAAAGTGAAGGTGAAGTCGCTCAGTCATGTATGACTTTTAGTGACCCCATGGACCACAGCCTACCAGACTCCTCCATCCATGGGATTATCCAGGCAAAAGTATTGGAGTGGGTTGTCATTGCCTTCTCCAATAATATTTGAGTGCCTATCAAATACAGCACAATTGAGGTACACTGATGACCAACACAGGTGAGCTTCCTGCTCTCAGGTAGCTTACATGCTCACGAAGAGAGAGTGAGACAATTTATAAGCACACAGATGGACAGAGGAAATAAATTCAGACTCTGGTAATTCCTGGCAAGAGAAGTATAAGCAAGGGAGGAACTTGCTTCTGTTGGTGTCAAGAAAGACCCTGTGGCAGAAGGACTGATGTCCTGGCAATACCCAGCCTCACCTTTAAGAAGAGAGCCTTGGCACTTTCCTGATAGCGCAGGGGTTACCACTCTGTGTTTTCAATGCAAGGGGTTCAGGGAACTGAGATTCTACATGCTGCATGGAAATACATAAATAAATAAATCATCATCGCAGATCACAGAAAGGAAGGAAGGAAAAGAAAAAAGAAGAAGAGAGCCCTAACTCAAAAAGAAAATGTAAAATTAGACCCACATTTCCTGGCCATCCTGAAGAGCAGGCTGGCATGTGAGATGTAATGGAAGTCGTTTGCTGGAACTTCTAGAAACCCTTCTTCATAAGTAGGACAATGTCAGGTCAATAATGTAAAAAAAGACTTCAGAGATATCGGGCCAGGGGAAGAGGGGGTTGGAAAACTGGATTTGGAAAGAAATACAGGGATGGAAAGAGAAAAGCAATTTTGATTTCACTCCAGCTCTGAAAATACATGCCCTCTGCTTCTCCTCCTTATTTAGCTGTAAAGCTTTAAGTGAAATAGTTCGAGGTTTGTTAGAAAGTTCTTCTTGGGGGAGGGATGTTATATCATGTAGAGGTGGTGTAACGCTGCGCGCTAACACATGTAGAAACATTACACAATACAGGAGAGAAGTAGACGGAGGTGGAAAGAATACTGGACCAGGAGTCCATCGACCTGGCTTCCAGTCCTGGTTCTGCTCTAATAAGCTGTGTGATCTTGGCGATCAACCGCAGCCAGCTTCCTCAACTGAAAATGAGGAAACTGGACTCACTCATCTGTAAGGCCTGTGTAAGGCCTTGTCCACATATCTTTTTTCCTTCCTTCTGCTATTAATGTCACACCTACCCACACACCCACACATACATAAACACAGAGGTTAAAGATTAAATCTTACTATGATCTTTATCATGAACGGGTCAACAGAGAGGAAAAATTACAATCATGAGGGAATTCTCTGGTGGTTCAGTGATAGGATTCTGTCCTTTCAATGCTGAGGCCCCAGGCTCAATCCTTGGCTGGGGAGCTAATATATCACAAGACACGAAATGTGCCCCCCTAAAAAAATTATAATCATGAAATGATGGATACTTATGTCCAGAAAACTTAATTTAGATCCTAGGATGATGAAAAAATGTATCCATGCTCTCTGATATAAATCACAGCAAGATCCTCTATGACTCACCTCCCAGAGTAATGGAAATAAAAGCAAAAATAAACAAATGGACCCTAATTAAAAGCTTTTGCACAACGAAGGAAACTATAAGCAAGGTGAAAAGACAGCTTTCAGAATGGGAGAAAATAATAGCAAACGAAGCACTGATAAAGAATTAATCTCAAAAATATACAAGCAGCTCATGCAGCTCAATACCAGAAAAATAAACAACCCAATCAAAAAATGCACCAAAGAACTAGAGACATTTCTCCAAAGAAGACACACAGATGGCTAACAAGCACATGAAAAGATGCTCAACATCACTCATTATCAGAGAAATGCAAATCAAAACCACAGTGAGGTACCATTTCACGCCACTCAGAATGGCTGGTATCCAAAAGTCTACAAGCAATAAATGCTGGAGAGGGAGTGGAGAAAAGGGAACCCTCTTACACTGTTGGTGGGAATGCAAACTAGTACAGCCACTATGGAGAACAGTGTGGAGATTCCTTAAAAAACTGGAAATAGAGCTGCCATACGACCCAGCAATCCCACTGCTGGGCATACACACTGAGGAAACCAGAAGTGAAAGAGACACATGTATCATAATGTTCATCGCAGCACTGCTTATAATAGCCAGGACATGGAATCAACCTAGATGTCCATCAGCAGATGAATGGATAAAAAAGCTGTGGTACATATACACAATGGAATATGACTCAGCTATTAACACTTTTGAGTCAGTTCTAAAGGATGAAACTGGAGGTGGATGACACTGGAGCCTTATTATACAGAGTGAAGTAAGTCAGAAAGAAAAATGCCAATACAGTATATTAACGCATATATATGGAATTTAGAAAGATGGTAACAACGACCTTATATGCGAGATAGCAAAAGAGACACAGATGTAAAGAACAGACTTTTGGACTCTGTGGGAGAAGGCGAGGGTGGGATGATTTGAGAGAATAACAATGAAACATGTATATTACCATATGTGAAATAGATGACCTGTCCAAGTTCGATGCGTGAAACAAGGCACTCAAAGCCGGTGCCCTGGGACAACCAGAGGGATGGGATGGGGAGGGAGGTGGGAGGGGGGTTTGGGATGGGGGGCACATGTACACCTGCGACTGATTCATGTCAATGTGTGGCAAAAACCACCACAATATTGTAAAGTAGTTAACCTCCAATTATAATAGTAAATTAATTTTTAAAATGTGTCCATGATTATTAGGTTGAACATGTCTCCTATGTATGAATAATGAACCTTGGTGCTTGGTCAATAGTAGAAGCTTATATTTATTTGTACAATTAGTGCCTACAAAGCAGTTTCGTGTAATAGCATGCCCACCTTTGAACTTCAGAACTAATTTAAGAAATAGGAAGGAAATCCAAATTGTTTCTTTTTTAACAAATAGACTAAGATGTGCACCTGTTAAATGATTTGCCTGAGTTTACATTGCAAGGGGTCCACCTAAGGCCTTCTCCCAATTCACCAGCACTGATCTGTGCTGCCAGGCAATTAGGATGGATGCTGAAGCCTGGTACTTCCCTTGCCTCCCGCTTTGTCTTTTCTATTCTGCCTCTTCTCATAACTCAGTGCTTGCCAATCCCTGATTCAACACTCACTGGCCTCATTCTGTAATTAAAAGTTATGAAGGAAGAATGGTCTAGAGCTGGGCCAAGTATATGAAAGAAATAAGTGGCTAAATGCACATGAGGAAAGAGTGTTTAACTTCAAGACTAATTGAAGAAATCTGTATCAAAGCAATAAGTCCAATTTTCAACTATTATGTTAACAAAGGTTTTAAAATATTATAATAATACTGACAAAGTAACAGAAAAAAATACACTTTAGAAACCACCTTTTAGAAAATAGAGATGTTTGGGAAAATTATTCGACTAATGTGTCTAAAGTCTTAAAATATTCAGGAATTAATTTGTACAATTTTATCCTAAATGAGGAAAAAGCTTTATTGGGCAAAGATTTTTATCACAGCTGTATTTATGAAAGCCAAATTCGGGAGCCACCTAACTGGCCCACTATAAGAAAATGATTAAGCAAACTCTACATGGCTACTCTACAGGGCTCATCAACTCCATTCCATTTTTAATGACTCAGTAATAGTTTATCAGTGTGGGAAAGTCCTAATGTGATGATGTATAACCTCCACCCAAAAGATTGGGGAAAAATGTGGGAAGGAGGTTGGTTGGATGTAAATAGAGGTAGACCCAGGATAGAGCAGGGCTTCTGGGGTCCAGGCTATTTGACCCCAACCAACTTATCCCAAATTCCCAGACAGCATCTTCTGCTCTTTTGCACCTGAAGATGCCAATAAAGCTTACTGTGTCCAAACTCTTAGTCATTATCTCTCCTTGGGGCTCCAGGAACCCTGAGAACGTGGGCACCCAGTGATAGGCTCTGCGATTATTGCACTGTCCCCTCACATGCTTGCCAAATTACAGTGACCTCACTCCAAATACGTGAAAATAAGTACGAACAAAAATGTAAGAACAGAGGTGTTCAATACACAACAAATATATCTGTGGAAACATAACACTGAATCCCATAAAAGAGTGAATCAGAAAATCAGGACTAACTGGACACACAATGGTATATTTTGTCCTCAGAAGTGTTTTCTCATGGGAGTCTGCCAGGCGGATATGTTCCATCACAGATACTTCTAAAATGCCATTATCTCTACAATTTATATTACCTTTGATACATCTAATTACACGGCATTGTTTTTACACAGTAAGATAATTGGATTCACTCTGAAGAGCTTCAGCAGAAAAAAAAAATCACAAATTGGATAAATTTCATATATGAACATGGGCCTAGGCGGAAGTTCATTATCACACCAGGTAGCATACAGAGTCTTAGAACTTGGTACGATGTTTATTCACCTATCTCGGAAACACTTCTTTAGCTTCAGATGGATCTGCTGAATATTTTGCTTTGTCTTTTAAGTGTTTAAATGTGCTCTCCTGGAGGCAACAGACGAATGAATGTTTGGCCGCTTTTCAGAAGAGAGTTCCTATAGGCCAGTTCCTCCAAAGTTCTTACCTGGTTCCAACAGTGAGTCACTGATACCAACAGGGAGTCCTACAATTCAATCCCGTTCTGCCACTCATCACCTGGAATAGGCATTCGATCCCACAAATGAAGAATTCAGTCTCAGAAGATTGCCTGCTCTTCAGATGCCAGTGTAAGTGGATTTGTTAAGCAGAAAAGGTGGAGGGTCCCTGGAGAAAGAGAACCAGGCATAATTTTCTTGACATAAGAGAAGCCATTTTGGGCCTAAGCCATTTTGTGATCTAAACCTGGCCACAGTGCGTACCCTTGAACAGTTCTCCACAATTAATGATCTTAAGGTCCCCCTTAAGGGAACAAAAGAATGCAGGGGCAGAGGAGAATCAGTCAAAAACAACAGCTCAGCGAGTGAAACAGACTCCCAGTTCCTCCTCAAGGGATATACATTACAATCTGATACATATCTTTGAGTTCTGCAGGAACTAAGGCCCCCACCTGGGTGGAGGGCGGTACCTGCCTGTTGGAGAGCCCAGACTGGTCTGAACCTAAGGGATGATGATGTTGACCTTTTCCAACCCTCTGTATTCAACCATAGACAGAAAATCAAGGAACTTCTGGGACTCCAGACATGGGAACCATGTCTCCAAAAGCATTCCGTCTCTGACTCTCAAGATCTGCTTCTCTTTCTGTCTTTTTCCCCTCTCTCTGGTCTCCTCCTTTTAAATATTGCTTATTTTCGTACGCTTTTTTAATTTTAATTTTTGTTATCTTTTCTCCTTCTGCTGATTAGCTTCCTCCCTGACACAGCAGCAGCCACAGCTTTTGGACTAGGGCAAAAGAGTCTTCCTGCCATCCCATCTTAAGAATTTAGTTAGAAATAGCCAAGTCTTGGGCTCCAGGATTTTACTCTTTGATCAATTACTGTAGTTGGGGGATGAGGGGTGGGGGGTGCATAAGGGGAAAATAATTAAAATATCTGACACATTGAAATTTACTGTATGGCAGGCATCATTCTAATCTTTAGTTGTTGTTGTTGTTTAGTCGCTAAGTCATGTCCAGGTCTTTTGTGACCCCATGGATTCTAGCCCAGCAGGCTCCTCTGTCCATGGTATTTCCCAGACAAGAATACTGGAGTGGGTTGCCATTTCCTTCTCCAGGGGATCTTCCTGACCCAGGGATTGAATCCATGTCTCCTGGATTGGCAGGCAGATTCTTTACCACTGAGCCCCCAGGGAAACCCCAATCTTTAGTTAGCAGACACTTATAAAGCACTCAGTAAATTAACTAATCCTCACAACAACCTTTAGGCAGGTGCTATATTATTCCCTGGTGGCTCAGACAGTAAAGCGTCTGCCTACAATGCGGGAACCCAGGTTCGATCCTTGGGTCAGGAAGATCCCCTGGAGAGGGAAATGGCAACCCACTCCAGTACTCTTGTCTGGAAAATCCCATGGACGGAGGAGCCTGGTTGGCTGCTGTCCATGGGGTGGCAAAGAGTCGGACGTGACTGAGCGACTTCACCATCTATCACTATCTATATTATTCCTACTTTACAGGTGAGCCAACTGAGGCATGAAGAGCTAAAAAAACTTGTCCAAGTCCACATGGCTAGTAAAGGATAGAGCTGGGATGTGAACTCAGCAGTCTGGTTCCTAAGTTTATGCTTTCAACCACAATGCTACACCATTTCCCCACCCTTCCTGTTTTAAACTACATGTGAGGTAGACAGCCTAATTGTCTCCATTTTACAGAGGAAGAAATGAGAGACAAACTTCATCCATAAAGTGGTAGGGTCAGGATTGAAATGCACAGAATCTGCATCCAAAGCCTATGCTTTCACTGATTCTGCTGTGCTGCAGAGTCGGGGGCTGGGAGGCACAGTGCCTTGGAGAATGGGGGCATCATAAGCAGACACTGCACCTTTTGCATATACGGAGAGTGCAGAACCAGTCACTCTTAGGAGCCCCAACCCTAAGCTGGGGACTCAGACATGTTTAGCAGTAGAGGACCTGCAGTCAAGACCAAGTCATGATCAAGAAAGAGAGAGCCAAGAGAGCCTTGGGAGGAGGAAACCCTCCACAAAGAGTGATTGACCTGGGATGCTGATGCATACAGCCAGCTCTCTGTGAGTGTACATGCAAAAGTCCCTAAAGTTGCAGTAAAAAAATTACTAGTATTCTTTCTGAGCTCCTAGTGCACTTGCTCCAGAAAACCACAGGACTGGGTCAATTCAGAGTTCCCGAGGAATGCCTTCCCTGAGTTATAGCTGAATGTCATGCTCAGTTTCTGTCAATAATTCACATAAGAAATGACCATTTAAGTAACAGCTGTGTTCTTCAGAAAATATGCCACTGAATTCATTCTTTTTACTTCTTATACCATGAGCCTAATATCCTGCCCTCAGTTTAGAGCAGAGAAATATTAGTCTCTCCAGGCAAATGTGTGCTTATTTTTATCAGACAATGTAAATGGCATGGTACATGTTTTCCTCTCTGCATTGACCCCTGTCAACCATAAGTTAAATTTAGTGCTGAATTGTTCACATATCATCCTAGGTTCTTGGATGTCTCTTAATAAATTTTGATTTTCCTTTTTGTCTTGAACCATCTTGGTGTTTTCTGGCTTCATTTTTGTTTAACTTTTTAATTGTAAGGGGAAACACTGACTGAAACTGCCTACGCTGGCCAGATGAGATAGTAGCCACTTGCATGAGTAATGTTGGAACAGGAGGTCCTGGTAAGGAACATGGAATTAACAAGCTACCACCAACCAGAAGAATTTAGGAAAAGTCAAAAGGATAGAGAAGTCCATATGCCCCACCAATCTCCCAGAATCCTTTTTGCTGGAATCCATTTTGGCTGAGTGATGCGTGCACCACGAGGAAGAACCCTGAATCAGAATGGTCAGCCAGAGACAACCCAGAAACTAATCCCATCACCATAAAACTTGAGAGTGCAAACCACTTGGCAGATAAGTCCTCCCAGGTTCCCTTATCCTCGTGCTCTCCACTTGAGTGCCCCTTCCCAATAAAATCTTTTGCTTTGTCAACACACATGTCTCCTCAGACAATTCATTTCTGAATGTTAGACAAGAGCCCACTCTCGGGCCCTAGAAGAGGTCTCCCTTTCTGCAACAGAACATATACCCAAAGGAGTGTACAAAACAAAAGCATTCTGTACAATGGTTATCTCAAGATAAACACACATACAACCGCCAGCCAGGTCAATACTCAGAAGTTGCCAGCACCCCAAAAGCCCTTTCTTTCTCCTCTTAAACACCACCTATCCCTGACACAGAGCAGGACCCTGTGGCACAAAAGCCTTTCTGTGTCCTCTGGTTTTTGTTTGTAGGAGATGGGTTTCATCCAGCCTCCATGACCTTCCTTGAGTTCCAACAGGCAGGTTTAAAAAGTTACTAATCAGGGAAGAGAGGGGATGCAGAGACAAGGGAAGAGCAGTCAAGAAACAATATTGCAGCCTTGGGAAAGGGTTCTGGTTCCCCTTCAAAGGATATACACAACAATATCTTTGAGCTGTTTTGGGCAGATACTGAAACCTCACCAGGTGGGAGAAGTTAACTGTTTGCCCACGAGCATGTAGACCCCAGACCAGCTGGAACCAGAAGGCTGATGATGCTGACTCCCACTTATCTCACCACCAACCGATTAGAAGAAAGTCCACGAGCTGATCATGCCCTCCTCTTTGAACCATTAGTCAAACTCTTCACCACCCCCTCCAGGTCAGGACACACAGTTCTGAGGGCACTGGCCTACTGTGGCCCACTTTGCCTGGCAAAGCAATGAAACTATTCTTTTCTACTTCACCCAAAACTCTGTCTCCGAGATTCAATTAGGTAGGCACTGGTGCACAGAGGCTGGTTTCAGCATCATCTTCTCTCCCCAGTATCCCTCCCTTATCATTCTGACTGCTTTGCTTGAATTTAGCCCCGTGAGGCCCATTTTGAAGTCCTGACCTCCAGAACTGAGAATTTATGATGTTTTTAGCTGCTAAATTGTAGTAATTTGTTAGAGCAACAACAGGAGGGAGAAACACCTCCTGGAATCAGTCTTTCTATATAATGCTTCCCATTGCTACTGTGAAGAGAAGAAGACAGCAAAGAAATAGAGACAAAACATTGCCAAGAAGTGTGATAGGGAGCAGTAGTTGTAATTCGTAGCAATTGCCCCATAGGGCAAGATTGAAGCTTCACAATTGCGCAGACCAGTATAATAGCGAACACAACTAGGGTCAATACAATAATGGTTAACATTTATTGAATGGTTGCTACTCACTAGACAATTTGTAAACATCCACTCTGACATTTCTCACTATAATCCTATGAGACCAAGGCTACCATGCCCCATTTAACAGAGAAAGGCCCCTTGCTCGGTGGCACCTCATGGCATCAGAGCCCAGCTGTCGATCAACACCCTACACTCATTCTTTAATGATGGTTGGAAGGTGACTCTGCCATTCAAGTTCAAGTTTGAATTATGAGCACTTAACGTCCAAATCACTGAAAATTCTCATGAATTAGTGCATGAGCTTTGGGAAAAAGAAGTGATGCTTCAAACACATTCACACGAAGAATATGTAACTACATGGGACATTTAAGGAGATCAGAATATACAGTCAGGACAACACAAGTGGCTGTACTTCTCAGGACTAGGAGGAAGGCATTTCCCCAGTTCCCAGGGGAAAGTAACATGGTTAAGGCCAGAACTAATGTCTATTCTCTCAGAGTACAAGTTGGGTAAGTAATATGTAGCTCATTCTAGAGTTCAAATTTTGTGACTCTCAATTAAACTTTTCTGCTATCATTTTAAAGTCCTGAATAAAGAATCTACTTCTAAGGATTATTGAAGTTCAGCGTCAGAACTGGCTTAATCAGTCCCAAGAAATGAGCCCACTTCAAGAACTACACCTTAATAAAGTGTATTTCCATCTGAGTGGGGAACTGTGAGTTACTTCTTGACCCTTTTTTCTTTGACCTCACAAGAGGAAAACAACAGGAAAGATACTAATATTTATATCTTCACTTCATAAAGCAGAAATAAAGAGGGCCAGAGATGTGAAGGGATATAGCTAAGCTTAGAATCCAAGCTTCTCCATTCCTTCTCTAATCCTGGTCCATTTTAGTGATAAATTCCCAGACTTATTTATAAGCAAGAAAATTGACTGGTTTGGACCACCCTCTGGTGAGTGATCAGTAAGCAGTGAACTGTTCCCCAAGTAGACTGAGATTAGGAAGGTAGAGCTTCTAGAACAGACTTAGAAATGGAATTGTCACATGATAATAAATGCCATGTTTTTAGCACTTAGAATATACCAGGCAGTGTGTGAAGTGATTTACATATATGATGTCACCTCTCCTTAAAACATCCCCATGAGGAATGTATATTACTGGCTCTATTCTACAGATAAGGAGTGCTGAAGGTTAACTTACCAAGGGAACAGTCAGGAACCCGTATGATGGGCGTTGTGTTCAGATCCTAAATACATCCCTACCTCAAGTATCAGCAGACAGGACTCCGAGGCTGCCCCTAGTGACATGAACTGGCCGGCACGCAGCTCAGCTTCTCATTACCCTCTCTCTTTCTCACAGGCTGGTAATTTTTCTGTTGAAGTGTTCACTCTGAGGCAGGAAATTGCATCAGGTCCCTGGGAGGTTAATGTTGGAAGGCTTTTGTGGTATTCCCGTCACTTAATTCAGAAGGATCTGAACAAGCCATAAAGAAGTTATCTACTCTCCTTGAGTAAACGATGGGGCACAACATTTAAGAAAAATAATACTTTAAAAAATCAAAATTAACATCAAAAAATCTATTTAAATAAATATGGGAGATCCAAGCCTACACTTGCACCGCTCACCCCACTGCCTTCATCCCAGCCCCAACTCTGTCAGATTCAGTCTATAGTTATTAATGACATTTTGTTCACTGTGAGTCTTTTTTGCATTAAATTTGTATTTTTAAATATAGTACTAAACTAGTATTTATCCTGATGATTGAGTTTTAGGGGTTTTTTTGAGTCCCCATAAATTCGTACCTGGGGTGAGCACCTCTCTTGCCAGTTGCAGTGGGTACATAGAAGATGGAATCACAGATGGTGGACCCCGATCCCCAGTTTATAATTTTCCCATGTCCTTGCCATCTCTTCTAGATGTCAGCTATTCTCCATGCAGCCTCACCAAATTAGTGACCGTCCCATGCTCTCAAGTTACTTCATGGCTGAGCCATGGGGGAGAAAGAAAGCAGCAAAAGCCTTGCAGCAGAGCTACAGGGGAAATCTGCTGTGTTTCTTTCTCTTTCTTAAAGGACATTTTTTACACCATCAGTTGAGTAATTTGCCATGAGGGAAATTCCTATCTTTGACACCCTCAAATCAGTGTTGATGTGTAATTTTAATTATTGAATTCCTATCACAGTTTCTCTAATGTAGTGGCTCTCAACCTTGAAAAAACAAATCCCTAAGCCTAGGCTGCTCCCTAGATCCAGGAAATCAGTATCTCCAGAGGCGTGAGCCTGGAGTCTGTAATCTTTAAAGCTTCCCAGAGGATTCCGACGGGCAGGCAAAGCTGAGAATGAAAGTCAGTGAAAGGCTGACTTTCTATTTTCCTCCCTCCTTTCTGTTTTTTACCTTGTGGTCCTTTCTGGAGGCCATTAACAGTCAGCATCCAGAGTCAGAAGGAGCAGCACCCAATTCCTGGCTTTCCCATACACTAGCTTTGTGACCTTGGATAAGATAGGTGACTTGTGTTTTCTCAGTTGTGCTATGGAGACAATCAGAGAATTGTCTGAAGGCACAAGCTCGGAGCACAGTGTCTGGCATGCATGCGCCTGCATGCCCTCACATATCCACACACCCAGCATGAGCTATTAGTCTTTATCAGTTAGGAGTCCATTCATCCAACCCAATGATAGGAAGCCCAATGAGTAAATAGACGAAGGCTGGACTGCTTTTGGAAACCAGGGATTAGGAGAGATTCAGATCCCACTCTCCTCTTCCAGGGGTCTGCAAACCTTCTGGGGTTCTGGGAAATAATTTGAAAACCACCAGAAGGGACATAATGACATTCCAGACTCAATTTACCCTGTTTGGGGTGGCCTTTACGGTCTTAGAACTGGTGGGTCCATGTCCAATCTCTTCTCTTGAGGCAGGATCTGGCTGGCCGGATTCAGGATGGTTCTATGGCCACAGAAGCCAGCAGAGTAGAACTGATTGGCCAGAGTGGCCTCTGTAGCCTCAAACTCATTAGGGAAGTAAGCAGCCACTAAGTTAGACCACTGACCCACCCAAGAGACACTGCTTTAAACCCCCCACCCCCTGACTGGCTTGATGTCTCTGGTTTTTAGGTGTGTGGTGGTGGCTAGGAGGCTTGAACCATTTCCTGTTCAAGAGTAGAAGAGTACTGAAGTGCTCTGTGCAGGAAGACCCTGAGGACATCCTGGCTTGGCAAGGATGCTCCCTTTGAAAAGAGTGGCTTGCCTGTTTTCCCATCTGAGAACAGCTGTGCTCTATTTGTTTCTTGGACGGTGTTGATTGTTTTCAACCCACCAGGCAAACATGCTGGCCCGGTTCAGAGACCTCTGCCAGCCTCGGGCTGACTCAGAGAGGGCGAGGCAGAAGGAACAGATCAGGATCAGTGTAACGGAGGCTGACTCAGCCTCAGACATCATCTGAACCACAAAAGTAGCTATAGTTCCTTTTCCTTTCTGGAGGCCCATCTGGGCTCCGCCAGTTCATGCGTGGCTTCCATCTCTTCCTGTCATCTTTTGTATAGATATAACTAGATACGGCATTTTCTTTTTTCTTTTTCCTTTTTTCATAAAGGATTACTAAATAAGTGTCTCAATAGTTAGAATAATTTGGTTTTTTCCTCCCCTGAGCCCATTTCCAGACTTGTTTGAAAGAAACTTATTTTGTACCAGAGCGTGTTTACAGTGTGTGCCTGGGGGAGGGATAAAGTAGAAGTTTGAGATGAACAGATATTCACTACTAAACATAAAACAGACAAACAACAAGAACCTACCTGCCACAGAGCATGAAAGAAGTGAAAGTGAAGTCACTCAGTCATGTCCGACTCTTTGTGACCCCGTGGACTGTAGCCTACCAGGCTTCTCCATCCATGAGATTTTCCAGGCAAGCGTACTGGAGTGGGTTTCCATTCCCTTCTCCAGGGTATCTTCCTGACCCAGGAATTGAACTTGAGTCTCTCACATTGTAGGCAGACGCTTTACCCTCTGAGCCACCAGAGGAAGCCCAACTATATTCAATGCCTTGTAATAACCTATAATGGAAAAGAATCTGAAAAAGAATATATATATATATATATATATAACTAAATAATATATAAATGGCTTTCCTGATGGCTCAGACAGTAAAGAATCTTTCTGCTGGAAAAGAGAATGGCAACCCACTCCAGTCTTCTTGCCTGGAGAATTCCATGGACAGAGGAGCCTGGCAGACTACAATCCACGGGGTCGCAAAGAGTCAGACACAACTGAGCAACTAGCACGCACACACACACACACATACATAACTGAATCATTCTGCTATACACCTGAAACTAATACAACATTGTAAATCCACTAAATTCCAATAAAAATATATCCCTCAACTGTTCTTTAGAGAAACGATTTTAGTCAGACTCCTAGTCATTGGGCTCTTTAATTGTAACAAAAATGACTCGTGGGGCTTTAGCCACAGAGAATAATTTATTATAAGGATAAAGGAACATCTCTGGGAAGACAAAAAAGGAGTATGGCCATGCTTCAGGAGGGGACGGGGGACTGGAAGGCTGCCAGGACACGCTTGCAATGTCTCGTCTGCAGAGCTCTGCATGTGAGTTGCTTCTGTGTGTCTCTGCTCACTGGCTTTTCTTGCCTCTGCCTACAAGGAGAAACACTGCTACCACTCAGAGGGCTGTACCTCCACTTCCAGTCCAGAGCATGACTAGTGTCTTTCGGTATCTCCTCTCAGGAAGCAGAACCTGACCGGTGAGATTCCATCAGCAGTGGTCAGTGGACAGACAGCCCATTGACCGTCTCCTCAGCCAAGGTGCCCTGAGCTGGCTGATGATCTCAGTCACTTGTGGGAGACTTTTTTTTTTTTTCTTAATACAGACCCAGGCTCCATCCTAGAATCTCTGAGTAGGAGCTGGGACCCTGCATTAAAAATTTCTCAAGCAATTCTGATGATAAATTAGATTTGAGAGCCACTGAAATGCAAGACCTTGGTATCCATTAATCTTTCTACTGAGGTCTAACGAGAGACTGCCTTTTAAGCTGTCTACTCTTCGTGGAGGCTATTACTGTAGGGCTTGAGTGAGCAATTCATTTCAGTGCAAATATACGTGAGTGGGCTGGGGAACTCCCTGCGCCACAGAACACGTGCTGTAGAACCAGTCTAGTGGAAATCTGAGACGCTTGCTCAGAGCTGAATCTAACGTCACTAATTTTGAAGAGTTCATGGTCAGGGCTTTCAGACAAGATGTCAAGAGCACTTCTTACCAAGTGAGATCTCCCTTAATGTTAGCCAAGGAGATGAGGCAGGTAGTGTGGGTCAGTGTAAGAGACCAGAACCAAACCTAGGCTTAGAATCTAGGTCTTCATAGTAAAGAAAAATGGAGCTCCACTGGGAAAATACCATCTTAAAGAATCAAGCTGTGTTTTCTGTTCCCACGCTTTTCTTTCTTACACTTGCCATTTCTGCTGCTTGGAGATATTACCTCTTCTAATGCCTAATGATTTGTTTTGTAAGACTTCACTTGTGTTGCACTTAGGGGAAGCGTTCTCTGAGTCCCTCATCTGGGAATCTCTGCTTCTGCTCTTACACTATTCTTCTGTGCCTCCACCACGTGGCTTGTAATCATTTTACGTCTCCATCACCTCCACTTGATGATGGGTAGTTGGCATTTCAGTAAATGCTCTTATGGGGGTTGGTGTGAACTGTCCTTCTACTGAATTGATGTATGGTCTATCTGCTCATCTGGCCCCTGGCCTCCCTTCCATCCTTCACAGCACCCTTATTCCCACAGTCTTAGCCATTTTGCTTTTGCCAACAATCTTGTGGGAGGTTTTTTTTTTTTTTCTCCAGGTTCTGGGATCACTCATCCTTGAATCATGAAAAATAAGGTGACTTGTAAGCCCTGCAACCCATTATGCCAGGCCAATTAGGACACCCTTTAACACTATGATGAATTTTGCAGATGTTTTATTTCTGTTTTACTGTACAATATTCCAGCTACCTCGGCCATCATTCACTAGGCATGATTCAGATATTACCTCATTTAACTCCTACAACAGGCCTACAAAGAAAGCTTTATAGGGAAAACTGGGAGTCAGAAAGCCTCAGTAACCTGCCTCAGTTACACCACCAGCAAGTGTCAGGACAAAGATCAAAATTCCAGATCCTTATGTTCTCAAATACCAGCCACTTGAGGCCCCTTGAGAAACCTGCTTTACAGTCAGCTATCTTTCCCTGTGTCTATCTTTATTTTGGATGAATATAAGCAATTGTGGATCTGAATGTCATTGATCTGAACAACAACAACAAAAATGTCTAGCCTGTTACTGGTTACCAGGCACAGAATGACTCTAGAAGTGTCTATTTAAAAGTCTCCAACAGAATGGGAACCTAGGTCTACCGGCATCCCAGCTGTGTACTATGGCTGATTTCCCCATGGCTGTCTTCACTTTTCATAAGACATTCCTAAACTCCAAGGAAGCCCTACTTTCATGGTGCTGTTTGTTTCAGGTGGGGCACCACACAGTTGGGTCTGAAAGCACGTACGTGCTCAGATGAATCCTCTGAGATTCATCACTGAGTCACAGAAGTGTCCCACATTCAGGTCTGGAATTGGGCGTTAGGGGAAGGCACTACACTCACAGGTTTCCCAAATACACCATCTACATATCTCATAGCCCACACAAGAAAGCATTGACCACGTGTCTGAAAGGACAAGTTTTTAAGAAGTTCTCAGGGATATCAGAAATGACTGTCATCAATTATAAATGAAGTACAAAGACAATTTTAAAAATACACTGGAATTATGCACCCCCTTCATGCCCAAGCATGGTTTAAGGGTGAGAAACTTAAAGAGATGCACTTGGACGTAAAAGTAGAGTCAAACCCCACCTAATCCAACAGAAGAGATGAAAAGTAACCTGCAAGGGGGCAGGAGCCAAGCTGTTTCTTTCCAGGGACCGCAGAAAGGGCCTTGCAGGGACAACAGAGGCACCAGGCAGATACTCAGCACCACACGTCGAAGCAGTGGAGGGAGTGCTGATTGGAGCAGGCTCAGGCATTGCCTCCTGAAAGCTCAGCACTGAAGCCTCCAGCTCATCAGCAAACTTTTTATTCTAGATGTAAAGGGTGATCACATCTAGGCTTCCTCCAAGAGCAGAGAGCCATGGCGTGCCTGTACTGTGATGAATGAAGCACCCCCCTAAGCCCAAAGAACAGGAAACTGGCAGCTTTGCTGCAGATTCTGAAAAAGTGATGAGCAGGTGGCAGAAGTACAGGCCAGGTGGGGGCGGGGTGGGGAATAACCCTGCGTTTGTTTTTTTAATGTATTACATTTAAGGTGCTGGTGATGCTCACAAAATATCCAGTAAGCTGGTAGAGAACTTCTAGAATTCAAGAGAGGTCAGGGCACTAGACTTTAGGAATCTTTTGCAGGAAGGTGATAAAATCTTGTGCATCCAAGGCAGAAAATAAAGCAAATCGAGGACCAAGGATACAAGTTTAGGGAGACATATCCTGGGTGAGGCAGACTGGTTACCAGGTCCCAAGTCCTTTCTCTTCTTTGTACAAAGATTCCTTTTAGCCTTGAGAAAATCCTGACGTTTATCTTATTCTGTTTCCTTTTACCCTGAACAGAAGTTAAAATTTTCATCCCAAACCTGACATTCACATAGAGCCTTGGAATAAATGACTTTATCCAGTAAGCCTATAAAAGACCTTGTAGTAGCAGGCAGTCTTTGAATGGATAAATAACCTTTCTCAAAAAATGAAAAAAGAACTATGGTATCTAAAACAGCATACTGCACACCATTATATTCATATATTGTGCAAAAAAAAAAAAAATCCCTTATAAGAATGTTTGAAACTGTAAGTCAGGCTTTTAATAGATCTATTTTGTAAAGGTTCCTCCTCTTTTTCTCCTCCCCAGACACTACTGGTAGAACACAAGGAAGTTGACTATATAAAGAATGTAGGATTTAATGCAAGTTTTATGACTTAAGGTTTACTTATTTTACCTGTCTTTCCTGAATTTCCTGAATCATCATTAGTTTACTATTTGCAGTTCCCACATTTTTCTCACTATACACACAAAATGAACAAAAGTCATGCTCATTGTTCCCAGCGGTGCTCTTTACACATTTTAAGCAAGCAAGTAGAAGCGTGGTGCAATCACCACAACACTCAGCAGAGTGAGTGATTGGGTTTCAGCTGTCTGCACTGAAAACTGTTTCTTAACATTATACCTGGTATGTATGCAGTTTCAACACGGCTCAGGGCTGAATAAGCACTCGACAGAGGTGGAAAGAATGCTATAACCCAGGTGTTCCTGACATTATCTGATAAAGGGAACTCAAAGGCTTGGTGTTGGTTGGTTGACGGATAAGCTTTATGACATTAACGAGTCAGGGGCAGGTTAGTTTGCTTTACACTCCCCTACAAAAGAGTAACCCAGTTTTCTCTAATGCTCACTAAGAAAGTCCTAAATAAGAACTTTAATCAAATGGGAACTCAAAAAAAAAAAAGTACAAGGCCACTGATGGAAACGTTTCACAAACACATGAAAATAAGGACAAAAATCTTCAACACTCTGGAGCAGAGTGTTCAGATGGGGTATATCTAGCCCTAATGTGGGTGACCTCAAAACCTTTCAAGGGGTTCTTGAGAAAGGGTTATTTTATTTTTTTAATATTTATTTATTTGGCTGCACTGGGTCTTAGTTATGGCATGTGGGATCTAGCTCCTCGACCAGGAATCAAACCCAGGACCCCTGCATTGAAAGCATGGAGTCTTAGCCACTGGACCAACAGGAAGTCCTTAGGGGGTAATTTTTTTTTAAATTTCTTTTACTTTGTTTTACTTTACAATACTGTATTGGTTTTGCCATACATGAATCCGCCATGGGTGTACACGTGTTCCCAATCCTGAACCCTCCTCCCACCTCCCTCCCCATACCATCTCTCTGGGTCATCCCAGTGCACCAGCCCCAAGCATCCTGTATCATGCATCTAACCTAGACTGGCGATTTGTTTCTTCTATGATATTATACATGTTTCAATGCCATTCTCCCAAATCATCCCACCCTATCCCTCTGCCACAGAGTCCAAAAGACTGTTCTATACATCTGTGTCTCTTTTGCTGTCTCGCATACAGGGTTATCATTACCATCTTTCTAAATTCCATATATATGTGTTAGTATACTGTATTGGTGTTTTTCTTTCTGGCTTACTTCATTCTGCATAATCGGCTCCAGTTTCATCCACCTCGTTAGAACTGATTCAAATGTATTCTTTTTAATGGCTCAGTAATACTCCATTGTGTATATGTACCACAGCGTTCTTATCCATTCATCTGCTGATGGACATCTAGGTTGCTTCCATGTCCTGGCTATTATAAACAGTGCTGCAATGAACATTGGAGTACACGTGTCTCTTTCAATTCTGGTTTCCTCAGTGTGTATGCCCAGCAGTGGGATTGCTGGGTCGTGTGGCAGTTCTATTTCCAGTTTTTTAAGGAATCTCCACACTGTTCTCCATAGTGGCTGTACTAGTTTGCATTCCCACCAACAGTGTAAGAGGGTTCCCTTTTCTCCACACCCTCTCCAGTATTTATTGCTTGTAGACTTCTGGATACCAGCCATTATGACTGGTGTGAAATGGTACCTCACTGTGGTTTTGATTTGCATTTCTCTGATAATGAGCATCTTTTCATGTGTTTGTTAGCCATCTGTATGTCTTCTTTGGAGAAATGTCTATTTATTTCTTTGGCCCATTTTTTGATTGGGTCGTTTATTTTTCTGGAATTGAGCTGCAGAAGCTGCTTGTATATTTTTGAGATTAGTTGTTTGTCAGTTGCTTCATTTGCTATTATTTTCTCCCATTCTGAAGGCTGTCTTTTCACCTTGCTTATAGTTTCCTTTGTTGTGCAGAAGCTTTTAAGTTCAATTAGGTCCCATTTGTTTATTTTTGCTTTTATTTCCAGTATTCTGGGAGGCGGGTCATAGAGGATCTTGCTGTGATTTATGTCGGAGAGTGTTTTGCCTATGTTCTCCTCTAGTTTTCCTCACCTTTCATATATTAATATAACCTTCCCTCAAACTGAGCAATCAAAAAACAACAAAATACTGTATAGACAATAATTCTTGTCTTGTCCAAGATAATTGTCTTGGACAATTCTTCCATCCTATAAATTGAAGGCACACTACTCCGCTACAAATCATGCTAGGCTGTACTTCCTTGAAGCATTCATGTCTCCAGAGTCCTTGGGGCTGCCTGACGCTCCCTGTTCTATATTTCTGTTCAGGGAGATTTAGAGACTAGGTGTTTGGGGAATTGTTAAGATGTTCAAAATCTGAATATGTGGTAAAGTGGGATACAGTGGAAGTAATGCTGATTTTTATTTAACAAATAGGCTACTTCCATCTTCAGATTCATGTCCAGGAAGAAATAGATCACTCGATGGAAACCCTACCAGCAAAGCAGGAAGTACCTGTAAGAAACGTTGAATACTACAAACAGCTTTTCTCATGAGTACTTTTTATACTATTTAAAATATTCATCCTCAGAACAATCACTGAACCCTCATAAAAGTACCTTTGAACAGTTAAATAAGAATAGTTTAGTAGTGCTGATTATTTTAATTACTTTTCAGTGAATTATTTATTACCAGAATTTTCATGATGCATTGAATAAAACCTACATAAAAAAACTTTTCATATCATGAAATATTTATTTCAAATAGTCAAATCTAAAATTTAATTTTATGAAATGACATTTCCCATCAGCTAGCAACAGAAAATTAGATTAGATTTTAGTTGCCATACCAGTTAGTTTTTAGCACCCTACAGAATATTCTATAGAAAAATCTGATCCTGATAATGTTATTCATTCCTAATTCTACTAAGTGTCAAATACACTAGTTCAATATATGCCCACAGGTTTAGTAAAAGATTACTTCTTGTTTTATCAACCTATGTGCTTCCTAATAACTTACAATTTTAGCTTACAGAGACTGACTTGTTAAAAGTTAAATATTGGGAAATTGTATATTGACTCAATAGTTTTTAAAAAATATACATTAAGTCTATGAATTTTATACCTTGAATGCTTTTAGTAATCTCTTAAAAATATTCTGTAATTTTAAAATAAATTTTATTCTTCAAAATTCATTTCCACAATATTTGAATGGTCAGGTCAGACTTTCTGACAGAAAGGAATATGATCTGGTTATCTGATTTAATGAGGAGATGGTGGATATCTGACTTGATTTCATTATATGGTAGACATTTACCATAAATTGAATGATTAAATCGGCAGCTCAAAGTTTTTGAATGAGTTATATATTTAATAAAATATATATTGTGATAAAAATATATATAAAGCACTAATTTTATCAAAAAAATCTGAAAAAATGTTTTTGAAAGTAACTGGTTGGATTTTCCAGCTGGATTAAATGAAGTTTTTCTAAGTGAAAGAGTGACAGGTAGAGTTAATAACCATTTGATAGTCTTGGTAAAGCCATTTGAGTTTATATCCCCAAATTTGAGAATGAATCACTAAGTAACAAATATTTCTAAAAGTTAGAGCTACCAA
This sequence comes from Oryx dammah, assembly GCF_014754425.2. Taxonomy (NCBI): domain Eukaryota; kingdom Metazoa; phylum Chordata; class Mammalia; order Artiodactyla; family Bovidae; genus Oryx; species Oryx dammah. The sequence goes on along the minus strand of NW_024070191.1, from coordinate 23,884,803 downwards.
TTCTCTGTTTTCAACAACAAAAAGAACAATAAACGAATCATATTTTCAGTTGAAGGATGATATACGATCTTTGCATGGGATTTAAAGAATTGAGTAAAATTTTTTAATAAAATTACTTCCAAGCCCATCTCTTTATTTAGAAGCTGTTTTTCAGCATTTACATAGATAGAAATGAAAGGCAGAAACAGAACTGGCATTGAGACTTCTTTCATTCTAGCTGACCACATTTATCCAGGGATAAACTAATCAGAAAATTACTCTCATTAAAAAAGAACTTTCAACAATTTCACATTTCATTTAACAAGTGTCAAAATCTTAAATGTATTTTGATTATGTAAAATAAAAGATTTTAATTATGCTAAACAGAAGAAATTTAGCACAATACGTAAATTTTAAAATGTTAATTTATATATATATATTTTTTGGCAAAGATGTATGATAGTGTAATCAATATTACTTTTGGACATAAAGATATCTAGTTAACTCCTATGACAACAAACTCCAAGAATATAAGAATCTGATCTAACAGAATCGGACCCTCCCTCCAGTCCAGCCCCTTATTCCCAAATGTGCAGGCTTCTCTGGGGAAGTCATGGGGTGGGGCCTTTCTCAGTTCAGTGAATGGTCAGTCTGTACAATAAATGTCACTACATTTACTTTTGTCCCTTGTGTGATAATACAGACTAAAATATCCTTTTTTCTTTCATTACAATAGCAATAACATGACCCTACATTTTCACAATTTGATTTTTTGGATTCTATCTAGGCATTATTGTAGTAATCTACAGGATAAAATCCTGTGGGGAAATTACAATGAAATACAAATTCAAAGAGAATAAACAAAGATGTAAAATTCTCAATATCTTTATCTTTTATATGGCTGATGGCATTAAATTTCTAAGATATTTTGCCTGCATTGGATATATTTGAAAGACCAATGTTTTGTTTTTAAAATGTCAATATTTATACTATGCTGGAAATTCTATCTTTTGCCAATATTTATACTTAGGAACAGCTTTAAATGCAGAAAAGAACAGTTTCCTTTTAAGATGATTTCTAAGAAACTATTAGGGAGTATTTGGGCAAATAAAGTTTGCAAATCACTGTTCTAGACAGAAGAAAGGTTAGCAATGACCTTTTCAAGGCCAAGGGTGGTTGGAGCAAGATGTTTATCAGCAGTGCACAGAGTGAGCAACTTTGCATTTGCTTGCTTTTCCTGGCACCTAGAGGGAAAGTCATGCACAGACAGGAATTAAACATTTCTTCTCTAAAAGCTGATTTATGGAACACAGTAAGAGGAACTCTGTAACTCTGCTCAAGCAATAACTCCTTTTTGACCAGAGACTAGTCAAGACAGGGAGGCCTGGCGTACAGCAGTCCAGGGGGTCACAAAGAGTCGACAGGACTGAGCGACTGAACTGAACTGAGTCAAGACTTAAGCTCTTTACTCTGCAGTTTTAGGAAAAGGTACTCATTAACACCATTAATTATTTTTAATTGAGCATCCCTTATGAAACAGAAAAAAACACCGAGATAAATATGGATCCATGTAGCACAAATTAAGGATCCAGTGACGACGACAAAACTAAAGTGAACAAATAGAAGGAGTTATTGCCAAAGGTCAGGGTGGTCTGGGAAGAAAACTGAAATCAAATTGGGTCTTTAAAAAAACAAACAAACAAAAAAAAACAGAATCAAGAGAATAAAACTGATGGGCTAAGTTGTGGGGACAGAAATAGGATGCTGTTGGTGTGATGCAGCCTTGACGGTGAGTGGCAGAATGATTGGCCCAGAGCAGATAGCTACTATAAAAGTTGCAAGGTAGCTAAAAACCAGACTGTGGAGTGTCTTAAATGCCAACCAATAGCTAGCTCTTGCACCATGGGAAACGTGAAGGTTTCTGAGATTAGTGAGAGACATTTTAGGGAGGTTTTTTTTTTTTTTTTTTTTTAATGACAGTAGAATGTAGGAAGAGAGAAGAGTCAGTTCAATTTTAGCAAAAGTCTGAGGAGCTAGGATGGAAACAGAGACTGCAGTAAGGATACCGTGACTGGAAAATAATCAAAGGACAATTTGATAAAAGGAGAGAGGGAACCACGTAATTCCAAAGTTTTAAGCCTATGTGACTGTGATAATCATGGTCCCACTGACAAAAATAATCCAAAGGGAAAGGAGGCTGATACTGGAAGGAGCAGGGTCAGTAAGAATGGACACAAGCAGGAGAAAGTCCAACCTCTAACCCATCTGCCATCATCACCTAGATGGGAAATCAAATGCTTTCTCCTATGCCTTCTTATTCAACAGGGGGAAAATCAACATCCTCCACTTGATCATACTACATGACTTATTGGTATTCATCCTAAAAAAATCATACTGTATGACTTATTGACCCTAAAGAATCATATTATATGATGTAAGGATTGACTAGTATTCACTCTAAAGAAATCTAAGGAAATTTTCCTTGAGAATACTCACTCAGAAGTCCAAAAGCAGATCTAACTTAAAGCCTCAGAATCATCAGCCTCTTACACAAGTCTTGATACAGAATTCATAAAGCAACCACCTCCACCTTCAGTCCCCTCATCAGCCAAGCTTAAGCCCTTTAACCACTATGTCTCATTACAGACTCATCATATACTTTGCCTTGAGAATGAAAGGAAAAATGGTCAACATCAATCTTTACCCTTCCTCACTGACCCCCGTCCCTGACAAGCCTTGAAAGCTTTGTCATCTGTGAAATTAACAATATTTTGTATGTTTGTTCCATCCAAAGAATGAACATCAAATGCTTTCCTGATATGTAATATTTAGTACAATCAGATACTGGAAATATCTAATTTAAACTGCAGCAGGGGGATTTCCCCAGGGGTCCAGTGGTTAAGACTGCACTTCCACTACAGGGCACATAGGTTCCATCCCTGGTTGGGAACTAAGATTCCACATGCCACACAGTATAGCAAAAAAAAAGAAAAACTTTAACAGGAAGATGTTCGTGCAATGTAGGACAACCTAGTTGTTCGCAGAACATCAAAGGAGCTGAAATATGTAAGGGGAGTTGGCATAGCAAAAGGGTACAGTGCAAAAGGCTCAAGGCAGACTCCCCAAGTCTGAAACTCCCACTACTTAAACTTTGGCAGGTCAACCTCTCTGTACCTCAATTTTTCCATCTGTAAAATGGAGGTGATACTGTACAGCCTATAGGCTTCATGCTGAACAATGGATTAACATGCTTTCACAGTGTTCAAAGTCAGGGTTCTTATTATATCTGAACACTCAGCTCTAGGCTATCACTCACCACAGTTAACTCCTCATTTATTGATGGAACTTACATATTGCTCTAGATCAAGGGGTAGGAGTAAGTAAGCTTTTTCTGCAAAGGGCTAGACAGCAATAGTCTCATCCTGGCTGGTCAGGTGGTCTCTGCTGCAACTACTCAATCCCACTATTGCAGGACAAAAGGAGTCGCAGGTAATATGTAACAAATGAGCATTGTAGCTGAGTTCCAATAAACCAATAAAGCTTTAAAGGAACTAAAACTGAATTCCATATAATTTGGGGCTACCAAACACTCTTATCCTTTTGATTTTTTTCAACTGTTTAAAAATGTAAAAACCACACTTAGTTTGAAGGCCGTGGGCCACATTTGTCCCAGGGATTGGTAGTTTGCTGACACCAGCTCCATAATACACTTTATAAGTTTATGGGCTTTGGAAGTTTGTAGGAGCAGGGAAGTCTGAAATACAGGTTGTTTGTGGTAGAGAAGAAAGAGGAAGCTTCTACATATTATGGAAAAAAGGTTATTTAATGCTATCGTTCACTTATTAACACAGGACTCAGTTATATGTGGAACATTTCTTAACTCACACACTGTTGTAGATGTCACTGTGCAAAGATGTGGAAGTCATAGTCCCTGCTCTCAAGGAGCTTATACTCCTTCACTGTAATTTAAAAACTGAAAGGCTTCCTTCAAAATGCAGTACATCCTATCAGGCTTTCCCAGCACACACAGGCGCGTTTATACCGGAGGCCTGGAGTTTCTCATGTGACCCACAGCCCATGCCAAACACACGTTATTGTGACCACCCTGTTTCTTCCTCTCTTCAGTAACTTTATGACCAGTTCTCTCTCACGCCTTTATATTATTGTGTTTTGCATGATCATTTTGGATATAATATTTATGAACAAGTAGTAAAGACAGCAGGTCAACTGGTCCAAGCTTTAAAAAAAAATGACCATTTAAACTAGTCTTCAAAGATACCGTCTCCCTTCTCATAGGTACCAGTTTAGTGATTCCCATAGTTTTTCACTTTAACCCAGGTAGAAACCTGCCCCTGGGAGGCAGGTTAAACAGGTCTATCTTTATGAAAAAAAGACTTCAGAAAACAGATTTTTTTTTTTCCACAGCAACTGTTCTGAAGTATTTTACCTAAAGAACACAAAACACAGGCAAAATACAGTGCTCCCTTATTCATCTCAGTTGGTTCTGAAGGTTTGGATTTAAAGTAATACAGCAGAAACCCAGTATGTCAATATGTCACAATAAGTGAAAAATGGAGAACAAGGCAATCAATGTAGCTAATGATTAGGAAAAAAGTGTTTGTAAATAATAAATATTAATATTGTAGTATATAGTATAATAATATCATTAACAGAAAACAAACACTGATAATCAAATACTCCTAATATTGTTGACTTTCTGGAATACTAAACAGCAAAACTGCTTAAGAGTAAGCATTTTCCTTGCAAGAATTAGCAGTACTGAGTATTTTAAAAACAGGAGACCACAACAAAAATTCAAAACCTGTACTCTTGATGTTTAAGATCCCCTCATCAGAACAGGCACAGTTAGTCTCAACCCCCAAGCCCAAAAGTCCATCTGATACAGGGAATATCACACAGGAGGAGGGGGCGGAGACTCAACAGAGCACTTAAAAATGAGTGAGGAGGGGGCACCAGCGAGGTGGAGGGCTAAGAGGCACTAACACTTCTCTCTCCACAAACACAACAAATCAATAAAAATAGGGAAAGCTGTTTCCTTAAAACACAGAAAGCTCTGGACTACAACAAAGCAGCAGCAAAACCTGTGCAGAGCTCAAAAAGCAGGGACAGCCGCACAGTGAAGGGAACTGTGAAGGAAACATTTCAGCTGCGTCCCCTCATTTCCCAGTCCAGAGCAGCTCGGCTCCAGGAAGGATGCCCTCAGAGGAATCACTTGATGGGGAAAGGAGAGCAGGAGAACCCCAGTGAGCCTCCCTGCTGTGGACGCTTGCAGCCTTTGCTGTCGAGGACTGCACAGACTTCAGCAGGGCTGTCTGGAGGGCCCCCACTGCATCTGCTCCTGGGACTGCACTTCAGTGAGACCTGCCCCCAGGGGCCCCAGATGCAGCGGTGGCCCACTCTCCACAGGTGGATGCCACACACCTTGCCATATACTGAACCAGGGCTGCGACTGCTCTGTGTCCGACTCCCAGGCCTCGGTCACAACTCTGTCCCACCATTTCTGGGACATCGGTTGCTGATAAAAAGAACCAAAGCATACCACTACCAAAAGTCATCAACTCACAAGGACAAACATAAAGAGAGGAACAAAGGGCTCACTTAACAATCAGAAAGCAAAGAACAATACCGAGGTAAGTTGTTATCTATCAATAATTACTCTAAATGTAAATGATTTTTTACAACTAAAAAGAGTAGATGAATATATGTAAAAACAAGACTGAATTATATGCTCACTACCAGAGACTCACTTGCGCTATAAGGACACTCATAGGCTGAAAGTAAAGGGATGGAATGAGATATCCTATTAGAATAGAAAACAAAAGTCAGGAGTAGCCACAATTACATCAAACAAAACAGACTAACTCAAAAGCTGTAACAAAAGACAAAGGTCACCATACAATGATAAATGGGTCCGAATTAATTTAAGCAGGATATAACAACTGTAAATATGTACATACCCAATACTCGAGCACCTAAATATATTAAACAATTATTAACAGATCTGAAGGCAAAAATACACAGCAATGCAATAATAGTAGAGGACTTCAATATCCCACTTTCAACAAAGTATAGATCATTCAGACAGAAAATCAATAAAACAATAATGGACTTGAATGATACTTTAGATCAAATAGACCCAGCATGTACACACACACACACATATATAAAACATCCCATCCAACAGAATACAAGCATACCTCATTTCTGGATTTTGCTTTATTGTGCCTCACAGACACTACAGTTTTTACAAGCTGAAGGTTTGTAGCAACCCTGTGTTAAGCAAATCTATCGGTGCTATCTTGCCAACAGCATTTGCTCATTTTGTGGGCATATTTTGGTTATTCTTGCAATACTTCAAACTTTTTCACTGTTATTATATGTTATTATATTCATTGATCAATCTTTGATATTAATATAGTAATTGTTATGGGCGCATAAACTGTGCCCATGTACGACAGCAAACTTAGTAAATATTCTGTGTTCTAACTGCTCCACTGACCAGCTGTTTCCATCTCTCTCCCTCTCCTGTGTCTCTGAGACACAGCAATATTGAATTAGGCCAATTAATAACCCTACAGTGGCTTCCAAGTGTTCAAGTGACAGGAATAGTCCTGCATCTCTCATTTTAAATCAAAAGCTAGAAATGATTAAGCTTGGTGAGAAAGGCAAAAGGCAGAGATAGGCCTAAAGCTAGGCCTCTTGCACCAAACAGAGAAGGCGATGGCACCCCACTCCAGTGCTCTTGCCTGAAAAATCCCATGGACGGAAGAGCCTGGTGGGCTGCAGTCCATGGGGTCGCTGAAGGTTGGACACAACTGAGCGACTTCCCTTTCACTTTTCACTTTCATGCGTTGGAGAAGGAAATGGCAACCCACTCCAGTGTTCTTGCCTGGAGAATCCCAGGGATGGGGGAGCCTGGTGGGCTGCCGTCTACAGGGTCGCACAGAGTCGGACACGATTGAAGTGACTTAGCAGTAGCAGCTTGCACCAAATGGTCAAGTTGTGAATGCAAATGAAAAGTTCTTGAGGGAAATTAAAAGTGCTACTCCAGTGAATACATGAATTTTAAGAAAGTGAAAGTCCTATTGCTGAGGAAGTTTTAGTGGTATGGATAGATCAAACAAGCTACAATATCCCCTTAAGCTGCAGCATAATCCAAACTAAGGCCCTTACTTTCTTCAATTCTATGAAGGCTGAGATGAGGACAAGTGTGAGGAAAAGTGTGAAGCCAGCAGAGCATGGTTCATGAGGTTTAAGAAAAGCAGGAGTCTCCATAATATCAAAGTGGAAGGTGAAGCAACAAGTGCTGAGGTAGAAGCTGCAGCAAGTCACCCAGAGGATCTAGCTAATTAATCCAGGTGGCTACACTGAACAACAGATTTTCACTGTAGACAAAACTCTCTTCTGTTGGAAGATGATTCTGTCTAGGACTTTGATAGCTAGAGAGAAGTCAATGCCTGGCTTCAAAGCTTCAAAGGGCAGGCTGACTCTCTTGTTAGGGGCTTATGCAGCTGGTGACTTAATGTTGAAGCCAATGCTCATTTACAATCTCCCAAATCCCATGGCCCTCAAGAATGATAATCTACTCTGCCTGTGCTCCACAAATGGAACAACAAAGTCTAGATGACAACACACTTACAGCATGGTTTCCTGAATATTTTAAACCCACTGTTGAAACCTACTGCTCAGAAAGATTCAAGATATTACTGCTCATTGCCAATGCAGTAATAGCAACATTATTCAACATTGTGTTCATGTCTACCAACATAACATCCATTCTGCAGCTCATGAATCAAGAAATATTTCAACTTTCAAGTCTTAGTCTTTAGTCCAGTGGTCACATATGGATGTAAGTTTGACTATAAAAAATGTTGAGCACCGAAGAATCGATGCTTTTGAACTGTGGTATTGGAGAAGACTCTTGAGAGTCCCTTAGACTGCAAGGAGATCCAACCAGTTCATCCTAAAGGAGATCAGTCCTGGGTGTTCATTGGAAGGACTGATGCTGAAGCTGAAACTCCAACACTTTGGCCACCTGATGCAAAGAGCTGACTCATTTGAAAATACCCTGATGCTGGGAAAGATTGAGGGCAGGAGGAGAAGGGGACGACAAAGGATGAGGTGATTGGATGGCATCACTGAATTAATGGACAGAAGTTTGGGTGAACTCCGGGAGTTGGTGATGGACAGGGAGGCCTGTCCTGTTGGTGTGCTGTGGTTCATGGGGTCACAGAGTCTGACACGACTGTGCAAGTGAAATGAACTGAAGGCTAGTTGTGATAGACGGGGATTCCCCTGATGGACCTGGGCAGGGTCAATGGAAAACCTTCTGGAAAGGAGTCACCATTCTAGAGTCATGGGAACAGGTCAAAGTATCAACATTCACAGGAGTTTGTAAGAAGTTGATTCCAATCCTCTTGGATGACTTTGAGAGGCTTAAGACTTCAGTAGAGGAAGTAACTGCAGATGTGGCGGAAATAATAAGACAACTAGCTTTAAGAGTGGAGCCTGAAAATGTGAATTGCTAAAATTTCATGATAAAACCAATGGGGAAGAAGTTGCTTCTTATGGATGAGTGAAGAAAGTGGTTTGAGATGGAATCTACTCCTGGTGAAGATGCTGTGAAGACTGCTGAAATGACAACAAAGGATTTAATAATATTACATAAAATTAGTTGATAAAGCAGTTTCAGGATTTGAAAGGACTCCAGTTTTGAAAGGTGGATAAAATGCTGTCAAACAGCACTGCATGCTACAGAGAAATAATTTGTGAGTCAACTGATGTGGCAAACTTTCATTACTGTCTCTTATTAAGAAATTGTCACAGCCACCCCAACCTTCAAGATACCAGCCTGGTCAGTCAGCAATCAACATCAAGGTAAGATCCTCCACCAACAAAATGATTAAGAGTCACTGAAGGCTCAGATGATGACTAGTATTTTTTAGCAATACCATGTTTAAATTTTTTTAGACATAATGTTATTGCACACTTAGTAGACTATGGTGTAAACATACATAAAAAGTTCACATGACTCACTTTATTGTAGTGGTCTGGAACCAAACCCGCCCATCTGAGGTATTACCTGTACATATTCTTCTCAGGCACACAAGGAACATTCTCAGGATAGATCATATGTAAAGTCACAAAAAAAGTCTCAACAAATTTAAGATGACTAAAATCATACTAAGTATCTTTTCTGATTGCAACAGTATGAAAACTAGAAATCAGTAACAGAAGGAAAACTGGGAAGTTCACATAAGTGAACTCACATATAACTGGAAACTACACATATACTTCTGAGCAACTAATGGCTCAAAGAAGTCAAAAGGGAACTCAAAAAATACCGTGGCGGCAGGGGGGGGCGGGAATGGTACACACACACACACACATATACACACAGAGGGATATTATTGAGCCATAAAAAAGAAGGAAATCCTACCATTTGAGACAATGTGGATCAACCTGGAAGTTTAACTGAAATAAGCCAGATGGAGAAAACAAACACTATGGTATCACCTATATGTGGAATCTAGAAAAAGAAGGCCAACTTCATATAAACAGACAACAGAATGGTGGTTGTCAAGAGGTGAAGATGGCAGAAATGAGACAACGTAGGTCAAGGATACACATTTTCAGTTATACAAATAATTTCCAAGGTGTAATGTATAGTACTGTGACCATGCTTAATAATATGGTATTGAATACTTGAAAGTTGCCAAGAGAAGACCTCAAGCATTCTCACCATCAAAAAAAGGAAAAAAGCTAACTATATGAGGTAATGTATGTCCCAATTATCTTGATCTTGGTACCATTCCACAATGTGTATCAAATCACAATGTTTATACTTAAATATATACATATTTGTCAATTATTCCTCAATAGAGTTAAAAAAAAAAAAAGTCTAGACAGTAAAGCATCACCAGATAAAACATTCAGTTGAGCCAAAAGGATATTGAGAGCTTATATTGTTGAAGGTCTTAAAAAGAAATCTATCTATCTATCTATATATATAAAATGAGCTTGTTGATACTTGGCAAAAAGAAAAATAGGCAAAGAGATTAGCAGCTGGACTTGAAAACAAAAGAGGAAGGCAATTTAATATATTTCTTTGCTATCCTCGGATTTCTCCCTTGCAAATTTCAGCTCTTGTAAGCAACTCTGAAAGTTGGTGAGAGGACTCCAGCTTTGCTGTGGCATGAATCTGAATTCTACAGTGATGTGGCTATGTGGAAAAATTGCCTAGGGAGTGTGACTGGACATTTCAGCATCCACACCTTGCTGGTGACTTGCTGTTTCTGAATATTAATACTTGGCCCTGGCACAGTCCCTCTGTAACCATTTGAAGGAAATGCTTTAAAACGTCCAGTAATACTTCATGGTATATTGCATGGGGCTATTTAGGTTAACAAAAACCTTAGCATATATCCCTTTCACCTCAAGAATTTACTGTTTAAGCTGAAGACATCTAGATGTCTTTGTTTTACTATAATCTGTATGTATGTCTAAGGGCATCACATACACTGTGCTGTTATCCTCTGCTAAGTCACTTCAGTCGTGTCCGACTCTGTGTGACCCCATAGACAGCAGCCCACCAGGCTCCCCTGTCCCTGGGATTCTCCAGGAAAGAACACTGGAGTGGGTTGCCATTTCCTTCTCCAATGCATGAAAGTGAAAAGTGAAAGGGAAGTCGCTCAGTCGTGTCCAACTCTTCTCGACCCCATGGACCGCAGCCTACGAGGCTCCTCTGTCCATGGGATTTTCCAGGCAAGAGTACTGGAGTGGGGTGCCATCGCATTCTCCACTGTTATCTTCTAATTAATCTTTATTATGCTGACTCTATAATTCCTGAGAGGCAGGAATTCATTTTTTTTGAGTTAAAAACCTACAGCACTCTGTGGAGAATTCTTATACCAAGAAAAATGCCTACTTTCCTCCTATGCATCAGGGTTAGAAGACCTCTATAAAATTCATTCGATTACAATGTATATATCATCAAAATAAAGTAGCACCTATTTCACTATTAGGAAGTGAATGAAAAGAAGCAGTGCTAATAAAACTGTTCCAGGAAAGTTACAGTGGGAAATCCAATTCTGAAAATAAGTATTTCTAGATTAGGGGAATTTTACTTTCTCAACTATATAAATACATTTTTGTTTTCAGAATTAGTTAAGACTTAACTTTTCAACATTTGGTGGTCACTATGTAAAATCAGTTTTTTAACAATAAAAACATAAGATATGGTAGAAAGTATTATTTGACTTTATTAACCTCACTCACAATGTTGAATACAAATGCAAAATTAAGAAGTGACCTTGAAAGTCTAATTCAAACCATGGTCTCTTAGATTTAAGAAATAGGGCAGATGTCACAAGAGGGAGAGGAACCAAAAAACCAAATCCATGACCTCAATGATTTATCTATATATTATAAACTTCAAGCTGTAGCCTTATATTCCTTTTCTTTTGACTTTCCATTGACCTCATCAGTAACTGAATTTTTAACCAGACCCTATAACCTATCACGAGCCTTCCAGTTATAAAGAAAAAACAAAAAAACACAGGCAGATATGTTTACTAAGTTCTTTATGAAATTTACCACTCACAGCTCATGTTCACAAATAAGCTTCAAAAATCAAAAGGACTCTGGTATTCTTAAAACCCAAAGGCTAGTAGATAAGGCCCACCTTTCTGATCTTTTCTGCATTTGAAGAAATGATCTGATTTAATGATGTCAATGTAGAAATACATCACATATTTTAACATCAGAAAGATATGACATTCAAGGGGAGAGCCAATAAACCTTTGCATTTTAAACCCAAAGAAATACATCCTGGACACCTTAAATTATAAAATTCAATTCTAAGCAGAACTGTTACTGTGTAACAAATACTGCTCATATCAAAAGTGCTGGTGACAAGGAATTCAATATGCCCTCCCACGGAATCTGTTCACATATGTATGTGTATACCTATTACTGTAATAAGATTTTAAATGTTTAAGGTGCTTCAAGTTTGCACTGCAGGACTACTTCAATAGGTATTCATCTGCTACCTCTTTGTAGCAGCTCCAGTTACAGTGAATGATCCACAGGCAAAAGGGCAAAAATGCTGTTATTTTCTGGAATGTGGCATTTGTGGCGCTGGAGTGCCCTCTATTGGTAGTGAAGAGGACACACTCATTAGCTGCCCCGCATGCATTTTCTCGTTGACCCGGAGTTCACATCCATCCTGCAGCATTCGAACTGCTATTCGTGCAATGTTCTTAGAGTCATCAAGACCACTGTGAGGCCGCCCGTCGTAATCCATTCCGAGTTTCTCAAGCATTATTGTCAGCTTAGTTTGGCTTCGAGGAACCTGAAACATGGACAGCTCAGTGAATAATTCTTTAGTATTTTGTAAGTCTCAATGAAGTGGAAAATTAAGAGGCTGAAAATTAACAGTAATAGGCAAGATAGTAAAAATTTAGACAAAGGGCAAATACTCCTAGATCAAATGAAGCAAATAAAATTCCCAGACTTAGAGAAAAAAATGATCTTAGAGTTTTAGATAAAAATATATATAAACAGATGGAGTCCATAAAACAAAGTTTGCAGCTTTGTAACTTAATTATTTATGAAAGGAAATACATTGTTCTGAACAGCTAAGTTGAAGCCCTACTGTTTTAACCCAAACTAATTGTTTTGCATGGTATTTTTCTGTAATGTATTATTTTAATTGACTGACAAAATTTATAATTTTTATATATCAAATGACACTATCACCAGAGGGAAAAGGCAGCCCACAGAATGGAAGAAAATATTTGAAAATCACATATAGGAAAAGGGATTAACATCTAGAATGTATAAAGAATTCTTAAAATGCAACAACCAAAAAAGCAAACAATCTGATTGAAACTTGTGAACGCTCTCCACAGTCATTAGAAATGTAAACACTGAATAATGATTATAAAGCTAATGTGACTGAGTTAGAAAGACGCAGGGAAGGGAAGGATAGGCAGGAATGGTTACTGTTTAATGGGAGCTAAATCTTCGCTGTTCACTCCAAGAACTCAACAGATAACTCAGACTGAAAACTCAAGAAATAGCATAAATATATAATTTAGAAATAGGAAGGTTAATATGAGAAGAAATAGCTTAAAAAACTGCAAGTGTTTGGGAGAAATGGAACCAGTACTGGTAAGGGCCATGCTGCTGCTGCTGCTGCTAAGTCGCTTCAGTCGTGTCTGACTCTTCACGACCCCATGGACTGCAGCCCACCAGGCTCCTCCATCCATGGGATTTTCCAGGCAAGAGTACTGGAGTGGGGTGCCATTGCCTTCTCCGGGTAAGGGCCATGGGGGAAGACTATTTAAGACCTGCAATATTATTTAGTATTTTAAAAAATTCACACTACACACACATATTAACTTTGCTAAAATTAAAAATCAGTATGAACCGTCTGTTCCAGAAGCAAGCCATATATTTCAGTTTCAAATCTCTGTTACTAAAGATCATCAGTGGACATGGGCTTGTGCAGACTTTGGGAGAAAATGAAGGAAAGGGAAGCCCAGCCCATGGAGTCACAAAGTCAGACACGACTTAGCAACTGAATAACAACAATACATATACATTTACCCTGTTTTGAGTAATAGGTTGAGTAAGGAAGATAGCTTATTTTTCTAAACTCACATGAACATAACTATTTAGAATCTGAATAATTATATGATCTTTTTCTGTGAAAAGTCCCTAGTAAATTACAACTTTATGTACATGCAAAATATAATAAATTTATCATCAAGAGCAATATAATCAATATAGTAATCTTACCTTGTAAAAGTTTCCATACGACTTTCGAATATTGATCCACTTTTTGGCAAAAGGTGGATATTTGAGCCTGCTTAGCTGGCACTGAATGTTCAAGAACTTACTCATATCCCATGAACTTGAGTTGAAAGAGGAAAGAAAACTGAATTAAATACATGCTATACCATTCTTTAAAATGAGGATCTTAAGTCATTCTATCTGTTTTTATTGATACATCACCCTTCTTATATTTACACATAACATCAAGCTCAGAAAACAAACTTCTCTTTCTCCACAATAACTCAAAAATAAACTTCCCCTCTATCCTCTTGAGCATTTTTTCACAACTCTAAAGAACTGCCCAGCTTACTTTTAATGCCAGGTTTATCACATGAGGAAGGTCTTTGAGGGTATGCTTTGAAATAAAAACTACAAACAAATGAACAAAATACTTGAGAGGAACACAGATGATATCAAGTAGTTAGAACGCAATTTGTTCTGCCACAGTACATGCTTCAACACCACAAATCAAGAATCCTGACTGTATCATGTGGAAACTGTGCTGCTTGATACATAGTATTTCCTCAGCCAAAGGAGTCAGAATTGAAGCAGTTGAAATCATACTCTTCAGTAAGAAAGAAAAAAGGAAAATTCTCAACTCAGCTGCTGTAAGGCAAGTGGAGTACTTTTAAGAAAATAAAAAACAAGTGCCTGCCCCCATGATCCTCTGGCTTTTGTGTACTTGTAACATCCTCTGAGGTGACTTCCACAGACCCCAGGCTGCTTACCTGGACTGTCCAAACTATTTCTGGAGGTATATCAATTACTGTTTTGTTAGTCCTCTGGTTACAAAATTGCATAGATTTTGAACAATTTGTCCCAGAATGCAAGGTTTTTATAGAACTGCACACACCATGTTATAACAGAGACACCTGTGTAATTAAGCAGGGACACTCCTCATTTATCCCGAAAATCAGTAATAGATTTATAAAGAGGCTCATCAATGTTTTCACAAATTTCCATTTTTAATCCCTGTTTTAATCGCTCTCATCTCCATACTTTTCATGTAACTAATGCTTATGAAGCATAATTTCAAGCTCAGCACTATAGTAACAATATGGAAGATTCTCAAGTTGCAAAACCTCTTGCTCTGAAAGGATTAATTTCCTTGCAAACATAAATCTTACACACATAAAGTTTAGATACCAGAATATTTAGTCAGATGCCAACATGAATGGTACCTGTTGCAGAGGCTGTAAGATTTCAACAGAGACATCAACATGAGTTAATGTCTGGTGTAAAACACGAGGTGGGCTTTGAGTAATAAAGAAGTAAATAGTGAAGGAAGGGAACCTTCCAGCAGAGAGGAAAAGTTGCATGCATACACAGAGTAAGGATAAACCCCTGTGATTCACGTGTCAGCCTGACTGGAGTGAAAAAGAGAAACAGCAGGAGGATTAGGCTACACAGGTAGGGTAAGATTAGATGAGAGCCTTGAAAGCCAGACTGAAGAGTTTGGACTTTTCTGAGCAAGAAGCGTAGTGATAAAAACAATAAAATCATTTAGATTTTGCATATTAATATTTAATCTTCTAGTCCTGGATCAGACTGTTATTTCTTTCGCTCCTCTCTTTGACCCCTCAGTTCAGTTCAGTTCAGTTGCTCAGTCGTGTCTGACTCTTTGCGACCCCATGAATTGCAGCACACCAGGCCTCCCCGTCCATCACCAACTCCTGGAGTTCACCCAAACTCATGTCCATTGAATCAGTGATGCCATCCAGCCATCTCATCCTCTGTCATCCCCTTCTCATCCTGCCCCCAATCCCTCCCAGCATCAGGGTCTTTTCCAATCAGTCAACTCTTCGCATGAGGTGGCCAAAGTATTGGAGTTTCAACTTTAGCATCAGTCCTTCCAATGAACACCCCGGACAGATGTCCTTTAGGATGGACTGGTTGGATCTCCTTTCAGTCCAAAGGACTCTCAAGAGTCTTCTCCAACACTACAGTTCAAAAGCATCAACTCTTCGGCGCCCAGCCTTCTTCACAGTCCAACTCTCGCATCCATACATGACCAATGGAAAAACCATGGCCTTGACTAGATGGACTTTTGTTGGCAAAGTAATGTCTCTGCTTTTCAATAAGCTATCTAGGTTGTTCATAACTTTCCTTCCAAGGAGTAAGCGTCATTTAATTTCATGGCTGCAATCACCATCTGCAGTGATTTTGGAGCCCCGAAAAATAAAGTCTGACACTGTTTCCACTGTTTCCCCATCTATCTCCCATGAAGTGATGGGACCAGATGCCATGATCTTCGTTTTCTGAATGTTGAGCTTTAAGCCAACTTTTTCACTCTCCTCTTTTACTTTCATCAGGAGGCTCTTTAGTTCTTCATTTTTTGCCATAAGGGTGGTGTCATCTGCATATCTGAGGTTACTGTTATTTCTCCCAGCAATCTTGATTCCAGCTTGTGCTTCTTCCAGCCCAGTGTTTCTCATGATGTACTCTGCATATAAGTTAAATAAGCAGCGTGATAATATACAGCCTTGACATACTCCTTTTCCTATTTGGAACCAGTCTGTTGTTCCATGTCCAGTTCTAACTGTTGTTTCCTGACCTGCATATAGGTTTCTCAAGAGGCAGGTCAGGTGGTCTGGTATTCCCATCTCTTTCAGAATTTTCCAGTTTATTGTGATCCACACAGTCAAAGGCTTTGACCCCTAGGACTTAAAAATTTAAGGATAATGATATGAAAGGAAAATTACTGTCTGCTGTGGGGGCTCCTTCAGGAAATAATATTTTCTGTGATTATTCTAAAAGTTAGATGAATAAGGACATCTTTAATCTTAAAAAGCAGATTAAGATAAATTTCCTAAACACTTACCCATCTGTTAATATGGAATATTTATACTTTGTCCCTAATTCCTTCAATTTCATCCAGTCAATGACTTTTTTCAGTACCTGAGGGAAGGTATCGGCTTTGTCTACTTGATCCTGAGGATATGAATGTAAAATACATAAAAATCACGGTAGTTACATGCAGTCCTACAAAATACTCAGCATACAAACACTGGAGGGACATGAAAGAGCAGGACACAGTCTTATCTATGATGTTTTGAACTCTATGGTTTCTTAGGCTAAGATTCACTCAAAATTCCAATTGTAAGACGATTAAAAATTGTTTATAGCCAAATATTAGGAACTGCTTTCAACTAAAGTATATAATCATCCCCAAATGAAGATTTAAGATCATCCGCAGGCATTCTCTTTTTTCAGGCCTCAACCTAGTGGCTCCCGATTCTCCAGAGGGGAGAGAAGGGCAAGCTCTTCTTAGCTGAGAGCCCTGACCCTCTAGAGTGTCTCTGCATCTCAAAGCTCACATCTTTCCAAAACATACTACATTCATCTTCCTAAGGTGTAAATCATCCATCACATCACTTTCATACTTAAAATCCTCCAAACACTCCCCAAGGCTTTCCAGACAAAAAAGACACATAAGACCCTTCATGATACAGCTCATCTCTATTACTTCAGCTTTATTTGTGACCATTTTCTCATCAGCCCATAAGATACCTGAACCATCCTGAACCACTTAAAAGTTCTGCCCTTCACACCTGAAATGCCCAGTCATTCTTTTACGTCTGTTTACCCATCGTGACTCTGGCCAAGCTCACCAACTTGAGTTTTGCCCAGGACAGTCCTCCGTTCCCTTTGTCAGAGAAAGGTCTTTCGACAGGGGCCTATGACACCCTGAGGAAACATTGACTGTCAGTAATCCCAACCATACTGTGACCACTGTCTTTTTGTGTCAGTCCCCCCAACCTACAATTGCTAAGCAAGCTGAGGAGAGAGACTATCCTGACTATTTCTGTATCCCTTGTAGCTCGGCAGATATTACAGCACACCCTCAAATATTTGCTGAACGAATGAATAAAGCAACTAAGTAAATGGACAAAGGGCTTGCCACATTAGAATACAACCAAAAATCAGAGACCTAAAAAGAATTACACTATATATAAAATCAGGTTGTAAACAGATATATTTTAAAACTTCATCCCCAAGTGCAGCATGGTAACTTAACTCTTTCTTCACTAATGCTCCAAACAAATGAAATGCTTAGATTCATCATTACAACACTTTAAAAGGAAAGGCTGAAAAATATCTTATCAGGTATAAAATGTGCTTTCCTGTTTTCTAAGTATTACAAAGCAAAAGATCTTTATCAAGAAAAGAAAGTCTCACATTTAATTGTTTACAACAATAATTTTATGAAATAAATCCCTAATTTCAAAACTTCCTTCAAACTCTAGAAAAAGGAACACAGAATGATAACCTGAGTAATTCCAGTTAGATTGATGCAGAAATCAGAAAGTTGGGTGTTAATCTCTGGTCTCACATACTGCTGAAACGTATCTTCCTACAAGAGAAGGACAGCAAATTGAAGTATTTCTATGACTTAAGATATATGACATAATATATGTCAATATCAGCCACACTGGGTTGTAACCTTACAGGTGGTTAAGGCAGAGACTACAGTTTTAACAATTTAAGGATAATGCACTATTCCCAAATTACTCTAATTTTTTAATTAAAAAATTATGTTTCACACTTTACAAATGTTTTAGAACAAGTATCTGAAGTCTTCAAACCAAAGTTTAACCAGAGGAGCAAAACGCCAATGACTTTGCTTATAATATTTTGGAAATGTAAAGCCTATTAATGCAACTTCTAGTTGAAGATATTAAGAGCTTTTTAAATAACAGAAAGTATGCTGAAGAAATGCTAGTTTTCAGTTACAATAAATTAATTCAGATTCCTGCTCTCATTCACTCCTAATTAGATCTTCTTTTTATATTAAGATTTCATTAAACTGAATTCCAAGTAATCAAAATTTAACAATATGGCATGCAGCAGTTTAAAGAGCAGTAATTAACAGCACTAATTATTTTAGCAATGTTTAACCTCTTGAAGAAGCTTTCAGGTTTGCATTCTTATTTTGTGCTCACAACAACTGTGAACTCAGTAAGGACAGAACTGTTATTATCAGGCTCAGATCTAAGTGCTTCTTCCTTTAGCCCAACTAAACCAGATCACACTAAGTCACTTGTTCAAATTAAGGACAATTTCAAAGTCTTTTAAAGATTTCTTGGCAGCAATTATTAATACTAGCTAGCTATGAAGGAAAAGACAAAGAATATTCCTTATAATAGAAGATTAAAAATTTAAGAAAAAATAGTGCTTACAAAATTCTTTTTACACACTTGTTTATTAAGCAGATGAATTATCAATAGTTAATAATTGTAAGAGTAAAAGAACAGCAAAGAACATTTGTACTTCTAAAGTTAAGAGACGTCCTTTACTCATCAGACATATTTCAAAAGAAAAAATTCTACTTCTTGGATTTCTTAGATAAACGAAGTCTATCCTTTTAAGTATCAGGATTTTATTTCATAATTTTATATGAAAATCTTAAAAAAAATCCAATATCTTTTACCATTACAAGCTGGTATTATTTAACATTTGTAACAGAATGATGCCAGAGAACTAACTATGCATTCATTGACCAAATACTGAATAATTACTTAAATAAATTACATAGTAAGTTAAAAGGTGATGAAGGTTCTTAAAAAGTAAGAGTAGATAAGAGGGATCAGAAACACTGGTATCTGGGGGTGTTCAGACTGAACAGAGAACCAGTTAGACTTTATTTAGAAGGCAAGAGTTAAGGAAGGCTTGGAAGGAAGGCAGGCCTGCAAGGATGGGCGGGAGGAAGGAAATTAGCAGGAAGATCTCTGGAGGAAAGGAATTTGAGCTAAAGCTCTGGGAGGTGAGGGGGTGGAGCATGCCTGGCATTTCTGAGAAGCAGCAAGCAGGTCAACATGCTGTAATCAGAGGTAACTAGAGGCCAGATTGTAAAAGGAATATCAGTTTTATTCTGAGTTAAATGGGGAGCCATAAAAGAGTTGTGACCAAAGGAATGAAACTATATGACTTATATTTTATAAGGAGCACTCTGGTCACTAAAGGGGCTTCTCTCATAGCTCAGCTGGTAAAGAATCCACCTGCAATGCAGGAGACCTGGGTTTGATCTCTGGGTTGGGAAGACTCCCTGGAGAAGGGAAAGGCTACCCACTCCAGTATTCTGGCCTGGAGAATTCCAAGGACTGTATAGTCCATGGGGTTGCAAAGAATCAGACACGACTGAGCAACTTTCACTTTCACTGGTCACTAAATTGAGAACTGGCTATAGGGAACAAGGACACAAGGGAAGCCCAAGAATACTGGAGTAGGTAGCCTATCCCTTCTGCAGCAGATCTTCCTGACCCAGGAATTGAATCGGGGTCTCCTGCATTGCAGGCAGATTCTTTACCAACTGAGCTATCAAGAAAAGCCCTTAGACAGAAACAGAGATTGGTTAAATGGTGAACAAATGCAGTAAACCCAGAGAAGAAATCAATGGGGCTCAAACTACAGTCATAGCAATGCAGTTGAGTGGCTGGTTCTGGATACACTCTGAAAGCAGAACAGACAAGAGCCACTGATAGCCTAGATGTGTGATGCAAAAGAATAGGAGTCAAGGATGACGCCAACGTTTCGGGACTGAGCAAGCAGAAAGACCGAGTTGCCAGCCCTCAAGCCAGGGAAGGCTGAAGATAAAACAAGCTGACAGTAAATTCAGTCTGGAACACGTTAGGATGGCTGTTTAGATGTCCAAGTAGAGATGTTAAGTGACAGCCTGGATTTTGGATAGAGGATGAGGTTGGAAATATATATTCAGAAGATACCAGTTTCTATGGAATTTCTAAAAGCTATGGAACTAGATGATAGGTGAGTTCATTAAGGGAGAAAGTATATACAGAGAAGAGGACCTGGGATTGAACCTATGGCATCCAATACTAGGAAGTTGGAAGAAGAGGAAACAGCAAAGGAAATTGTGAAAGGGAAACCAGTGAGGCTGGCAAAAACGTAGGACAATGAGGGGTACTGGCAGTCCCCTGAAGAAAGTGTTTCAAGGAGAGAGTGGTCAGTTCCGCCAGGACTTAGGTAAAGGTCAAAGATGACACTGAGGAGTGATTTTAGTGGAGTGATGGGATGGAATACATAACTTACATCTACAGGTGGTGGGGATTTAAGAGAATGGGAGGAAACAGAGACAGACAAGTATTTAACTTTTATAAAGAAATCTGCTGTAGAGGAACAAAGACACAGGGTAGTTGTCAGGGAAGTGGAATCAAGCTAAGGCTTTTTATGGTATGAAAAATGACGAATTTGTATGTGATGGGATTGCAGCCATGAAATTAAAAAACACTTGCTCCTTAGAAGAAAAGCTATGACAAACCTAGACAGCATATTAAAAAGCAGAGACATCACTCTGCCAACAAAGGTCCTTACAGTCAAAGCCATGGTTTTTCCAGTGGTCATGTATGGATGTGAGAGTTGGACCATAAAGAAGGCAGAGCACTGAAGAATCTATGCTTTTGAACTGTGGTGCTAGACAAGACTCCTGAGAGTCCCCTGGACTGCAAGATCAAACCAGTCAATTCTAAAGGAAATCAATACTGACTATTCATTGGAAGAACTGATGCTGAAGCTGAAGCTCCGATACTTTGAACACCTGATGCAAAGAACAAACTCATTGGAAAAGACCCTGATGTTGGGAAAGGTTGAAGGTGGGAGGAGAAGGGAATGACAAAGGATGAGATGGTTGGATGGCATCACCGATTCAATGGACATGAGTTTGAACAAACTCTGGGAGATAGTGAAGGACAGGGAGTCTGGTGTGCTTCAGTCCATGGGGTCTCAGAGTTGGACACAACTGAGCGACTGAACAGTAACAACAATGTGATGGGAACAACACAG
The DNA here is from genome assembly GCF_014754425.2 of Oryx dammah. Lineage (NCBI taxonomy): Eukaryota > Metazoa > Chordata > Mammalia > Artiodactyla > Bovidae > Oryx > Oryx dammah. Next base: position 23,863,167 of record NW_024070191.1, on the reverse strand, counting down.
TAGAAAGCAATGAATCATCATGTCTAAATGTGGGAGGAGAGTGGCAAGCGCCTCATCCATCACTGAGAAAGTAAGACCTAGTGAATCGCACAAGATGATTTTTCATAGCTGTCATTTTTTCTTTTAATTATACCAGAATACTGGAGTAGGTAGCTGTTTCCTTCTCCAGGGATTGAACCTGGAGAATTGATCCCTTCCCAACCTAGGGATTGAACTCAGGTCTCCTGCACTGCAGGCAGATTCTTTACCAGTTAAACCACTAAGGAAGACCAAGAATACTGGAGTGGGTAGCCTCTCCCTTCTCCAGCAGATCTTTCCAACCCAAGAATCAAACCAGGGTCTCCTGCATTGCAGGTAGATTCTTTACCAGCTCAGCTACCAGGGAAGCCTTCTTTTAATTTACTGACCTTTAATCTGCTTTGGACAAGGAATTATTTAAATGGGCTGATTAACACTATAACTAAAGAGGCTTCAAATGGCACAAAGGAAAAAATGCTGTGTATTTTAATGCATAAAGCCTTTTTTATATTTATTCCCAGTGTGTGGCAACTGGGGATACCATAAAAGTGGTACCTCTGTATAGATGAGCAGTTACAATCCTTGGTCAGATTTTACAAGGCAAATGGCATTTATTTGGAGGGATCCTGTTGAGCTCCTGAGCTAACAATGCATTTCTGTCATATGGCTTAAAAGCCAAGGTTACAAGAGTTGTTTCACCCATAAACTTTTCATCAGAAAGCTAACTAGTTTTAAGTTGAAAGGTAATTTCTGTACCTTAGCATTTTTATAGATCACAGAATACGTAGTCTACTGCAGTAGTTCTCAACCTTGATTACATACTAACTGAGCTTTAAAGAAAAAAAAAAAAAAGCTGATGCTAGGGGCCCTCCACAGAACAACTAATCTCTGGGACAAGGGCCAGGCATCAGGGGGTTTTGTGTTTTTTTAAGCTCCTGGAAAAGGAGAGCAGCAGACTCTGAAATTATTATAGCCGATCTATTAAGGATGAATCCAGAGCAAACACCCCCTCTTTAGAACTCTAACTAAATCAGCAAGTGGAATCCTCCACCTCACTAGTCAACCCCAGAATAGCTGCTGCTAAAACAAAAACTAAAATATAACAATTTACTTACTATTTCTAAAGTATGAGTATTCAGTAAAACAACAGGAAATTCAATTATTTCATGTATGAACTCTGGTGGGTTTCCCTCTTCACAAGTGGCTTCAAAGTCAATAATACAAATGTAATCGTAGTAACTGTCAGCACAGTTGCTCTCTTTCAACATCAGCTTCTGCTTCTTGTAATAGTTTTTCAGTCTCTTCTTTAGTACATCCTTTACACCTCTATTGAAAATAAGAATAAAATGAACTCTTAGGTGAATTTTACAGACAAGACTGTGAACTCCTACTTGCTGGCATTGGGTGGAACACTGACAGTCGCAGCCTAATTTAGCAAATGTTAGCCAAAATGAAGGTAAAGAAAGCAGGAAGCAGAGCTAAGTCAGCAGCCAACTAATTAAAACAGAACATCTAATATGGTATCAATATTTTCCTTCACACGTAATTTTTCATTTTTGTTGTACAGTATATAAACTATATGTTGGTCTTTCACACCAGAAGCTTTGCTGGCATACATCACCTACCTAGCCCTGTTGCCTTATATAATAAGATAACATACAGGATACAAAACCTGAAATTAATACTGAATTATTCTACTGACCAAACACAAATTTCAGAATATAAAAATTCAGGCAAATTAAATTTATTATGCTCTTTCCTTGCTTTGGCTTTTTTAAGTTAGATAACTAAAAAAAAAAAAAAATCCATGTGAATTTAAAAGTATCATGAGCCTACTATATAAAGTTGAATGCCCCTTAGCTATTTAACTAGGAAAATTCATTTAGGAGACATCCTAAAATAAACCATGTCCAGGAGAACACTGCCACAGTCAATAGATTCTTAACTCGAATTAGATTTCTAATTAACCATGGGTAAAATATGATTTAGGAGATTCAGTTTTACATTTTTTTTTTTTTGGCCATGCTGCATGGCATGCAGGATCAAAGTTCCCCAACCAGAAACTGAACCTGCAGTGGAAGCTTAGAGTCTTAACCACTGGACTGCCAGGGAAGTCCCTACAGTTATTTTTAAAATGTATGTTCCACAAACAGAAAGTGGGACAAGATTGTTCTAAACAGATAACTATGGTGGGCAAAGGCAGTCACACTGGTTCGTCAAATAACTTGGTTGAGTCCTAGAGGGGCTAGCAAATAGAAAATGGTAGTAAAAATAAGAGGATCTAAAAACTGTAACTAATGGGAAGTGACAAGGAAGACATTTTGGTCACATCACCAATTAGTGACTGTTAGAAATCTTTTGTTTTCCTTTTGAAATTACCACTGAAAAGGAATCTTACCAATGAAAAATCCTGATAACTAATCAGCTGATAACTAATCATTACAGACGATTTTTGTCAGTGTTTTCAAGCTTTTCTAGGATGAACGTGTACTACTTTTGCAATTTGAAAGTTATTTTTAGTTACCTGGTTTCAAGCTTGAATTCTGAAAGTTTGGCTCTGAGCTCTTCCTTACTCATTCTGTTAATGCAACCATTTGTAATCGCAATCTCTTTGTAAACTGGGTCACTGAAATCATTTGCACTGGAGGTAATCAACGTAGATACTTTTGTTTCTTGGCCATCAAGTCTACACCGCTGCTTTTTCTACAAAAAAATAAAGTGTGGGTATATATAGAGTTTACAGTTAGTATAAGCATCTTAAAGATTAAGGCCTCTTTGTACTGTATGTTCAATAAAAGGGCATAGGAAGAAGAAAGATGTGTTTCCAGAACAATTTACCCTGCTCTCTTCTGAGTCACGAGGTTCCATACAGGAAAAGAAGCTAAGTAAAAAGAGCCCTGGTGTTGGGAGTCAGAACAACCTCAGGGCAGAGCCCCCGGCTGATTATTTACTAGTTGCATAACGTTGGGTAATTATTTATTAGCCTCTGATCTTCAAGATATAATAATAAGTATCTCAAATGGTATTTGGTATTGGTAATGATAAACAGTAGGTGAGAGACATCATTATAAGGATTAAATAAAATCAAGTATATCAGGTTCCCAATGCCACACACACCATGTGCTTAGTTGCTCAGTGGTATCTGACACTTCACAACCCCATGAACTGTAGTGTACCAGGCTCCTCTGTTCATGGAATGTTCCAGGCAAGAATACTGGAGTGGGTTACCATTCCCTTCTTCAGGCGATCTTCTTGACCCAGGGATTGAACCCAAAGCTCTTGCACTGGCAGGCAGATTCTTTACCACTGGCATCACCATAATGGAAAAATCCATACCTACCATGGCTATCAATAAACATTACCATCACAGACTGAAGGTTAGACCCTTTCACAAACAATATTCTAAAATTTACAAATGAACCAATTTTTAAATAAACTTTCACAACATTTAACACATATAAATGAGTGTCTTCCTGAGAATTTTTAGCCTGACCTCGTTTCACAAAGTTAACAGAAACTGGCCAATATAAAAATAAAATGGCCAGAAATCTAATCTAAAACATGTTATCACCCAAAGCAAAGATGAAAACACATTGTTTCAAAACACACAATTTCCAAAAGTTACACACACAAACATATATATAGAGAGAGGTTATTCAGGAGAACTATAGTTACTACATTATAAATTGTTCTTCCTTTCTTAAATTACAATTCAAGTTGAGAAAGACATAATTCTACTCTAATCACGCCACAGGTAACCCCCAAATTACTAAAATGTTAAGCTCCAAAGATTCATTTACAAGTTATTTTCCACATGCAATGTCATATTAGGTATGTTCCAGAATTTTCAAAAATACTTTGGAGTTTACTAGCTATCTATACAAAACTTGTTAGTTACAGTTTACCATACTGTCCCCATGTGAACTTTAATTACATATTAAGGAAGGAAAACCATGGAAAGGCCACAGTCTCCGAGTCAGAGCCAATCCTGATGACTCAGGGACTATTTCTCACTCTTAGCTCTCCATTTAATGTAACACACGTTTAGCAGATAGTGCTAGAAATACTCCCATCTCCTCTGAGGAAGAGGTCAGGAATTCCAATGTATGAACTGTCTGTAAAGTAAGAATAATTATACTGAAGTTATTTGATAACAAATGTTTTAGAAACCTATTTCACAGATCTTTGACTAAAGGTAAAGAAAATAATTTGCTTCCAATAATAAATTTGCAATGCTTGGCTACTTTATCATTAGAATATAATCAGGATTCCTAATTCATCCTTTGTCTTTACACTTACAGTGAAATTTTAAACTCCATCTTCAATCAGGTTAAAATTTAGGTTCTACACTGAACAACAGTCTGCCTACCAAAACAGATGTCTCAGTCAATTTAAGTGACTTTTCTCTTTGGTTAAGTCCTCTCTCCTACTCACATGCTTTATTTTTATCTAGAACTGTAGTTACAAAAATTACCCACATGTAAGAGGCCTCTTCTAAATATGTTATAAATCATGATTTCAATAAAGAAAGTTTTGTCTCCTCCCCTGGGTCCAACTCTAGTCCTCCTCCTTCAATGAAGTTCAGGACACGGTCAAGGTGCAGTTCTCACAAATTTCAGTCCACACAAACTTCCAAAGAAAGTTATTCAAGACAATCCACTAAGAAGCAGAAAGAAAGTATTTAAAACCCTATATGTATTATTAATCTACAAAAACACAAGGTTAGTTTACCACGTAATACACGGATTGACAACGGCACCCTCCCCAATGTCTGAGTCCATCTGTCCCATGTCATAAAGTATCAGCCATACAATGAGGAAAGGTAAGGACAGACTCCACCGTATAGGAAGGAATATTCAACTTCATGATACTGTGACATTTTGCAATTTTCACATGTCCCAGTAAATGGTTACATAGGTTATGTTATCTCAAATGAGAGAATCTTTACAATATGGAAGTGACCATGATCAAAAGAAACCTTTTCTGTGGCAAGAACATTTAGGAAATAGATGTTTTGGAAACATTTCCATTATTTTATTGCCCAAAACACCCCTGCACATTACCTATTAAAAAAAAAAAAAAAGCCTCTGAATCTACACATTAAAGAAATTAAAAGCAGAATTAAACTTGATTAAAATCCTTCCCAAAGAAGAGTTCTGATGAAATCTGAAGCTACTTCATTAAAAACCTATTCATTTATGAAAACACTTTTGTTGATATAAGGGATAATGAAAATTTACTTAGCTGAAATCCAAACTTGCTTACTTAAGCCTGAAAACAAAAGGACTGTATCATCATTTATTAAAAGCATCCTGTTAAAACAACAGGTTTTTAACAAATATGACAGTCACTAAAACCAACCAGGAACACAGATTCAGGCCTTGAGTCACTAATAGCTCAAAGTTTGTTTTTTTTTTAGCTCAAAGTTTTAAGACATTTAAATAAAGTAAAGTGTATTCAATCATGCTACTCTCATTAAACATAAACTTTAAAAAATTATTTTTGTACCAACTCACATGACTATGTTATTGACAGTATCTAAACTGAAGAAGAATGGTGGAGTAGAAATGGTTCTTTAGAGAGAAGAGATATGGAGCCCTCTTTGAAAGTAGCATCGTAAGGTGATCCAGATAACTGTTCAAAGACTCAGGGCAAAGAAAGCACACAAAAGACCTTTAACAAGAAAGACCACCCACCATAACACCAAGGATGGTGGCCCCTGAGAGCAAAAGGGAAGAGGTACAGCTAACAATGGAGGAAGGAGCCAAGTCCTGGGGCCAGCAAACTGAAGATTCAGGAGGGGAGAAACCCAGTCAGATTCATGTTACTGAAGATTATTCCAGCTGCAATGTGGAGAATTGGCTGTAGGTGGAAAGAGCAAAAGTCTGGACGCCTCCTCCAACTACCCACACTACGAGGCACTCAGCATTTGTATATTATTAATAGAAAATGACCAGTTTGGGTATTATTTACAGTCTGCAGCTAGTCAACAATAATTATACCTATCAAAGAATATGATTAAAGATGTTTTAAGACCGTCTTTACAACTTTGTCACTGTAGGCTCTACCACTGAGCTGTCAAAATCATTAACAACATCATTCATACATTATGTTTATACGAAGCAGGAGTAAAATGGTCCAAAAACCAGAGACGAAGTTCCAGCCAAAAGGCAGTTACCTTCTGCCAAGGCTGGGAGATGGCCTTAAAGGTCTTAAGGAGTGATACACTTAGAGCTAGGGTGAGATTTCTAAAAACATAAACTGCCAATTACAGACTAGGGCTACCCGGAATGACGACAGCAACGTGTAACCGATTGTTAACTCAGAAAGTTGAGAGCAGAATTCCCACTCAGAACGTCTAAAACCTCAGTTCGTCTGGCTGTTGACTTACTTCCAGACGGTACCTGGGACTAGAAAGGGCTCAATGACAACTACCCCCAGAGAACGGCTCCCGGAGTTGAGGCCAGGGAAGGCGGCCGAGGCTAGGGTCCCAGGGCGCACGGGCTGCGGTTCCCGCGGGAAACCCTCAATTCAGGGGCGCGCGGGGGGATTCTCACCTCAGGATTCGGACGCTGGGCTTCGTCCCCGCACTCCGACCCAGGAGACGCGCGCCGCGCGGGAGCCACGGCCTCGTCGCCAGGCTGGAGGGTCTGCTCATCCTCCATGTCGCGTGTCAGGTCACAAGGGAGCTGCTGGAGCCCACCACTCCCTCAGTCTCACCCGGCCAAGCCCGAAAACCTCGCCTTTCTCGGTTGAAAAATTACCGGGCTCGCGTTCCCGCGGCGGCGGCCACACAAACTCGAGCGGGCACCTCCCACTTCCGGGAACGTGAAGCGTCCAGACGCCGCGCAGGCGCAGTGAGCCGGCGCCCGGAACGCGAGGGCTTCCGTTGACGGGGGCTGGAGAAGCGAGGAGGGAGGGGCAAGAAGAGAGATGGGAGGAGCCAAGGGCAGGGAGGCGCGCGCGGGAGAATCAGAACGCTGGCGGCGCGGAGTGGAGGCTGCGCCAGGTTCCGGACTCTGGTCCCTGGCGGAGACCACCAAAGGAAATGATCCATCACCATCTCCTGAGACGTAAACGAGGAATGCCCTAGAGAGAGGTGAATTTTAACCACAGAAAATAACATTTATAAAACAATCTGCGTTTTCCGTAAGGCATTTAAGACGCCCACTACTGGACAAGAAGAAATAGGTCTGGACTTGTTAAGAAACTGAGCAAAGTATGTGAAAATAACTGTTTTCAGACATCGGACGGCAGGCAGTTCCAGTCCTTTTACCTGACAGAAGAGAAACAAATGAGATGAGCCAGGTATGAGCCGGCTATGACCCTGGCTGTCTGTCCAGAGGCAGTTTCCAGTTTGCAAGTGCAAGGGGAACTTAAGCAGAGTCTAGGGTCGCCCTGAGAAGACAGGTCTTACCGAATGGAGTAGACGGGGATTGTATTTTTGGGAGACCAAATTGGTTGGAATTTATGAGGCCGAGTTCATGGAGAAAAAGCTTTAGAAATCTGCATCTTTAACTGAATAAAAATCAGTGAATATGTTCTGTGACTATTCCACAAGGCTAGGAAAGAACAATCATGGGGAAGCAGTAAGCCAAACAGTTTTCAGAACTCACAGGACTAGGAATCATTTGTGTTCCCTGAGCCACAGTGGGGAGACTGTTGAATACAGTTGTTGAATGGAATATGCAATAGAGACCCCCGAAGTGTCATGCCTTAGTAGTGACTAGCCCTAGACTCTGGGGTCTAAAAGAGAAAATCTTAAAAGCAGCTAGTGAAAAAAGGCACATTATGTACAGAGAAATAATAGTAAGTTTTCATAGACTTCTCATTAGAAACTGTGCAAGCCAAAAGAAAATGGAATGGCAACTTTAAAATGCAAAACAAAACTGTCAACTTGGAATTCTATACTCCACAGGATGAAACAAAGACTTTTTCAGACAAACAAGTCCAGGAAGGCCACATCCTGAAGCAGCACCATCCCAGCTGACTTGCAGACTTTAGGAGAATAATTAAATGCTTATTGTAAGCCAATGGGGTGGTTTGTTATTCTGCATTATTATAAAAATAATTGATGAGTATAGGATTACTTCTAGGCACGTGGCAGTGGGTGAGGACATATAATTCCCTAACGGCAAAAGGGACGCAGTTGGAAATCTACCACCGATTTTTCACTTCTGAAATCACCTGCTTCTTTCTAAGGGGACTGTATTTTTTTCTCTCGTAACTGCAGACTCACCTTTGTGTTTATAAACAAAGGTTTATAGACTTAAAAATCACAAAGATTTCTAAGGCACAACTCTAATCATCTCTTTTTCCTAGGGCTTATTTATTTTCTCTTCAGATAATGATTGTGAGTCCTGACATGCAACTATAGAATTAATGAGAATTGCTAATTGCATCTCTCTCCAAGGAAAAATGATCCAGTAAACACTTATCAGGATGATTCACGTTATGTGAACACTAGTAACTGCTAACTACAAATTTTCTGCTTGAACTTTTTGATTTGATTATTGTATCTCAGTTGTGAAGTAAAGATTCACTATCAAGGATTGATTGATCATTTATCTACACTTCAGATGATGAGCTTATACCTTAGTACTGTTGCCAGTATCTGTGGGAACGCTAAGATACAATAACCATTCATTCATTCAACAAACATTTATGGAGCACCTTCTACTTGCCAGGAATGAGTACTGAGCAAAATGGCAAAAACTATGCATGAGTTTATGTTCAGGAAGTGGAATAAAGATAACAAACAAAAGAAATAAGCAAAACATTTACATATGGAGGAAAATTAAGCAGGTAAGAGGAAGGTGGGGATGATTCTGTGGGAAAGGGTCTTGCAATTGTAAATAGAGTGGTTATGGGTGGTCTCTTTGATGATACGCTACTTGGGCAAAGGCCTGAAGGAGGGAAGGAGCCAGCTGTGAGGCTCTCTGAGGGAAGAGAATTGCAGGCAGTGCAAACAACAAAAGAAAAGGCCCAGAGCTGACAACGTGCCTGGAATGTTCAAGAAATACCACCATATCTCACGCTTTCCTTTCACTGTACGGTATCAGCATGCAGGAGACCCGTGTTTTGTAAATGGTGATTTTGCCGTTACTCTCCAGGTACACATAGGGTAAAGTCCCAATGATTCCAGTGCCTTCCACCTAAGAAAATGACTTCTCCAAGTTGGACAGCTCAAGGGGGAGAACCTCCCTAAATGTTTCAGGTATGGCCCAAGCCTAAAAGAGGGGTTTTAGAATCAGTTATTCTCTTACTGCTGCTACGTCACTTCAGTCGTGTCCGACTCTGTGCGACCCCAGAGATGGCAGCCCACCAGGCTCCCCCGTCCCTGGGATTCTCCAGGCAAGAACACTGGAGTGGGTTGCCATTTCCTTCTCCAGTGCATGAAAGTGAAAAGTGAAAGTGAAGTCGCTCAGTCGTATCCGACTTTTATCGACCCCGTGGACTGCAGCCTACCCAGCTCCTCCATCCATGGGATTCTCCAGGCGAGAGTACTGGAGTGGGGTGCCATTGCCTTCTCCTATTCTCCCCAGTGAAAAACATACCTGCTTCCAAAGTCCCTGGATGAATCCACTGTCAGTGATAGATCTGTATGTTGAATACCAGGTTTTGTAAATTGTTCTAGACTGAACTAAATATGTGATCTTTGGCAGAGTAGAATGCCATTTGTTTCTGAGTGGTTTACCCATGGCTGCCTGGTGCCAATATATATTTAGTTCTATATGTTTGGGTTTGTATCTGAGCTCTGCCCTGTTAGTCCATGGTGTCTGTTCTTACACCCTTCCCACACTATTTTTATTGCTTGACTCTGCAATGTGTCTTAATATCTGATAAAACAAGTTCTCCCTTTTTTTCAAGACTAGCTTGACTCTTTTATGTGTTTTTGGTCTTTTCACGTACATTTGAGGACAAATTTATTGGTACTTAAAAATCCAATAAAGCTCATTAAAATTGAATTCACCTGATTAATTTGAAGAGAACTGACATAAGTCTTTCTGTTGAAACATATGACTGTTTATTCAGACCATGTTGCATGCTTTAAAATTTTTATAGTTTTCTTCGCACAGAGTCGGACAGGACTGAAGCGACTTAGCAGCAGCAGCCATAGAAGTCTTGTCTGTTCTTGGTTAATTTCCTAGCCACACTATGGCTTTTGTTATTGTTATGAATGGTATATTATCTTACATTATACTTATTTAGGTTGGTTACTTGTGAGAAAAAATACTATTGATTTTTATAATGCCTAAACTCCCTTATGAATTTTAATATTTTTTATTCTGTTAATTTTTTCCTAAGATGGCTGGTCGTATTTTTTTAAATGTTTTAGCTTTACTTTTCCTACTTTTATACACTTTTATCTTTTTCTTTTCTTGCTGCATTGCCCAGAAGTCTTGGTAATTTCTTAATAGTAATGATACCCATGCTGAACTCATGGGAATTGCATATAGAATCTCTCTATTTAATGTAACAATTTCTGCAGCTTCCAAGGTCATTTCCTTTATTACTTTAAAATATTACTTAATTTTTTTCTTGAATATAGTGTTGTTTCAAAAGTCTGATACCAGTGTGATTCCTTATCTTTTTAGATATCTGTTCCCTTTTTCTGAGAATTGTACATCATTTATTTTTGTTGTTGATGTTCTTAAATTTCACTAATAATGGATCTAGTTAGGGATCTTTTTTTGAAATCTGATTGATTTTTTTTTATTTCTTTCAATCTGGGATCCTTCATTTTTCTTTAATTTAGGAAAATTTGCCTTCTTTATCTCTTTAAATATATCTTTTCCAATCCCCCCCCATTTTGAATCCATAAAATCTAGATATTGGCATTATGCTTCTACCTTCAGTACCCTCCATATCACATATCATTCCTTTTATGTTTTCCATATCTTTATTTTTTCCTGTAGCTGCCTGGGAAAGTTCCTCAATCTGATTTTACAGTCTCTAACTTACTTTTTAGCTGTATCCTCTGTGCCATTTTACCTATTTGTTGCATTTTCTGTCTAATTATTTTCTTTAGTCAAAGGATAATCCAGGGACCTTAAGTTAATTTGCTTCACCCATTTAGTCACATGAGGAAGGCAGTCATTACACTATTGTTAAGAAACAAAGGCAAAAACAGGATTTAAAACACAAAAGAGAACAGAAAAAGGCCACAGTCTGGAAACAGTGATTGGTGTGCACGTATTTGGGGTATGGTGGTTAACCAGCAACTTGAACAAGCCGACAGAGGTATCAAAGAAAATTATTTCAGTAGTTTGTGGATTTTTGGAAAATGGTGACTGTTTAACAAGGAAGCCTCATATTTCCGCTTTTTCATGATTTCTTAGTTCAGATTGCTAATATCTTTGTTTATCTCCTGAAGCATCTTTGACATTCTTGGCTCATCTGTTCTAATGATTCTGATTCATTTGGTATGTGTGATTCAACTTGTCTGCATTTTATGGTCTCTTTGCTCCTCCACAAGTGCCGGGTTATTTTGAGCTCCTGTGAGCTCTTGTGCCTGTGGGAGTGTCTGGTAATGTAAAGTGGGGAGGAGGCATGTGTGTGACCCTCCAGATGAATTTAAGAAGGAAGCCAGGGAGCCTGCATCACCATGGAATTTGTTTTAATCACCCTCATTTGTTGTCACTCCGTTCAATAAAGACAACTCTGTTCAGAGTTATACCATTGGTCTCTAAGGAAGAAGTAGCTTTGAGAGACCCACTCCCCAGTCCGTTATCCATCAGCCCTGGGATTTGGAGGGGGAGGGGGAAAAGAAATCAATGTCAGAGGTTAGCTGGTCAGCCTGTTGTTTTCATCAACCTGTCTCCCCAGCCACGTGCGCTGATGCTTCTATTCTGATATGTCCTGGGCAGGCTGGGGATGTTGCCGTTCCTTTCTGCTTTCCTTCAGGCCTTCTCAAGGCTGCTTCTGGTTGCCCACCACCCCCTGGCGGAGCCCTGTCCTCTGCAGATAAACACATCTACCTCCCACACCGTTTCAAAACTGCCTTCAGGCTCCCAAGGAGTTTCTTGTTTTGTTGTTGTTTTTAATATTCATTTCTCAACTCCATGTGTTTTCTTAATTCTAGAATTTTTCCAGAGTTCTTGGGAGAGAGGGTTTAATCAGTTATGAAGCGACATTATTCATTCTGCAATATTGAGATATGTGTTATATTAGTTTACTAGGGCTGCCATAACAAATTACCCACAGACTGGATATTTAAGATTTTAATATTTTATTCACCTTAAATTTTTTGTGTTAATTTTGATCTATATAGAGATTGCACTAAAATAGTGTTTATCTTAATTACTGAGGATTTCTTTTTGGTGCTTCCCTAAATTTTGTGCCCAAGTTGAGGGCCTTATTGCTTTACTCTAGTCCTGGCCCTGCTCCATCCCCCCATGCTTCCTTCCCTTTTTCATTTTCTGCTGACTGTCACCATATGCTCTGAATTCTACACTTCTCACCTTTTCAGGAACCTTGAATTTTGTGCTCTCCATTCTGTCTTCTGTACTTGCAATCTTTTCCATGTACGTGGACCTTTCCCTTTTGTATTTAAATGTGCTGTGCTTAGTTGTGAGCTATTGCCCACCAGGATCCTCTGTCTGTGCAGATTTTCCAGGCAAGAATATAGGAGCGGGTTACCATGCCCTCCTTGAGGGCATCTTCCCAACCCAGGAATCAAACCCAGGCCTCCCGGATTGCAGGTGGATTCTTTACCATCTGAACCACCAGGGAAGCCCAAGAATACTGGAGTGGGTAGCTTATCCCTTCTCCAGAGGATCTTCCCAACCCAGGAATTGAACCAGGGTCCCCTGCATTGTAAGCAGATTCTTTGCCAGCTGAGCTGCCTAGGAAGCCCAAATTTAAATGAGCTTAACTAAAAAATTTCCAACTTAAAAAGCCAAAGCAAACCAAACATCTTCAACCTCAGTACCCCTGCATTTGCTGCTTGCTTGCTTGCTCGCTCTCTCTCTCTCTTGCCCTTTGGAGCTGCTGCTGCTGCTGCTGCTGCTAAGTCGCTTCAGTTGTGTCGGCTTCTGTGCAACCCCAGAGACGGCAGCCCACCAGACTCCCCCGTCCCTGGGATTCTCCAGGCAAGAACACTGGAGTAGGTTGCCATTTCCTTCTCCAGTGCGTGAAAGTGAAAAGTGAAAGTGAAGTCGCTCAGTTGTGTCCGACTCCTAGCGACCCCATGGACTGCAGCCTACCAGGCTCCTCTGTCCATTCTAGAAAGTACTGTCTCTTTTCCTACACCATCTGCTCCGGATATAGCCTAACCCTAATTTGGATTCCGTCCCCATTGCCCAAGGCCTTTCTTTCTCCATTGAGGTCATCAACTATCTGTATATGGTAGAGCCCTGTGGGCTCCTATCAGAGCTCATCCTACGTGACCCTGAAAAAACAGCATCCAACATTGTTGGTCATAATTTATTTACTGAAACAGTTTCTTTCTTTGGTCTCCTTGACAATGAACTTGTCTGGTTTCCCTCCTATCTCTCTGGCCATTCCGTCTCAGTCTTCCTGGTTAGTCCCCACTCACATTCAATCATTGAATGCGGGAATTCTTTCAGGGTGGGATTTTAGACTTTCTTATCTTCTCTTACATTATTTTCTCAGTTTAGACTTTCTTAGGTGCTCCTATCCATTCCTCTAGTTTTGTTTACCATCTGTTTGCCAGTGACTCCTCCTAAACATTTTTCATCCAGGATGTTAATTCTCAGCACCAGAGACATGTGACCAATTGCCTACTCACGAACACCTCCAAGTCCACACATCCAAAAGTGAACTCATCTTTCCCCTGAAACCTACTGTCATTTCTTTTCTCAGTAAATGGTTCTAAAAACCCCATAGTTGGTTTTACTTTTGATTTTTAATCTTCTTCACCTTCCTTAGGGCTTCCCTGGTGGCTCAGAGGTTAAAGTGTCTGCCTGCAATGCAGGAGACCCGGGTTCAGTCCCTGGGTTGGGAAGATCTCCTGGAGAAGGAAATGGCAACCCACTCCAGTATTCTTGCCTGGAGAATCCCATGGACGGAGGAGCCTGGTGGGCTACAGTCCACAGGGTCGCAAAGAGTCAGACACGACTGAGCGACTTCACTTTCACTTTCACTTTTCACCTTCTTTAATCAATGTGGATTGTGCTGACCTCTGCAGGTTTAGCAGGAAATACCTTCTGTCTCCTTCCAGACTTCTTTCTATACTTCGACACCCCATGCTTGTTCTTATCTGAAAGTTTTTCCAGCACGGTTTCTCTCATTCTTCTTTTTTTTTTTTTTTATATATATATCTATCTATTTATTTATCTGGCTGCACCATGTCTTAGTTGTGGCACATAGGATCTTTAGTTACAGCCTGTGAATATTTTTTAGTTGAGGCATGTGGGATCTAGTTCCCTGATCAGTTATCGAACCCTGGCCCCCTGCATTAGGAGCATGGAGTCCCACCCACTGGACCACCAGGGAAATCCCCCTCTCATTCTTTAGATCAGAGATTAAACTTTTCTCCAGAATGTTTCCCTCAAATCTCCAAATTTGGTTAGATTCTACTCTTAATGAGATCTGCTTCCTTCCTGGGCATGGCTTTTTTTGTTTGTTTTTAATAAAGATTTGACTGTGTAAGAAAAGACCTTGAAGAGCAGTGGCTTAGATGACATAGAAGTTTATCTGGGAGGTTAAAGCTTGGCCTTATAACACAAAGATTTCCGGGGCCTGGGGTCCTTCTATCTTGTCCCTCCACCATTCTAGTATACCTTCCTTAGCCCCGTGTTTCAGACAGCTCAGGACTCAGAGTGCCTACCAGCCAGCAGAAAGAGGAAAAAATTGGAAGGAAGAATGTGCTTTTAAGGTCACACCCAGAAGCCATGCACATTATTCATGCTTCTATCCCATCTGGAACTTAGTTGGAACTTAGTCACATAACCACATACTTGTTGCAAAAGAGGCTGAGCAGAATGTTCTTTTTGGTTCTGTGAACAGTTACCTATGAACAGGTGAAACTCCCTTGTAGAGAAAGGGGAGATTGAATATCTGGACAACTAACAGTCTCTGCCACAGTCATGGTAAAACACACATATCCATGCACACCCTCTCTCTGCACAGAAGGCACACTCATCCATCCCTTCCTAAGTGGATACCACCCCAATCCTGTTCAGCTGGTGCCTCCAGCTCTGTGTCTAGGCTCTTTAAGGGAGGCTCAGATGGGGCTCCTCTTGGTCCAGCCACTTATAAACCAAATGACAAGTTATCTGCTCTGATCATACCCAGTATGAAGTAGTAAGAGCAGGATAACTGGAATAAGAATGCTGATTTGGGGGGAAAAAAAGGAGGAGGAAGAAATGGAAAATGCAGGCTGTCACTAGTTCGCAGAAATGACCAATTGTGCTGAGCAGGAACTAGAAAGACTCTGAGCTCAGAATGTTGAACTCCTGTGGCCAGCACTGCTTCTGCTTTCAGAGGGATGGGGAAGGATGGGGGTGTCTCTCTCATCTTTATCTTCTGTGGTTTTCATCTGATAATACTCATTTCTCTTGTATTTGCTTGGCATGAACTTCTTTGCTACATAAAACATTTGAAAGTTTAAATAATTTTATTCAGTTTAGATATATATACATATGCATGCCATATATAAATGCGTATATATAGATACACATATGTGATTTGTGAGTTAAATGATGCTTTTTTCTGGTAGTTTCTCTTCTTGTGTGGTGTTATGCAATTGCTTAAAACATTTCTGAGAACTGTACAAATCATGTCCTATCTCATTTTGAACCCAAACAGGGGCCTCTGCTCTGCCCACCGCATCTCCATGTGTAGCCTTGTTGACAAGCACAGACCAGCATGATGACCCCGTGATGAGGGAGGTGTGTGCAAATTTTGACCCTCTCCTTAAATATATCATCCAAGAAAGTTTATCTTGTACATTTTATATGTCTATGGTTAAATAAACATGATTAAACCTACATATTAAAGATTTCAGATTGATTTTGAATTTGAGCAGAAGCAGCTCAGTTTGGGGTTTTGGTATATAAAATAAAACATTTTCTATTGTAAAGAACAACAGATATTTACTTACCATTTGAATTATAAATATTTCATTTGAAGGTTATTGTAATTCAACTGAGTCAGACTGAGAAATAAGAAAAGCAAAGTAAACATTACAAATAGGTTGTATTTTAAAAACATTTGTATTGGGACTTTCATTCAGCTTCCTAATGTAATTATACTATAAGAGAAACTCATTGAATGATTTTGAAAAGTGTAGCTTTCCTTGATTATAAAAGCTATGCATATTAAATTAGGAAATTTTTAAAAAATAGAGCAATGCATTCCTTTGAGAATTTAATATCAATAATATCAGATATTTTCTCTTTAAAGACAACCCATAGGCTGTACAAGAAGTTAGTTTCTTGAAATGCCACTAGAGGGCAATAAATTCAAAAATTGATTTATGGTGTATAAACAGGCTTCTGTGCTGCAGAGGTGCTGATTTTCAGTTTTAATTTGGGAAGACAGCAAAAAAAGAAGAAGAATTAAAAATTTAGTTGGTAGAAAATATATCCAAATAATTGTGGTGCTGGAGAAGACTCTTGAGAGTCCCTTGCACAGCAAGGAGATCAAACCAGTAAATCCTAAAGGAAGTCAACCCTGAATATTCATTGGAAGGACCGATGCTGAAGCTGAAACTCCAATACTCTGGCCACCTGATGCAAAGAGCCGACTCATTGGAAAAGAACATGATGCTGGGAAAGATTGAAGGCAAAAGGAGAAGAGGGTAGCAGAGGATGAGATGGTTAGATAGCATCACTGACTCAATGGACATGAATTTGAATAAACTCTGGGAGATACTGAAGGATAAGGAAGCCTGGCATACTATAGTCCCTGAGGTTGCAAAGAGTCAGACATGACTTAGCAACTGACAACAACAACATATCGAAATAAGTGTTTGATTTTTTAGAAGGTTCACCACTACCCTTTTGGGAATTTAATTATTGTACTAAAAATTATTGAATGCATTGAAAGATAAGATTAATTCTGCCAAAGGCAAATAAGTCAGAAGAATGCCTCATGAAGAATTGAACCTTGCAGAATGAATAGACTCTTTTGAACTTGCAGGTTAAAGTAGTGGGTTGAACATATGTGTTTAATTTTCCTCCCTTTTGAACAGAAAAAAATAAGTGTTTTAGGACCTAAGCTCACACAGATTAGGAAAATAGGAGAGGAGACAACAGCAACAAATTTCTGGAAGCTGAAAAACTTACAGATCAATGGTAAGTGATTTAACAGACTTGAGAAAATAAAACTTCAATCTATCAGTGGGAAAGCTGAGAAAGATATACGCATGAAAGGAAAGATATACCCATTTGAGCAGAGTTCCAAAGAATAGCAAGGGGAGATAAGGAAGCCTTCCTCAGTGATTAACACAAAGAAATAGAGGAAAACAATAGAATGGGAGAGTCTAGAGATCTCTTCAAGAAAATTAGAGATACCAAAGGAACATTTCATGCAAAGATGGGCACAATAAAGGACAGATATGGTATGGATCTAACAGAAGCAGAAGATATTAAGAAGAGGTGGCAAAAATACACATAACTATACAGAAGAGATCTTCATGACCCAGATAATCACGATGGTGTGATCACCAACCTAGAGCCAGACATTCTGGAATGCAAAGTCAAGTGGGCCTTAGGAAGCATCACTATGAACAAAGCTAGTAGGGGTGATGGAATTCCAGTTGAGCTATTTCAAATCCTAAAAGATGATGCTATGAAAGTGCTGTATTCAATATGGCAGCAAGTCTGAAAAACTCAGCAGTGGCCACAGGACTGGAAAAGGTCAGTTTTCATTCCAATCCCAAAGAAAGGCAGTGCCAAAGAATGCTCAAACTACCGCACAATTGCACTCATCTCACATGCTAGTAAAGTAATGTTCAAAATTCTCCAAGCCAGGCTTCAACAGTACATGAAATGTGAACTTCCAGATGTTCAAGCTGGATTTAGTAAAGGCAGAGGAACCAGAGATTGAATTGCCAACATCCGTTGGATCATCGAAAAAGCAAGAGTTCCAGTAAAACATCTACTTCTGCTTTATTGACTGTGCCAAAGCCTTTGACTGTGTGTACCACAACAAACTGTGGAAAATTCTGAAAGAGATGGGAATACCAGACCACCTGACCTGCCTCTTGAGAAATCTGTATGCAGGTCAGGAAGCAACAGTTAGAACTGGACATGGAATAACAGACTGGTTCCAAATAGGAAAAGGAGTACGTCAAGGCTGTATACTGTCACCCTGCTTATTTAATTTATATGCTGTGTACATCATGAGAAACGCTGGGCTGGATGAAGCACAAGTTGGAATCAAGATTACCGGGAGCAATATCAATAACCTCAGATATACAGATGACACCACCCTTAATGGCAGAAAGAAAAGAAGAACTAAAGAGCCTCCTGATGAAAGTGAAAGAGGAGAGTGAAAAAGTTGACTTAAAACTCAACATTCAGAAAACTAAGATCAGGGCATCTGGTCTCATCACTTCATGGCAAATAGATGGGGAAACAGTGTCAGACTTTATTTTTTGGGGCTCCAAAATCACTGCAGATGGTGATTGCAGCTATGAAATTAAAAGACATTTGCCTCTTGGAAGAAAATTCATGACCAACCTAGACCGCATATTAAAAAGCAGAGACATTACTTGGCCAACAAAGGTCTAGTCAGTTTTTTCAGTAGTCATGTATGGATGTGAGAGTTGGACTGTAAAGAAAGCTGAGTGCTGAAGAATTCATGCTTTTGAATGGTGGTGTTGGAGAAGACTCTTGAGAGTCCCTTGGACTGCAAGGAGATCCAACCAATTCATCCTAAAGGAAATCAGTCCTGGATATTCATTGGAAGGACTGATGCTAAAGCTGAAACTCCAGTACTTTGGGCACCTCATGCGAAGAACTGACTCACTTGAAAAGACGCTGTTGCTGGGAAAAATTGAAGGCAGGAGGAGAAAGGGATGACAGAGGATGAGATAGTTGGATACAATCACCCATTCATTGGACGTGAGTTTGAGTAAACTCCAGGAGTTGGTGATGGACAGGGAGGTCTGGTGTGCTGCAGTCTATAGGGTCGCAAAGAGTCAGACACGACTGAGCGACTGAACTGAACTGGGCTGAACTGAATCATAAAGCAGAATCATCAAAGGGCATGATTTGTAAGCTCTTGCAATCCCAGGACTGGAGGTAAAAGGAAGGAAAAGAGCTAATGTAGGGAGGACCAGGGTGAAAGCTGTTTGAAAAGAAATTAGAGCCCTAGACTCTCCCTCAGCCTGGTAGAAATCTGCATGTTTAGACTCATTGAGGGGGATTAAGAAATCATCTCCTTCCTCAACCTCTTCCCCCACTTGGTCCCCAAAATGCAGCCGATAGATCTTTACTCTCTCTAGGTGGGAGATGGGAAGACTCTTCCCTGGAGAAATCTGGCCAGCCAAAAAGAAAATGCTTAAATATACCGATGTCAAGGTTTTGCCAACAACCTTTCTGCTGAAAATCAATAGAAGTATCTGGGCTTTCCTGATAGTTCAGTTGGTAAAGAATCTGCCTGTGGCAGAAGACCCCGGTTTGTATTCCTGGGTCAAGAAGATCCACTGGAGAAGGGATAGGCTACCCACTCCAGTTTTCTGGCCTGGAGAATTCCATGGACTGAATAGTTCATGGGGTCATAAAGAGTCAGACATGACTGAGCGACTTTCACTTCACTTTCTACTGATATCACCCTTTAGTGAAAGTCACAAGCTCAGAGTTTTAATCGTTTTTTTAAATTCTCCACTCTTAATTTTGAGCAGACCACCAAGGATTACCTGATGAAGCCTGTTATATAGAAGATAGAGACTAAAACAAACAGGCAACAACAGAAGAAGCATCTTGGAGGAAATAGAAATTAGTCAAGACTTAAAAATGAAAGCTAAAATCATATCCTCAGAGAGAGAAGAGGGAATATTGCACCCATTAAACAAGAACCAAAGCTACAGAAATGGAAGATTTAGGGGGAAAGTACAACTGCAAAGGGCTCTTGAAAATTAAAAACATGGTAGCTGAAAAGTAATACTTGTGCTGTCCAATGTGGTAGCCACTAACCACTCTATTGAAAAGTAAATTACTCAAAATTAACAAAATTAAAGATTTAACTCCTTATTTTCACTAGTTACATTTCAAGTACTCAAAAGGCACATGTGCCCAGTGGGTAAGATGTTGGACTGCTCGAATATAGAACATTTCCATCATTACAGAAAGCTCTATTGATGACACCTGAGAAAGTACATGTGAGGACTCCTCTCATGAAACAGAAGACAAAGAGAAAAGGTTAAACAAAAACCATAGGATCATCCAAGAGATCAAACAATTGGATAATAGTAGTTCCAGAAAGAAAGAAAATGCAGGGAAGAAAATAATCAAAGAAAAAATTCAAGAAAATTTCCTGGAATTGAATAATGTAAATTGCCAGATTGAAAAAGCCCTAGGTACTTAGCCTAATATATCCACTCTGAGGCAAGTTCTTGTCAAATATTAGAAATCCAGGGATAAAAAGAAGATACTACTCATTTCTAGACAGATAGTAGTAGTATACCCAGTATTAGGAAACAGGCTTTTGACCTCTCAGTACAGTAGTAACCTTGGAAGCAAAAAAGAAAACACTGGAGCAATATCTTCCAAAATCTGAAAGAATTACTTGCAATTTTGCATTCTGCACCTATCAACTCTTGTAACATTTATTGATTAAAATCAGGCTTCTCAAGATAATCCATAGGAGGCTTCCCTGGTGGCTTAGTGGTCAAGAATCCCCTGCCAATGCAGGAGACACAGGTTCAATCCCTGGTTCAAGAAGATCCAGCATGCTGTGGAGCAGCTAAGCTCATGCACCGCAACTGTTGAGCCTGTGCTCTAGAACCAGGGAGCCACGACTACTTAAGCCCTAGAGCCAAGCTCTGCAGCGACAGAAGCCTCTGCAATGAGAAGCCCATGCATTGCAACTAGAGAAAAGCCTGCACAATGAAGACTCAGCACAGCCAAAAATAAATAAATAAAATTATTTTTAAAAGAATGATAGGATATTTAGCTGTTAAGAATTTAGCTCTCTTTCAGTCGTCAGGAATGTGACTTTCAGTCACAGGGTAAGTCACAGAATAAGGTGACCACACTGTTATAAAAACACTGAATTAATTTTTTGTTCTATAGATTATATTGATTGAAGAAATTGGAATTTGCCTACCATAGTAAATGAACTCACTCAGTTTGTGTTAACTGACTTCTTATATTCTTATGTAGGTGCTTCTATTAGTCAGAAAGGTCCAAGCACTGGGGCTTCGTTTTCTGTTTCAGCCTGTTCCATATAGAATGTATCTTTAGCAAACAAATCCAAACACAACAGAAAAGCTGGTTCCTTTGATGTACTTTGCAAGTACTTTCATTAATAATGAAATAATCTTATTGCTATGTTTACACATATTTGCCAATCCAATCCTGAAAAACAGCTACATGAGTTACTCAGGACAGTTCTGTGCTCCCCCACTTAATGGGGTTGCTGCCAAGAGATTCAGAGAGTGTTCATCCCAGTCTCTCAAAGCTGGGACTTGACTGGTCCAATCAGCCTCAACTAAATATCCTGCATGTCGAAACCGAAGATCGGGGATCCAGTGTGCTGCAGCTAAGACCCGGCACAGCCAAACAAATAAAATATTTTCTAAAAAGAGTCTTCTAAATCAAGCGAAAAATGTATCTTCCTTTGGAAAAGAAAACATAAGAGGATACTGCAGTTACATAACAACAACAAAATCATGTCTTTCCCAATCTATGAAAATATTTGTTTTTAAAAAAACAATAAGCCTTTTTCCCTAGAAAAGTCATCTGTGGGGGAACTCATTCCAAGAGTGTGGACAGCAGCCCTCCTCACAGCCCTTTCCCACTGCATCTCCCAGGGGCTGGGATGCTCATACGTCGATATCACACACGGGTGTTTACTTTCACCGCCACAGGACCAGAGTGTATGTTTTGAGATTCGGTCCTTTGGGGAATCGCTTTTTCTTCCCCAGTCTGGCCTAGCCTTCTTGTCTTTTGGGGGGCTGCATCTCTTCAGGGCCTCCCTGGTGGCTCAGATGGTAAAGAATCTGTCTGCAATGCGGGAGGCCTGGGTTCAGTCCCTGGGTTGAGAAGATCTTCTGGAGGAGGGCATGGCAACCCACTCCGGTATCCTTGCCTGGAAAATCTGACAGACAGCGGAGCCTGGCAGGCTACAGTCGATGGGGTGGCAAAGAGTCGGACACAACGGAGCGACTAAGCACAGCACAGCACCTCTTCAAGAAGCAGGTGAAGAAAGCACCTACAGGTGAGGGTGGGCAGCTGGAGGAGCAACGTCAAGTTCCCAAAGGCAGTGGCAGTAATACAGCAGTGCCCACTACCTCGTGCCAGCATCAGTGGTGGGCAGGCTGCAGGGGCCGGTGGGTGTCTCATGTCTGCGACAGCAGCAGTCATGTCCTCGTTGGACTGGCTGGTGGTTCTGGCAGCCGCCCAGCTTCGTTTGACACTGTTTCTAAGCCTGATCCTCCAGCGTCCTCACAGGAGTGGGAGCTCCCAAGTAGCCTTAAAATGCTGTTCTTCCTTCTTTAGGTATTGGAGTTGGATTCTGTCCTTTGCAAATTAGATTCTTCCAGGTACAGTTTGGTGGATTAGAGGCATTTTGATCTAGCTCTCAGGAAGGAGTGCAATCCCTTCTTCTTGCTTGGATTGCTCATCCGTTTGGGCTGCTCTGGAGGTTGTGACTTGGACTGGATTTAGAGGAGGAGGCTCCTAGAGGCTGCTCATCCCGCTCTTAGGGTGAAGCCCCTTGGATCTGCCTCTAGGCTTGGCCAGGTGAATCCTTGCCGTCATTTAGCCCAGCTCACCACTCTACAGCCTGGGAGCTAAACCCTCTCTCCATCTATGTTCCTGGTGGTAGCAAAGGAGTGAAATGAGTAACAGCTTGACTCTCCCACCCTGTTCTTTCAGTCTCAATACCACAGATCACCTTACACTCTTTGGGTAGACTGTACATTATAATGAAGATCCTAGTCCATTTGGTGGAGACCTAAGGGCCAGAAAAGTGCTGGTTTCACAAGTCTGGGGTTAGTATTTATAGAACATCAGTTCAGTTCAGTTGCTCAGTCACGTATGACTCTTTGCAACCCCATGGACTACAGCACGTCAGGCTTCCCTGTCCATCACCAACACCCAAAGCTTGCTCAAACTCATGTCCATTGAGTCGGTGATGCCATCCAACCAGTTCATCTTCTGTTGTCCCCTTCTCCCGCCTTCAGTCTTTCCCAGCACCATGGTCTTTTCCAATGAGTCAGTTCTTCACCTCAGGTTTATAGAACATAAATTTCTATCCATTTATAGAACATAAATGGATAGAAATTAAAATACAAGATATTCTGAGAGGAAAATGAATGAAGCCTAGTATGTGCTTTTATGGAAGAGAATTACAAGTCCTATTACATCGGCTGACTCCTAAATGGGCTTGGCAATGGGCATCCCCTTTGTCTCCATCCTGAGTTCCCTCGGGGCTCATCATCGACTATAATATCCTTTGTTTACTGATAAGGCAAGCAATGCTTTAGTTCACATACTAGAAAAAATGAATACCAAAGGGAAGGGCCTAGCCACCCTTATTTTTTTAATGTTTTCCCAAACGATCTCAGTGTGCAGCCAAGGTTGAAAATTCTTGCCTCATCTCCTTCCTCTTAGTATAGGCTTCTTTGTTTGGACAACTCCATGTCTATTTGGTAGATAGCATATAGAATCTCCTTGGGATTTATGTTATTTCCAGACAAGCAAATGACACTTAGCCCTGCAGAAGGGATGCTGTGCTCAAGCAGGCTTGACATGGTTTTTACAGACAGGCAGCTGTTCGGAGATGGAGAAGCTGAGAATTCTGTATCTCATTCCCTCGTTTCATTGAGCTCATCACTGACCTCATTTTGGGCTACCACGTTATTCCCCATGGCTGAGCTGCTAAGGCATTACCTGGCCTTGGGACAAGCTGGTCTTATATAAGATGCTTAGAAAAGCTTTTGGAGACCTAGCTTTTTTTGATTTGTGACTAAATAAGTCATTTCAGCCTAATCTCAAAGTGCCAAGTTCTCAGAAGCTATTCCTTTTATTATGATCATTTTCCCACCCGGCCTGTGGACTTGCCTGGCAGTCCAGTGGTTAGGAGTCTGCGCTTCCACTGCAGGGGGCATGGATTCAATCACTGGTCAGGGAACTGAGATGCTGCATGCTTCGTGGCATGGCCATAATAATAACAATAAATTTAAAAGAATAACAGTGTTCCATCTATTAAAAAAAAAAAGAAAAGTCTGGTTTTCAGCAACTTCGCCTTCCATTCTTTGATTCAAATCTCAAAACAATGAATAAAATATGCCAACACTGTGTTCTTGTTGGAGTCAGAATTCTATCTAGAACAGTGGTTTAAAAGGTAAGGCTTTCCTTGTGGCTTAGCTGGTAAAGAATCCGCCTGCAATGTGGGAGCC
The DNA here is from genome assembly GCF_014754425.2 of Oryx dammah. Lineage (NCBI taxonomy): Eukaryota > Metazoa > Chordata > Mammalia > Artiodactyla > Bovidae > Oryx > Oryx dammah. The sequence continues at coordinate 23,838,608 of NW_024070191.1, read as the reverse complement.
CTGGGTTTGATCCCTGGGTTGGGAAGCTCCCCTGGAGAAGGGAATGGCTACCCACTCCAGTATTCTGGCCTGGAGAACTCCATGGACTGTACACTCCAGGGGATTGAAAAGAGTCCGACACAACTCAGTGACTTTCACTTCACTTTAAAAGGTAAGATGGTTTGGAATTACCCTAAGGGGATGTTCTGGAAACCTGTGTGGGAGAGAGGATTAGTTGTCACAATATTTGGGTAGTGTTGTTGGCATGGGACACTTTCATCAACTTTTGAAAACCTCATCAGATCTTTGTGTAAGAAAATCAAATAAACCAAACACTGTATGGTTACCAGAGCCTGGAAACCAACTCATTTTACCTATAAACACAAAATATTTTTGCGTGGCTTTAATATACACTGAATTTCATGAATGTAATTATAAAGTAGAAAGGGGAAGATCACACTTTGTTTTGCTTGCTTTACTAAGAGTTATTTGTCATTTCAAAAAATACTAAGAGTATCTACAATTTGGGATATTTTACTTGTCGATATGAGACACGTGTATAAGCCTTCATTTATGGCTGTCACTTTCGTATGTGACTCCATGTAAGGGACGCTACATTATGTCCCTGTGTCATGTTAGTATTAATGTCTTCCTTTTTATCTCTCCTTTACATTTTATTTGGAGCATTGTGTTGATTTTTTAAAATTAAGTTGTAGGTAAATGATATAACTATAAATTTCATTTCAAGATAGTTAAGGAGGCATTACAAAATTTTCGTGATAAAAAAAAGTGAGTACAGTGTCTAATAGGATCAAGAACTCTACTATTAGAAGGACATGGAACCTTGCTTTTTAAGTTGGATCCAGAGGAATCTTAACCTCAACTCTATTTAGTATAAGAAAGTGTTATATTAAGTGCCAAAAGTGTTTTCCAAACAATATCTGCTCAGAAGTACAAAGTTTCTAAATAAGTGGAGCATTATGTAATTATAGGCAATCAGTTCAGTTCAGTCACTCAGTTATGTCCAATTTTTTGGGATCCCATGGACTGCAGCACGCCAGGCTTCCCTCTCCATCACCAACTCCCAAAGCTTGCTCAAACTCATGTCCATCAAGTTGGTGATACCATCCAACTGTCTCATCCTCTGTCATCCCCTTCTCCTGCCTTCATCTTTCCAGCATCAGGGTCTTTTCTAATGAGTCAGTCCTTTCCATCAGGTGGCCAAAGTATTGGAGCTTCAGCTTCAGCATCAGTCCTTCCAATGAATATTCAGGACTGAATTCCCTTAGGATTGACTGGCTTGATCTCCTTGCAGTCCAGGGGACTCTCAAGAGTCTTTTCCAACACCACAGTTCAAAAGCATCATTTCTTCGGGGCTCAGCTTTCTTTATGGTCCACCTTTCACATCTATACATGACTACTGGGAAAACCATAGCTTTGAGTGTATAGACCTTTGTCAGCAAAGTAATGTCTGTAGTTTTCAATGTGCTTTAACTATATATTTTATATACAATAGCTATATATAATCATATATGCATGTTGTTGTATGCACTATATATATATATATATCCATCTATATCTTGCCATATCTATTTATGCCATATCTATATATTTATAATTATCTAGAACAGTGCATGCAATTATGTAAATGTGAACTAAGGTGCAATACTTGCCCCTCATGTAACCATTTGAAATAAGCATTAACTTTTTTTTAAAAAAACTTTTTATTTTATATTCAGAGTATAGCTAATTAACAATATTGTGATAGTTTCAAGTGGACAGCAAAGGGACTCAGGCATACATATACATGAGTCCATTCTCCCCCAAACTCTCCTCCCATCCAGGCTGCCACATAACATTGAAATAAGCATTAACCAAAGGGAAGGGCTTACTTAATTTTTTTTCAGTTGAGTTAGCACCATGCAGGACTTCATCATGAACACATCCTTGTCAGGCTGGTCTTTCTTCAAGGCCTGCTCACCAGACCCTTCCTGTGTGTGTGTGTTAGTCGCTCAGTCGTGTCCGACTCTGTGACCCCCATGGACTGTAGCCCCCTAGGCTCCTCTGTCCATGGAACTCTCCAGGCAAGAATACTGGAGTGGTTAGTCATTCCCATCTCCGGGGGAATCTTCCTGACCCAGGGATCGAACCCAGGTCTTCTGCATTGCAGGCAGATTCTTTAAAAGGGAGGGTCACACCTGTGGAAGAAAGCAGGGCTTGTTTTTCTTTGGAGGCTTCATGTTCCCCAGCAGAGTGGAAGCCTCATATTGCTTTGCCATAGGAGTGGTAGCCTGTGTTGCAAGGGTGACTCCATCACTGAAACAAATACAGGCAAAGAGCTGAGAAGCAGATTTCAGTTTTCAGTGCTTCAAACCCCGAGGAATGAAAACAATCTGTGCAATTTAAATAGAATAAATCTCAATGCCCCCAAGGGAAGTGGGGGTTTATTTTTAGGCTGCAAGCACTGCCACCCAGACTTTGGGAATGACAGACTGAAAGTCCAGAGCAGTGTGGAAGTGCGTCTGTGGCCTTGCAGGGTTAGGGCCCTGAGCCGGGCGGAGAGACAGTAACAAACCAGCGTGGGGGCTTTCCTTCCCAATCACTACCTCCAGGCCGCCTGCTCCTGCACCCTGTTAGCCAAGACCCCAGTTCTCAGAGGGGGACTCAGAGCAGACCCGTTCGCTCCACATCTTCGCCATCCCTGGGAGCCAGGTGGCGGCAGGAGGGGCTCGTCTGGCAGGTGGAGCCAGCGCTGTGGGATGCGTGAAGCAGGCGGCACGGCTGTGGCCGTGGCCCGCGGTGATCACCAACCAATGTGAGAGGCACTTGCCAGCCCAGGGGGGCTGCCCCTAGTGCCTGACAGCCTGGAGGGAACGGGAGGGATCCCGGTGATAGAGGGCATGCGAGACCAGCTCTTGCCAAGGTCATGCCAGTGGACAAGGGCACACCAGGTCTGCACCAGCTCCACCCGAGGCAGGACCTGGATGAGTCCCAGATGGCTGAACAAACTAGATAGGGAAGAAGAGCATTTGGCACCTTATAAAACATGTGTAGAGCATCATGGTCCTGGTTTGGTTTTGAAATGCTTATTAGGCCAATGTTATTATTGGCCTTTTATTGTTACATATGCATATTAAAAGCCCACATTAATTAATAGACTTCTTACAAGAGCAGCTTCAGTTTTACAGAAAAATTGAGCAGCAAGTGTAGAGAATTCCATGTGCCCCTGCTCCCCTCCCGTTTCCCTCTTAGCATCTTGCATTAGTGTAGTGCATTAGTGACAACTGATCAATCAACACAGTGAAAGTGAAACGTGAAAGCGAAAGTCACTCAGTCATGTCCAACTCTTTGCAACCCCATAGACCATACAGTCCATGGAATTCGCCAGGCCAGAATACTGGAGTGGGTAGCCTTTCCCTTCTCCAGGAGATCTTTCCAACCCAGGGATGGCACCCAGGTCTCCCGCATTGCAGGCGGATTCCTTGCCAGCTGAGCCACAAGGGAAGCCCAAGGACACAGCTGCATTAGTACCGACTCCATAGTTTACCTTAGGGGTCACTGTTGTTATCGCCCTGTTCTATGGGTTTTGAAAAATGAATGTCATGTGTGGATCATGACAGTAGCACACAGAATAGTTCCATTGTCCTAAAAGTCCCCTGTGCTCCACCCGTTCATCCCTCTCTCCTCACTCCTCTCCCAACTGCTGGCAGTCGCTGATCTTTCGTGTCACTATAGTCTGGCCTTTTCCAGAATGGCATACAGTGGGAATTACACAGAATGTAGCCTTTTCAGATTGGCTTCTTTCAAGCAATGTGCTTCTTTCTTAACAATGTGCATTTAAGGTTCCTCTGTGTCTTTCACGGCTTAATAGTTCTCTTTTTAAATCGCTGAATAATATTCCATTGTATGGATATTCTATGGTTTGTTTATCCATTCACCTATTGAGGGTCATCTTGGTTGCTTCTGATTTTTGACAATTTGTTATCGGCCCTTTTTGGTATCTGCAATTAAGAGATTATAGATCTGAAGTAATCTGAATACCAGTATTTATTAGCCAAACATGATTATCAGTGACATTCTGCATCCAAACGCATTTGGGCATTGTGATGTCACTCTTATATTGCTCTAACACCTCTTATGCATTCTCTTCCTTGCATAGATCAGGTGCACAAAGAAATTTTCTAAAAATATTTATTTGTTTACTTGGCTGCATGGGGTCTTAGTTGCTGCATGCAGGATCTTCCATCTTCAGTCTTCTTTGCAGCGCATGGGGTCTTTATTTGAAGAATGTAAACTCTTAGTTGCAGCATGTGGAAACCCAGGACCTCTGCATTGCGGGTGCAGTGTCTTAGCTCCTGGACTGCCAGGGAAATCCCCACAAAGAAATATTTTTAGAAGTTTAATTGTTATAAAATGATACCTTTGGTACATCCACTATCCTTCAATTTTTAAAAGGTTCAAGCACAAGAAAAAAAAGGAAAAAGCATTAAAAAAAAATGATACCCACTCAGGTGAACTTTTTTTTCAAAGATGGCATATAAAGTGGGAAGCAAAAACACTCCCTCACCCGTCTCCAGCCCCATCACCTCCCCAAAGGTAGCCACTCTTAACATTTTTATACATGTCTAACTACTTTTTCTTCATATACAAGCATTCATGTATAGCTTTCTTTGGTAACCAGAATACATATGCCTTTTGGAATATACAAGTGTAAATAATTTCTAAAGATGATGTCCTGCTTTTGTTTATAGGAAAGTGCATTTGAAAATATAGTCAAATGGAACAGTTATTTTTTTTAAAAGAAGAGGTGGCAAGAATACACGGAAGAACTGTACAAAAAAGATCTTCATGACCCAGATAGTCATGATGATGTGATCACTAATCTAGAACCAGACATCTTGGAATGTGAAGTCAAGTGGGCCTTAGAAAGCATCACTACAAACAAAGCTAGTGGAGAGGATGGAATTCCAGTGGAGCTGTTTCAAATCCTGAAAGATGATGCTGTGAAAGTGCTGCACTCAATATGCCAGCAAATTTGGAAAACTCAGCAGTGGCCACAGCTCTGGAAAAGGTCAGTTTTCATTCCAATTCCAAAGAAAGGCAATGCAAAAGAATGCTCAAATTACCGCACAATTGCACTCATCTCGCACGTTGGTAAAGTAATGCTCAAAATTCTCCAAGCCAGGCTTCAGCAATACGAGAACCGTGAACTCCCTGATGTTCAACTGGTTTTAGAAAAGGCAGAGGAACCAGAGATCCAACTGCCAACATCCGCTGGATCATGGAAAAAGCAAGAGAGTTCCAGAAAAACATCTATTTCTGCTTTATTGACTATGCCAAAGCCTTTGACTGTGTGGATCACAATAAACTGTGGAAAATTCTGAAAGAGATGGGAATACCAGACCACCTAACCTGCCTCTTGAGAAATCTGTATGCAGGTCAGGAAGCAACAGTTAGAACTGGACATGGAACAACAGACTGGTTCCAAATAGGAAAAGGAGTACGTCAAGGCTGTATATTGTCACCCTTCTTATTTAACTTCTATGCAGAGTACATCATGAGAAACGCTGGACTGGAAGAAACACAAGCTGGAATCAAGATTACCGGGAGAAATATCAATAACCTCAGATATGCAGATAACACCACCCTGATGGCAGAAAGTGAAGAGGAGCTAAAAAGCCTCTTGATGAAAGTGAAAGAGGAGAGCGAAAAAGTTGGCCTAAAGCTCAACATTCAGAAAACGAAGATCATGGCATCCGGTCCCATCACTTCATGGGAAATAGATGGGGAAACAGTGGAAAAAATGTCAGACTTTATTTTTCGGGGCTCCAGAATCACTGCAGATGGTGACTGCAGCCATGAAATTAAAAGACGCTTACTCCTTGGAAGAAAAGTTATGACCAACCTAGATGGCATATTCAAAAGCAGAGACATTACTTTGCCAACAAAGGTCCGTCTAGTCAAGGCTATGGTTTTTCCTGTGGTCATGTATGGATGTGAGAGTTGGACTGTGAAGAAGGCTGAGCACCGAAGAACTGATGCTTTTGAACTATGGTGTTGGAGAAGACTCTTGAGAGTCCCTTGGACTGCAAGGAGATCCAACCAGTCCATTCTGAAGGAGATCATCCCTGGGATTTCTTTGGAAGGAATGATGCTAAAGCTGAAACTCCAGTACTTTGGCCACCTCATGAGAAGAGTTGACTCATTGGAAAAGACTCTGATGCTGGGAGGGATTGGGGGCAGGAGGAGAAGGGGACGACCGAGGATGAGATGGCTGGATGGCATCACGGACTCGATGGACGTGAGTCTGAGTGAACTCCGGGAGATAGTGATGGACAGGGAGGCCTGGCATGCTGCGATTCATGGGTTCGCAAAGAGTCGGACAAGACTGAGCGACTGAACTGAACTGAACTGAACTGATTTATTTTATTACATGTTTATTTATTTATTTTTGGCTGTGCTGGGTCTTTGCTGCAGTGCAGGACTTTTCTCTAGTTGCAGCAAGCGGGGGCTACTCTCTAGTTGTAGTGCACGGGCTTCTCATTGTGGTGGCTTCTCTTGTTGTAGGCTCTAGGCATGCGGCCTCAGTAGTTGTGGCACATGAACTTATTTCCCCTTGGCAAGTGGAATCTTCTCAAACCAGGGATTGAAACTGTGCGCCCTGCATTGACAGGTGGATTGACACTGGACCACCAGGGAAGTCCTGGAACACTTATTCTAAATCCTCCTTCTGGCATCGTCAATGGGAGAGAGTCTTTTGATTTCTTTTCTTCAAAATGCTACCTTGTTCCATGGTCCCTAGAGCTACACTAAGTGAGAATACACTGGTATTACTCCTAAGCAGGAGGGAGTTTGGAAGATGGCTTATTTATCCACTCCCATGGCAGATTCTTCAATCAGCCATAATTTATCTTCTCCTCTCACCACATTCTTGGTGATGTCACCCTTTCCCTGGGAAGCGACTTGTCTCTTCCCTGATAACCAAAGTTCCACTCAGAATTTCTCATATGATTTTCGCCCAGCAAACTCTTTTTTGGGGAGGTACCCTTCTATTTCCCCATGTACTTATACCACAAAAGCTGTTTTTGTTGTATTTTAAGCCTAGGCACTTCCCTCAGGTATCTGTCCTGCCAAAGATATCTGCAATTCTTTGGGAAAAGAAAATAATTCAAGTTCCTAAACTCCCATAAGGGGACTAATAACCATAGGAGAAGCTCAAAGGATAACCAAACATTCATCATTTCCATGGGCTTCCCTGGTGGCTTCCCTTCTTTACCCCAGTGGTAAAGAATCCACCTGCCAGTGTAGGAGATGCACTTCGATTCCTGGGTCGGAAAGATTCCCTAGAGAAGGAAATGGCAACCCTCCCCAGTATCCTTGCCTGGGAAATCCCATGGACAGAGGAGCCTGGCAGGCTATAGTCCATCAGGACACAAAAGAGTTGGATGCGACTTAGTGACTCAGCAACAAGGATGTGACTTAGTGACTCAGCAACAACAGAAGACCCACTTGCAAAAGCCACTCCCTTTTACAAACTTGCTTTTGCAGCGATCATTTACAATCAAAACATCTTCTTATAGGATAAAGTATGACTGTTTTTACACTGGATCTTTGGACCTCTCGGAGGATGTTCTATTCTTTTGAAAGCTGTCTTGAGTACTCAACTTTGACTATCACTGTCTTATTAAACTGCCTTGGGAAGAGGCTCTCATCTCAGCAGGAGCACTCAGTACATGAATGAGCGCCTACTCTAGCCCTTGGGTTGGTTCCACTGACAGAGCCTTTGCACAGAGTCAGCTGCACTCTGTAAGTCTGGTGTGTGAGCAAAACCATAGTTCAGTGAGAGACCACTGTATATGAGAAATTCCTGCCTGAGAGATTCCATTCGGTTCTCGTGTGTCCGTTTCAGTAGGCTCTTGAGCATCAACTAAATAAAAAAGTAGAAAATGGAGTGGAAAGAAGCCAGACAATGGGCATCAGGAAATATAAACTATCTAAGGAAAAGGCAATGGCACTCTACTCCAGTATTCTTGCTTGGAAAATCCCATGGATGGAGGAGGCTGGTGGGCTGCAGTCCATGGGATTTCAAAGTTGAACACGACTGAGCAACTTCACTTTCACTTTTCACTCTCATGCATTGGAGAAGGAAATGGCAACCCACTCCCGTGTTCTTGCCTGGAGAATCCCGGGGACAGAAGAGCCTGGTAGGCTGCCATCTGTGGGGTCGCACAGAGTTGGACACGACTGAAGCGACTTAGCAGCAGCAGCAGCAAGGAGTTAACAGTAAGGGAAGGATGATGGGTTTTATCTGATTCATATGAAATATTAATATTTCATTTATCTAAATTGTGTAGATAAATGTGTATAGTTAGGAGAGATTAGAGGTTGTCTTTTTTTAAAAAGTCTTCTAGCACTATTACCAGCAAATGGTCATATTTGTTCTATTTGTAACCACTGTATGTATAATATAAGGAACTGAGGTAGAAGAGGGTTTCCCCAGTAGCTCAGCTGGTAAAGAATATGCCTGCAATGCAGGAGATCCCAGTTCGATTCCTGGGTTGGAAAGAGGCCCTGGATAAGGGATAGGCTACTCACTCCAGTATTCTTGGGCTTCCCTAGTGGCTCAGCTGGTAAAGAATCTGCCTGCAATGCGGGAGACCAGGGTTTGATCCCTGAGTTGGGAAAATGCCCTGGAGAAGGGAAAGGCTACCCACTCCAGTATTCTTGGGCTTCCCTAGTGGGTCTGCTGGTAAAGAAGCTGCCTGCAATGTGGGAGACCGGGGTTTGATCCGTGGGTTGAAAGATGCCCTGGAGAAGGAACTGTTTCTATTTGTAAAATCCCTAAGCCCAAATGTGCAACAAAAGCTAGGGCATATGGAAATGTTGGGATGACAAAACAGTAAAGTCATCCAAATGGTCTTGTTTTATTCCTAAACTCCTAAAATCAAGTAGGTTAGAGGGGACTATTCCCTAGAGCTGAGTCTCCAGTAGATAAATTACTAAACACTATTAATTACTTGGCCAAATACTGTGTCACCATTTTGATTATGCTTTGATATGATAATTAAACAATTCAGCCACTGAACAGGTCATTTATAAGTACATGCAGGCTGCTCATTGGTAAAAAAGGTACTCTGTGACCCTGAGATTCTAGGATAGTTTTGAACTTTTCCAGCATGTCCACCCACTTGGTGCAGACTGTCCGAAGGGGACAACTAGCCAGCTGTTCTGTCAGTGAGCTCCAAGTACCTCAGCAGTTCAATGTAACAAGCATGAGTAACCTGAAAATTTGTTTCTCTTTCTTATTTTGAAATGTCTTCAGGTTCAAGAACTCTAGCACTTCTGCATTCACATGTCACACAAACAAAATCAAATACCCCTTAGTTTAACAGGTCAACAGGCTGCTACAGCCAAATGCATGTAAAATTTTTTGTGTCCAAGGGAAAGACACAGACTACTAGGTAGAGAAAATTCCTAATTTTATTTTATTATACTTCTTAGGCTTTTTTTTTTCAGGAGGAAAAAATGATTTTAAAAAGAGTTTTGCTTTGGAGTAATTCTTTTGCTATTTATATTTGTGAAGTCAATTTTATCTAATTGTGGCAATAAGTTGTTATTCATAAAATGTTATATTGTATTTTCTATGTAAGTATTTATTTATTTGATTTGTTATTTACCATTCCATTGACGATGCAACACATATCATCCTAATTGAATTCCATTATTATCTCTGATGATCATATTTTAACCACTTAATTGTTTATTAAGCAATTTTAAGGCACATTTGTTCACTTTAAAATTTCATGCAATCATCTGATCATTTTCCTTTCAGTTTGGCTAATAAAAATACAGGAATGGGTTAAATGTTTACAGAAAATATCTCAAGAATTGGGAACAACTGGTGCTTTCATATCTGCACACTTTTCATTTGGAGGGAAGGTAATAAAACCCTAAGAATTACAGTCAAATAGCCTGCCAGCCATGTCATTCTGAGCACATAAATCATACCTTGTCAATATCTCATCAGTCAAATGGGCCAAATAGCACTAATATATTTATGAATTCTGTGTAACTATTAATAGAACATGAACAAGTAAATCTGCAGATGACATCACCCTTATGGTAGAAAGTGAAGAGGAACTAAAGAGCCTCTTGATGAAGGTGAAATAGAATAGCGAAAAAGCTGGCTTAAAACTCAACATTCAAAAAACTAAGATCATGACATCCGGTCCCATCACTTCATGGCAAATAGATGGGGAAACAATGGAAACAGTGAAAGACTTTATTTACTTGGTCTCCAAAATCAGTGCACATGGTGACTGCAGCCATGAAATTAAAAGACACCTGTTCCTTGGAAGAAAATCTATGACAAACCTAGACAGCATATTAAAAAGCAGAGACATTACTTTGCCGACAAAGGTCCATTTAGTCAAAGCTATGGTTTTTCCAGTAGTCATGTATGCATGTGAGAGCTGAATCATAAAGAAGGCGAAGCGTCGAAGAAATGATGCTTTTGAACTGTGGTGTTGGAGAAGATGCTTGAGAGTCCCTTGGACTGCAAGGAGATCCCACCAGTCGACTCTAAAGGAAATTAGTCCTGAATATTCATTGGAAGGACTGATGCTGAAGCTGAAGCTCCAATACTTTGACCACCTGATACAAAGAGTTGGCTCACTGAAAAAGACCCTGATGCTGGGAAAAATTGAGCATCTTCCCTCCCAGCATGGAGGGAAAGGCAGGAGGAGAAGGGGACGACATAGGATGAGATGGTTGGATGGCGTCACCAACTCAATGGACATAGTTTGAGCAAGCTCTGGGAGATAGTGAAGGACAGGGAAGCCTGGCACGCTGCAGTCCATGGTTGTAAAGAGTCAGAATGACTGAGTGACTCAACATCAATAAGTAAATCTGAAATCTGAAAGGGTTCGATCCCAAAAAGCATTTATCTTCATAAAAGGAAGTAAGAATTCAAACAAAGACCTAAAGAGATTATTTCTTGCCATACACCCTCTAGATTTTCAGAAAGTTCTTGTTGGATGTGCCTTAAAAGGATGGGGAGCGAGACCCTCCTATGTCCCTGGATCTATGTTCACACCATATATAGTATCCTCCATGTCGTCCCAGTGTCAGAGACAGCCTTTTCTGAACCTTATGTATTCTGAAGTCCAGTTTGTGGTTCTGACAATACCTTACACTGAGAGAATGTAGCTGTTGAGTTTACCTACTCTTGCAGAAACAAACAGATGCAATGTGCAGTATATACCTCCAGCATTCATTTGTCTGAAAAGTGAAAGTGTTCGTCGCTCAGTCCTGTCTGACTCTTTGTGACCCCATGGACTGTAGCCGGCCAGGCTTCTCTGTCCATGGAATTCTCCAGGCAAGAATTCGATCTTTAATATGTTTGTAACAGAAAAGCCATGCATTCTTTCTAATTTGCTTCATAACATGTGGCAGCAGTTACCTTTTATGTAAGTCAACGTGTTTATGTATGTTTTTAAATACTGGTGCTCCCTAAGCATTTCTATCTTAGACATTTTGTGAAGTGATTGTACTCAGGAAGACACAGAATGGGAAAAAAAAAAAAGCCACATTGTCCGTTCATTTATTCAATAAAAAATAATTACCAGGCTCCTACGATATGCCCGGCGCTCTTACAGACACCAAGGATGCGGAGGGGAGCGGTATCGTCGCCGGTTTTGGTGGCAGTTGAGCATCCATCCGAGAAGTTTCCTGGAATGCGTTTTGAAAAGAAGCATCGCTCCCACCACCTTCCAGTTATTTCCGCTTTACTCTCGAAGTAGAGAGGAGGTCCTCAGGGTGATCTGTCCCTAGAAGCCCGAGGTGAGCGGCGGGGCCAGGTGTGGAGCCGGGGTTGTGACCTCCCAAGACCGGAACCCCCAGTCCTGGACCCCTCTCTGGGCGGGGAGGGGCGGCGCTCTGCGCTGCCGGCTGCGCCCTCCACCCGGGGCCTGCAGGGGGCGCGCGCAACCAGCCTTGGCGCCGGCCGCGCCAGGGGTAGGGGTGAAGCGGGGCGCGCACTGGGGCGTAGGGGGCGCGTGTCCTCGTCGGTGAAGGTCCTCAGCTGAGCCGCTGTCCTCCAGCCGCTGCAGGCGCGCTGCTCCTCCCTGCCGCTCCCGCGGCTCCCCGGAGCCCGAGGGGAAGGCAGTGTGACACCCCCCGCCCCCGCCCAAGGCCTCCCCGCCGCCCTCCAGACGCCCCCGCCCCGGGCCGAAGCCCCGGCAGCCCCGGGGGCCGACGTCAGGCACGTGCGTCCGTCCGGGGCTGGGGCGCCAGGCCCACTAGTGAGGTGTTCGCTGCGAGCCGCCGCCGCCGCTCACGGAAGAGCTGCGCGCGGCGCCTCAGTCCCGGGAACGTGGGTCCCGCGTCTAGGGCTGCCCTGCGCCCGGCTCCCTGGGCCCGGCCTGCGCGTCCTGAGGGGAATCGGGTAGCTGCGCCCCTCGTCCCCACGGCGGGGACGTAGAGGGTGGTGGTGGCGGGGGCGCTGTGCGGGGTCCCGGGTGGGACTCAGCCTCAGCCTTTAACCTCTCCTCCCCCTCACCCCTTACAGTAGGTTCCTGTAACATTTTATTGACTCTTGGGGAGACCCAGGTTCGATCCCTGGGTTGGGAAAATCCCTTGGAGGAGGGCATGGCCACCCACTCCAGTATTCTTGCCTGGAGAATTCCATGGACAGAGGAGCCTGGGGGGCTACAGTCCAGGGGGTCGCAAAGAGTCAGAAATGACTGAGCAACTAACGGTTTTGCTTACATTTCCTGCTTAAAACTGGTCCATAGGCTGGCAGGCCCCTTGATTCGGCCACTTTTCTCTGCCCTCCTTCCTCTATTGAATGAAGTACCTGAGGGTCGGGGATGGGGGATGGGCTGGAGAGACCCTTGAAGCCCTGGTCTCGCCCGACTTTAGGTCACAGATGCCCGAGAACCCTTCGGGTGGAAATGAGGGCATTTCAGTGACTTTTGGAGCAGTTGCCTCTGCTTCTTCACTCCTGTCTTCAAAACTATGCAAAACCAACTCTTCATCCTCTTGCTGCTTTGCCAGGATTTTTTTCTTTTTAAACTCATTCCTGCTTTATCTCATTTAGTAGTCACAACTAGTATTATTTCTGTTTTACAGGTGAGGAAATTCAGACTTACAGAAATTAAGTAACTTGTCCAAGTTTACATAGCTACAAGGTGGTAGAGTTTTAATTCTGTACGGTTCTTTTTTTTATATATATAATTTTTAACTGGAGGATTATTGCTTTACAGGGTTGTGTTGGTTTCTGCTCTACATCAACATGAATCAGCCATAGGTATATATATGTCCCCTCCCTCTTGCCAGGATTTTTAAAGCACTGCTCTGGTTGTTCTTGCCTCATTTGATTTTTGGTTCCCTGAACAGCAGTTTTGAGCTGTCCAAGGTATTTGAAAGTGTTCTCTTAAAACTGAGACTAAACCCGGCTCCTGGAAAAACAACCCTAAATTCAGAGGAGGTATTCCTTTCTCCCCATTCTTTCCTTCCACTGCCCTCTTGGCAATCTCTGGTCTCAAAGACCTTCATGTTTTATTTTTTGCTTTGTGTGAAAAAACCTCCCCCAGTTCATTTCAGGTCAGTTGCTCAGTCGTGTCCAACTCTTTGCGAAACCCATGTACTGCAGCACGCCAGGCCTCCCCATCCATCACTAACTCCCGGAGTTTACACAAACTTATGTCCATCATCAAGTCAGTGATGCCATCCAACCATCTCATCCTCTGTTGGCCCTTTCTTCTCTCACCTTCAAACTTTCTCAGCATCAGGGCCTTTTCTAGTGAGTCAGTTCTTCCCATCAGGTGGCCAAAGTATTGGAGCTTCAGCTTCAGCATCAGTCCTTCCAACAGATATTCAATGGACTGATTTCCTGTACGTTAGACTGGTTGGATCTCCTTGCTGTCCAAGGGACTCTCAAGAGTCTTCTCCAACACCACAGTTCAAAAGCATCAATTCTTCAGTGCTCAGCTTTCTTTACAGTCCAACTCTCACATTCACACATGACTACTGGAAAAACCATAGCCTTGACTAGATGGACCTTTGTTGGCAAAGTAATGTCTCTGCTTTTCAATATGCTGTCTAGGTTGGTCATAAATTTTCTTCCAAGGAGCAACTG
>NW_024070191.1:23812918-23821489 GCF_014754425.2 Oryx dammah | reverse complement strand
CAGTTGCTCCTTGGAAGAAAATTTATGACCAACCTAGACAGCATATTAAAAAGCAGAGACATTACTTTGACAACAAAGGTCTGTCTAATCAAAGCTATGGTTTTTCCAGTAGTGGTGTATGCATGTGAGAGTTGGACTATAAGGAAAGCTGAGTGCCAACGAATTGATGCTTTTGAACTGTGGTGTTGGAGAGGACTCTTGAGAGTCCCTTGGACAGCAAGGAGATCCAACCAGTCTAACGTACAGGAAATCAGTCCTGAATATTCATTGGAAGGACTGATGCTGAAGTTGAAACTCCAGTACTTTGGCCACCTGATGCAAATAACTGACTCATCTGAAACAACCCTGATGTTGGGAAAGATTGAAGGCAGGAAAAGAAGGGGATGACAGAGAATGAGATGGTTGGATGGCATCACCAACTTAATGGACATGAGTTTGAGTAAACTTTGGGAGTTGGTGATGGACAGGGAGGCCTGGCGAGCTGCAATTCATGGTGTCACAAAGAGTCAGACATGACTGAGTGACTGAACTGAACTGAACTGAGAAGGATTTGCCTTCAGTGGAAGCAGAGTTCTGCTCTTGTATTACCATGTGAAAATGTGTATGGACGTAAAACCTATACTGTTCCTGTGAATGCTCAGTCTCATGTTTATTCTTCCAGACACACTCTCAGCATAATTTATTGGAAGCAGGAGCCAATGGGGTCCAGTGAGCTTCCCAGCATAAGACACACACTTTCCTAGAGCTTCTAGATGTTTCTTTTAAAATAGTTTTTTTTTTCTGATGTTCCTGAGTTGGTTTTTAGTTGTTCTTAAAAGACTTGTTATCTCCAGGATTCTGGTAGTAACATGACATTTTGCTTGATCATTGATTTGTCTTGAGGAGATCCTGCTTTGGGAGGTTTAATTAAAAAGTGTCCTGTACTATAGGGTTTCTTGGTGTGTATGTAGACTTCTGATTTTTAAAATACTGCATTTCAGTTAGTAGGAAGCAAATATGTTACCTGTTTTTAAGGAAGTTTTATGTAGTATTGCAGAAAGTAGAGGCATCAGTTCTTCTTGGCATAAGATGATTGGAGTCTATCATCATGTCTGAACATTTTTAGATTATATTGACTAGAAGGAATAATCACAGAGAAAAAAATGGGTTAATGGTGGAATCTTGATTCTCATTTGCATCTGAGTCCTTTGCAAACCCAACTGAATTTATTTATATGGTTTACACTCTGCATTTCTCTCTCTTCTCTTCACAAGTTCCCCGAAATATAACACTTTGGACCTTTCTGGTAATCTTTATTTACATAAAGAAGGCATTTTTCCATTTGTGGGTAAACATGTTGCAGGTGAGTAGTTAATATTGTGTAGATTCAATGTCCCACATTTTCAGAGGGTTCTCAATTGAGAACAGAAAATTGAGAAGAGGACTCTGATAATGCCAGCCCTACTGATTGGGAGAAAGTCTCTATAGTAGTTGGAAAAGTCACTTCATGAGCCTTTGTATAATCAGAGAGATGACCAGAGGACCTAGATTTCATGCATTTTGAAGAGAAAAGGGGCTGAATTTACTCTGTATACTTTTCCCATTTTTGTCATGTTACTATTTTAAAACAAACAAGCAAAAATACCTTTGGATCCCTGCAGTAACCCATATTGTCTTGGCAACAGTAGCTAGTCCACTGGAGTCACAAAATATCACGACAGAAAAATTAAAACGCATATAAGGAACTTCTCTGGCAGTCCAGTGGTTAAGACTTCATCTTTTAGTGCAGGGAGTGAAGGTTCAAATCTTGGTCAGGGAGCTAAAATCCTACATCCCTTATAGTCAGAAAACCAAGACATAAAACAGAAGCAATATTGTAACAAATTCAATAAATACTTTAAAGATAGTCCACATCAAAAAAATCTTTTAAAAGAAAATGCAATTACTATATCTGATGGTTCAGTGCATTAGAACTGACCTTCCAGCACATGGTAACTGCTGCTGCTGCTGAGTCACTTCAGTCGTGTCCGACTCTGTGCGACCCCATAGATGGCAGCCCACCAGGCTCCCCCGTCCCTGGGATCCTCCAGGCAAGAACATTGGAGTGGGTTGCCATTTCCTTCTCCGATGCATGAAAGTGAAAAGTGAAAGTGAAGTTGCTCAGCCGTGTCCGACTCAGCTACCCCATGGACTGCAGCCTACCAGGCTCCTCCGTCCATGTGATTTTCCAGGCAAAAGTACTGGAGTGGGGTGCCATTGCCTTCTCCATGGTAAAGGAGTTGGCTTTAACTCTCTTCCTTTCTCCTGACTGAATGTAGATGGGAAAGACAGATTATAGAACTTTAATTCTTTTTAGGATGTCCTAAAATTCTTTAACGGTTTTTCTTTTGAGGGAAGCATGTTATCAACATTAAGGGGGTTGGAGCAATACCTTTCTTTGAGTGAGGTGCTCTTGTGGAGGTTGGTGATAAGTCCAAAATCAAACTCAATCAATGGGTCAGACAAAATGTGCTATACTTTCTGTGCTATTTGAAATGGTATATAGTAGAACCTCAGTTAGCATTAAACTTAACCAGTGAGTATCTGCCAAAACTTGTGACTGCGGAATAAAGACATAGTAATGACTATTATGAGCTTCCCTGGTGGCTCAGAGGTTAAAGCGTCTGCCTGCAATGCGGGAAACCTGGGTTTGATCCCTGGGTCGGGAAGATCCCCTGGAGAAGGAAATGGCAACTCACTCTAGTATTCTTGCCTGGAGAATCCCATGAATGGAGGAGCATGGTGGGCTACAGTCCACGGGGTCGCAGAGTCAGACACGACTTCACTTTCATTTTAATGCCTATTATACCATCAGTCTTTTCTGTACTGGAAATCACATTCATGTGGGAGCTTTCTGTTTAGTCTATTGACTACTAAATATATATATATGAAATATAGTATATGTTTTCACTAAGGAAGTGCTAGGAAGTCCTGCATAGATTTTGCGACCCAACTATAATACATTATGGGATAAACTCCTGTGCTTTCATCTCTTTTTTCCTTCCTTTCATTTTAAAATCTCAATATATTTTTTCTGTATTATTATATTGATATATTTTTGCTTGCTACTACAAACGCCTGTTTTTTTTGGATGGAGAAGAGAAAAAAATAGTAACTGGATAAACCTGTCTTTCGCTTCCTTCCCCAGAGAAAAGAGCTGAAATATTGTTAGCCCAGATTATTAGCTCCGAAAGAGCCAGACTGCTCTTTGAACTGAAGTGACCTTCTTATTTCAGAGGTCAGAATTCATCCTTCTCATTTCAGATGTGAGAAAATAGAAACTGAAGGTTATGTGATTAGATACTAGTTAATGACACCATCTGCATCCTTGATTATTCAAAACACATTTGCCAGTTGGGTGTCTGGTGTCTAGAAAGCCAGGCAGCTGTAGGTGGAATTTCATACAGTGTTACAGACTAATAACGCCACTTGAAATTATTTATGTTGTTAATCATTGACAATATACATTGCCTCATATCATAAACATTTTTATCCTTTAGTAAAGTCAAGCTGCCACTGTTCTGCATTTTTCCGTCAGGTTTTTGTTTTTTTTTTAATAAAAGACTGTTTTTGAATAATATTTGAAAGCGGTGATGGTAGGAATGGGGAATCAAAACTACAGATGCCGGAAGAAAACTGAAGAGAACACCCCACTGACCAAGGTTGTTAGCCCTGAGGGGCAGGAAGGACAGGGGTCAAGTCCAACAGGGAGAGCAGTTCTGGAAGACCATCCCTATAGCCTTTAACCTCAAATTGCAGTAACATCAGTGAGAGTTAAGTAGAATTAAACATGCTCTTCTGCATCACAACCACAAGTGACTAGAAAGTGCTACTTGGAACTGAGCAGAACAGGAGGAAGAAGGAAAAGAAAAAATAATCCCACAGAAAACTGGCCACAGGACAGCTCTCACATGCACTTGAATTTGGGGTATATACAATCTGAGAGAGCCAGAGAAAGTCACACCTTAAATTTGGTTTGACTTGGTAGTCAAAGTAGTGGTGTTTCTAAGACTCTAACAGCAGCAAATGCAAAACCCAGAGAAGGATGCATATTCATCTCAGGCCATAGGAAAACCTCACAGGCAGTCTTCAAGGTCAGTGGCAAATGCGCAGTTACAGGTAACCAAGCTCACAAGAGAGAAAGACATCAGCAGGGAGAATCAGCTGAAACAGGACAGCGGAAAAAGGCTGTATAGACTTCCAGTGTCAGATGATAAGCTGTTTTGCTTACTGGATTTAAAAAAATAATAATAATATTGAAAATATTTGCAGGAAAGAAAACTATAAAAATAACAGATTGGTTAAGAACAAACAGATTATATATATATATGTATATATTGTATATATTTTATAATTTATATATATACACACATATACATATATGGACATCTTTTTCAGCAGGTTGGACACTAGAATACAGCAGAAGAAGCTTAGTGAACTAAAAATAGCTCAGAATATATTATCAAGAATTTAGAACAGGGAGTCAAAAACATGAACAAGAGAGGAAAGAAACCTGCCTTCCTGCATCCTACCTAGATATGTCCCTCCACTCATCAGATGCTGGCATCTCTGCCTCGTGGTTTATGTTCGGACAGTACTCAGCTTTCATGGTTAAGCTTAGGCATCTTTTCCCCCCTGGAAACCTTTATGAGCTTTATACTGGGCTAAGTGGTCCTTTTCTGTGCCCCATTTCACATTTCACTAAATTTAAACATGAGTTTGGTCTCCTTCATGTGGTTGTAAGTGCTTTGAGGAAGGAAATTTTGACATAATCATTTTTGTAATTCCAGTAGTCAATACAAATGAGGGTAGAAAAGATGGGAAGAAGGATTAATAGGTTAAAAAAATAGTTGGTATGATATTTAACGTATCTAATCTGATGGAGTGAGTGGCACAGGAAGGTTTCCTTGGCTTGGACAGTAAAGTGTTGTGAGAATGAAAGCTTGGGGCAGAAAGAAAAGATCTTGCTTGTGGTCCTATTTGACACTTTCTTAACATTGGTTTGTTTATGAATGTGGATATGACATAGGTGTGGCCTTTGCTGTTAAAGCAGGAGGCTGCTTGTTCTAAATAGTTCTCTGTGAAGGACTAAATCAAACCACTTAATCGTTCTTTTGACCCTTGCCATTTGCCTCCGAGGTCTTTTGGTCCCTGTGAAAATAATGGAAACAAGGAACGTGGATACTTTGATCTGGTCATAGAGAAATATAACTCCCATGAAAGTAAGGATGAGACGCTCTTGTCTAAGTTTCTATCTTTTCTTACCTTGTGCTGTTCGTTACATTATCTGGCTACTGGTTTCCTTAGTAAGTAATTAGGAAGCATTAAGTAATTAACCAGGAGCACATAGAGCCAGTAGTGATTATCCTCAATCCCTAAGTGGAGAGCAAATTGTAGTGAAAAAAACAAGAATTAATTTAGTGAATAGAGAAAACAGGCAGAGCGTCTAACCATAGCCACTAGTTAAACTATTGACCAAACAAGATCACTCTCCCTAGGCAGGGTGAAATTGAATGCCAAAAATAAACTGAACTGAATAAGTATCAAAAGCAAAACCAGAAAGCCATAGTGCAATCCTAAAATGGGGAGCAAGGCAGGATCCATATGTTCTAAATAGTAACAGGAAAAAACCCAATGCAAACATGTTTAATCAATAAAAAGGATTTATGAGACCATAAAAAGGGAAAGAGGCAAAGAAGTGAACTAATCAGGAGAGACTAACACTGTAACTGATAACCTCAAAATTCTGGTGATTTCACATAACATAAAGTTGTTTTTCCATGCAGTTCAGTCTGGTGTTCCTGGTCAAGCAACAGCCCTGGTACGCTGTCCTCCAAGTGGTTACCCAGGCTCTCCCCATTGTGGTTCTCTCACTCACCAGATGGGGAAGAGGAAGGAGGACCACTCGAGCAAGCTTGAAAGGGGAGACAGGGATTTAACCCAGATTCCATTGGCTAGAACTCAGCCATATGGCCACGGAGGCTGGGAAATGTAGTGACCTGTGCGCTCAGGAACAAAGGAAACACTGGCGAATGTTTAATTAGCTTTCGCCAGCTGCAATGGGAGCCAAATGTTTTCTGGCTTGTTCCCTGTGAGAATAGGGCGCCTCAGTCCCTGTATTCTAAGAAAGACACTGAGATTCACCTGGAGTCACAGGCACTTCCCTGAACCAGTGAACTGACCAGGAGACTGTAACAGGCTTGTGGCCTCTAGCCCGCCTCTTGAGCTGGAGGTGGGGTCGGCTTTCCTTGAAATGTCTGGATTGCAGAGGAAATTGGAAAATATCAGAAAGACAATGTAAGTATATTAGGAAGTAGAGACAGATGGTAGTTAGTGAACTAACAGTGTCCATCTAAGGTCCTCGTCCTAAGAAAAGGGGGATATCAAAAAGAGATGCCAAGATAACTCGAGGTTCTGGAGAAAACTCGGAGAGACATGTGACCTGGTAACTGAAACTTGTGCCTCCCAGACCCTCAGGCACTGGGGATGAAACATAAGAATAGAAAGAGAACTTCATTTCCAGAATCCCACACCCCTTGATCCTGTGAAATTTTTGCTCATTTTTAATATTCTTTGTTTTTCAAATTCAGAGTGGCTACATGTATTCAGGACTCTCCGAGTGCCACTATCTTTCCAGTTATATGTTTGGGATTTTGCTGTCATCAATCCAGGGAAAGATGTTCAGGAAACGTTCCCTTAAAGGTTAGATGTGCTTTGAAATCTAGAGCATATTCCTGCAATACCATTTTGTTTTCTGAGAAAATGAGGTTTCCCACCATTCCGAAGAGCCCTGAGTGTTGACAGCCCAGAAGAGAGGGAGAAAGAAGAGAGAGGAAGGATGTAAGGATGTGACAGGCATTTAGAAATAGAGTCCTGGTGCTTTGGTCTCTGACTTACCACTCCAGCCAGGGGGGCGCTTCAGAATGGAAATCACCGCCTTTTAGCCCTGTCAAACCAGGAAACTACACAGCTCAGAACAAGGCATCAATTCAACAAACATTTAATCTAGGGCTTATCCAGGCTCTGTTATTATGGAAGGCATGTCCCAGTGAGAGAATCAACACGTGGAAAAAATTTTATATCATTCTTTTTCTCTCTTGCTTGCTCTTGCTCTCTCTCTAATATATATATTATATTAGGTATTATATTATTATTATATTATGAGGTCAAAATCTGAATCATTCCCTGATATTTGACCCAACCTTGGCCAACCTTCATTATCTCAGACAGTTGGAGTATAGAGACATTATCTTTTCTATCATTCCAAAGAATGCCCCCTGCAATTCCTTCCTAGCCATCCCTTCTCTTAACTAGTAACCCCTGGCAACCGTCCCTGTGTTTCCACACCTGTTTCTGAGTAAGATAATTCACAGGATTTGTAATCAGAAATTCATCATTCAACCAACAGACGTTATCTCTACCCTATGTTCAGCCAGCCCAGAGGACACACTCTCTTATCACCATTCTCCAAGTTCTGCTTTTCCCTGTTTCCCAATGACCAGTTTCATGACCTTTCACTTCATTGCCTTTAACCTATATTTCCTTAATCTCATATTGTCTCTGTTTCTCTCCCACTCTGCTCATTTTCTGACAAAAAGCAAAAACCAAAAGGGCATGTATGTGTTTCTAGGACAGAGACTATTTCTTACTAGTGATGAAAATTTTCAAGCACAATAAACGTGCCTAAAATCTATTTAAAACTTCAGATGAGTAAAAGTAGCTAGTAAAATCCATAAAACCAACAGCATGCTTTTACTTTATTACGGTGCTTTTTCACATATGTTTTCCTGAAGGGGTAATATATGGTGCCCAGAAAGGCTTAGGGCTATTCAGTGCTGTGTAAAACTGGCTTTTTAGATCAGCTACACTTCCCTAAGCATATTAATATTTTAAATTTTGCATTACAAGTCAAAATGCTACAGTCAGTAGTTCAGTGCAGTTAGTAGACTGTAAACTATTTGATCATTATGGAATCACTACAATAATTATTTGTGATTAAACTTCATTTATGTGAATTGAATATTCAAGAAGCATAATTTAACTATACCTATATTAGTGGAAAATTCTGAAAGAGATGGGAATACCAGACCACCTGACCTGCCTCTTGAGAAACCTATATGCAGATCAGGAAGCAACAGTTAGAACTGGACATGGAACAACAGACTGGTTCCAAATAGGAAAAGGAGTACATCAAGGCTGTATATTGTCACCCTGCTTATTTAACTTCTATGCAGAGTACATCATGAGAAACGCTGAGCTGGAAGAAGCACAAGCTGGAATCAAGATTGCCGGGAGAAATATCAATAACCTCAGATATACAGATGACACCACCCTTATGGCAGAAAGTGAGGAGGAACTAAAAAGCCTCTTGATGAAAGTGAAAGAGAAGAGTGAAAAAGTTGGCTTAAAGCTCAACATTCAGAAAACGAAGATCATGGCATCTGGTCCCATCACTTCATGGGAAATAGGTGGGGAAACAGTGGAAACAGTGTCAGACTTTATTTTGGGGGGCTCCAAAATCACTGCAGATGGTGACTGCAGCCATGAAATTAA
>NW_024070191.1:23695083-23809918 GCF_014754425.2 Oryx dammah | reverse complement strand
TTAATTTCATGGCTGCAGTCACCATCTGCAGTGATTTTGGAGCCCCCAAAAATAAAGTCTGACACTGTTTCCACTGTTTCCCCACCTATTTCCCATGAAGTGATGGGACCAGATGCCTTGATCTTCATTTTCTGAATATTGAGCTTTAAGCCAACTTTTTCACTCTCCACTTTCACTTTCATCAAGAGGCTTTTTAGTTCTTCACTTTCTGCCATATGAGTGGTGTCATCTAAAGCACATAAAAACCTTAATTAAAAAAAGAGAAAAACCTAGTTCAATTAGTATAGTGTTTCATCAGAATTGAGATAGAGTCATAGTGTCAGGAATGCACAGATGGGCTGCATTTGAGCAGAGGTTGCTCTCAGCAATGCAGAATATTCTGGAGCAACCACAGCTTCCCATCATAACAGTGGCTCAGGGAGATCTGGGAAGTCCATTTCAGATCTTCGTGTCTGACTGCAGAAGGTAAGTTTCCTGTCCCCAAAGTCATTTCCATTTAGCCTGGGAAGTAAGTTCAATAAATCCTTCAACTTTTCATGTATTCAGTATACAAGAGCTCTCAATACAGTGATAGAAAACAATCCACAAGTCAATGTGTGATTTTCTTTTTTTTGCCATTTAAACATATAGAGGATCGATGAAGTTATCACAACATTGTAAAGCAACTATATGCCAATAAAAATTACTTTTAGAAAAAAGTAAAGGAAGAAGTGGTTTGTAAAAGAGCAGTTTAGTAAATCCAGATTGCAGATTGGGGAATTAATATTCTTTGAGCTATGCTCTGTCAGGCACTTTTCCAGGTGCTTTATGTAATCTGTGGGATAATCATTGTTATTCCATTTTTTTTAGACGAGGAATCTGAAGCTCACGTAAGTAACTTCTTGTTGTTGAACAGCCAGGTAGAAGAGGGAGCAGAATTAGAATGTGGGTCTCTTCCAAAATCTATGCTCTTTCCATTACAGAATTCCACCTGGGATGGGAGTCAGGGTAGAAGAGTGTTGTATAAACGTAGTGTTGTCTAAGCATCACTAGCTGGGAGGTTCTAGATGAGTTCACATTTGTATAGTCAAGATTTCACTAGCTCAAAGTCCCTACCACTCATTGAAGAATTCTGATTTTCACCCAGTCAATCCATCTACACTGCTATCTGCACTGGCCTCTTCCCCCGGGAAAACTCTCCCTCACTGACCTTGACTGCTCCATGCAGACCCCCAGTTCCTCCCTCCACCCCACCATGATTCTCTCAGTCCTGACAGTTTAGCAGTCGCTTTCACTGTCAGAAGCCACCAGGCAGGGAAAATCGGTGACATCGCAGGATTGATTGACTCGCTGGAATATTTATCAGGGGCTCTGTGAGAAGGGGAGGTGAGCCAGAGCTCTGAACCTGGCTCTTACACAGAGACAGGTGTTGGTTTAGTGAGAGGAGGCAGACAAGAAGCATGATAATTGCCAATTGTGGTAAATGCTGTGAAGAAAATAAACAAAAGTCCTGTGATAGGAAATAATGACAGGCAATGGGAGGGGTGAGGGCTTCTCAGAGGACAGCCATTTCTTTGCACAAGGCTTTATGTATTTATTTGGCTGCCTCAGCCCCCAGTTGTGGCACCCAGGAGCTTTTTGTTGTTGCAGGGCACAGACTCTCTGGTTGCGGCACACAGGCTCCAGAGCTCCTGGGCTTCGGTAGTTGTGGCACGCAGGTGTAGTTGCTTCACTGTGTGTGGGATCTTAGTTCCCCGACCAAGGATCAAACCGGAGTCCCCTGCATTGCAAGGCGGATTCTTTACCACTGGACCACCAGGGAAGTCCCCAGCTTTTTTTTTTTTTTTTAAATGGAGCAGTCATTCACATGCCTTCCCTAGAGACATCATTGCCCTCTGAATTCCATGCATGGCACAGAATCCCAACAGCCTCCTTCATCTGTCCAGATCAGTGGTTCTGAAACTTGGCTGAGTTATCGGAATCACTGAGAGAGCTTTCATAAATACAGATTGCTTGGGCTCTGCCTTTAGAGACTAGAGTTAGTTGGTTTGGGATGGGTCTCAGGCATGAAGTTTGAAGTTCCTAGATGGTTTTAGTGCGTAGGCAAGTGTGCAAATCACTGGTCTAAAGCAGGGTTCCTCAAACCGCTTGAGCATGCATCAGAACTGTCTGCAGAGTCTAGTCATTGCTCTGCTGGCTGGTTTCCATTGCCTGACTCAAGATCACAGCCTGGGTGCCTCAAGAAAGTCAAAGTGGCTCCTGATTTTATGATGTCTGGGTCTCATACTTAGGGCAGTGCCTCTCAACCTTTAATGGGCATATGAATCAGCTGGGGAGTTTGTCAAACTGCAGTTCTGTGTGATTGCCACTGGCTGGTGAGGGGGGCAGGGAGGAAATGCAGGGTTGTCGTAATGGGTACAGAGTTTCAGTTTTGCAAGATGGAAAGACTTCTGGAGATTGGTCACACACAATGTGAATAGACTTAACACTCCTGAACTGTACACTTAAAGACAGTTAAGATGGAAGATTCTGTGTTATGCCTATTTTAGTGCATTTATTTAAAAGTGTAGATTCAGTAGGTCTGGGCAAGGCCTGAGCATCTGCATTTCTTACAAGCTCTCAGGTGATGCACTTGCAGAAGCAAGGGTTCAGGGAGCGTGCGCCAGGATTACCTGGGAGGACCTGACTCAGTGTAGGCTCTTCATCCCCATCTCAGAGATCGTGATTCAGAGAGTCTGAGATGGGGCATAGGTGTGACTGCTCTGAATACCCACTTTGAGAAATAGCCTTCTATGGGCTTCACTTCCAAAGGTGAGATAGAGTGTTTACAGGTGCAAAACTGATTCTGGCACTTTATATCTGAAATAAAAAATTCTGAGTATTTCACAGCTTTGTAAAGTGCAGTGGTTTCCATAGTTAAGCAGGCTAGGAATGGAAGAAATCTTCAGCTGCAAGACCCTCCAGAATCTAGGGTCAGGGGCAAGTTGTGGGTTGATGATTTTCCTGGAGCTCCTGGAAAGTGTGTGGCCCGCAGCTGATCAAACCTCAGGGCCCCACAGTGTGCCATACATGACTGGTATCCACTAGGCCTCCCGTCCTACCACCAAACCACTCTCACATTTTATGGGTGAACAAATAGACTCTCTTTAATTTGAGTAACGCACCCAAGTCATAGAGCCAGGATGTGACAGAGCCAGGATTTGAAATGAGCTTTGCCTGGCAAGGATGCCCAGATTCTTTACACCATGGAGAATGGCTTTGCACAGGCCAGGAATTTGGGCCAAAAGTGGATTGCAGTGCAGGAGCACTAATTAGCATTAGAGCTGTAACCTATATGTCTGGAGAGTCCTCCATTCAAAGTACGCTTCTCCATGTGGTGATTGATCATTTTGTATTGTACAAAAATATCAAGTCATTCTGTTGTACGCCTGAAACTAATATAATATTGTGAGTCATTTATATTTCAATAAACAAAAGACAAAATGAAGCTAATATAACACTGTAAGTCAGTTATACTTCAATAAGCAAACAATGAAGTATTCTCACTGCCCCCAGCATGTGGCTTTCCCCAGCAACATTTCTATTTAGAATAATTTGCACTGAAGGGTAAATAAGGCTTAGCTTTCCCAGCAAGTCATGAAGTTTGTTAAAAGAGTAATTTGTTAACCTAAATAGGCCCTTGGTTGATAGAAAGTGTAAGAGAGGACTTCCCTGGTGGTACAGTAGATAGGAGTCCACCTGCCAGTGCAGGAGACGTGAGTTTGATCCCCAGTCTGGGAAGATCCCACATACCTCAGAGCAACTAAGCCACTGCACCACAACTACTGAGCCTCTGCTCTAGAACCCGAGAGCCACAACCACTGAAGCTGGTGTGCCCTAGAGCCTGTGCTACAAGACAAGAGAAGCCATACAAGTGAGAAGTCCCTGCACTGCAGCAAAGAGTAGCCCTCGCTCACTGCAACTGGAGGAAGCCCACATGCGGCAATGACAATCCAGCACAACCCCCGCAAAAAAAAGTTGAAAGAGAAATTAATGGGAGAGTGAACTGGGGGTTGAATGTGGAGGGACTTTCCTCTTAGGTAAGATCTTTGAAACTAAAAGAGACCCTATGTCATCTGGTCCCATTTTCCTTTGTTTAAAGATGAGTTTCCATAAAGCAAA
This sequence comes from Oryx dammah, assembly GCF_014754425.2. NCBI lineage: Eukaryota > Metazoa > Chordata > Mammalia > Artiodactyla > Bovidae > Oryx > Oryx dammah. The sequence continues at coordinate 23,805,778 of NW_024070191.1, read as the reverse complement.
TTGAAGTTTGAACATGGTTTCATATAGATTCTCCCAGGGCAGTTTACACAACTTTTTTCATCTAAAGCTCCTCCTCCCCTCCACCTGTTCTAAATAGGAATTGCAGATGAGATGATTAGAACGCAGGTCTGAGTATGGACTGAGCACCTGTTTGCCAGATTCTGTGCTGGAAATACAGACATCAAAATGAAATGAGTGGTTCCAAGAAACTCACGCTGTCCTGTGTAGATAGTGTTGTCTTGGGTGTTAAGGCAGTTCGAAGGAGGAAGTGACATAACACCTGGAAGAGACACTTTAGCTGGATGTTGAATGGTGACAGGCTTACCAGTTTACCAGGCTAGCAAGCAGGGGCAAGAACCTTCCAGGCAGAGAGCCAGGGAAAGGCACCTGAAAGCCAACAGCAGATGGTTCCTCCTGGAGCTGAGAAGGGTGTAAAGAGCAGCATGGTGTTCAACCAGGTGGCAGGGCTAGTGAAGTTTTAGGGAGAAATGAAAGTGTGACTCTTAACAGGCATTTGCAGAGGTATGCAGCCTGGGTGAGCCGGAGGCCATTGGGACGACCACACAGCCCTGCAGAGTGCATGTACTAAGAAGGCTGAGCGCCAAAGAATTGATGCTTTCCAGTTGTGGTGTGGAGATGACTTACAAGAGTCCCTTGGACTGCAGGGAGATCAAACCAGTCAATCCTAAGGAAATTCAACCCCAAATATTCATTGGAAGGACTAATGTGGAAGCTAAAGCTCCCATACTTTAGCCATCTGATGTGAAGAACTGACTCATTGGAAAAGACTCTGATGCTGGGAAAGATTGAGGGCAGAAGGAGAAGGAAGCAACAGAGGATGAGATGGTTAGATACCATCTCCAATTCAGTGGACATGAATTTGAGCAAACCAGGAGATAATGGAGGCCAGGGAAGCAGGCGTGAGGCAGTCCATGGGGATGCAAACAGTGGGACATGACCTAGCAACTGAGCAACAATGACAGCAACCTCCCTAGATAACTGTACTGTCCATTTCTGTAAGAGCTAACAGTGACTGCCAGGCAGATGTTACTGTAGCATTGAGTACATGCAGCACGTTGGCAGTACCTGTTCACCTCTGAACAGGCATTAACTTTCTCCACCACTTCTTGCATCTTCCTCTCAGCCACACAAACTGGGCAGCACTGGATGAGCTTTGCAGGTTTTCTGGCAATCTCTCTGTGACCATGAGGTCAGGGTGGCCTGATTCCTATTTGCCCAAACATAGGAGAACACTTTTTTTTCCCAACCTGTTTTTCAATTACCGATATTAGAGAAGTAGACAAAGAAGGCAATGGCAACCCACTCCAGTACTCTTGCCTGGAAAATCCCATGGATGGAGGACCCTGGTAGGCTGCAGTCCATGGGGTCGCTAAGAGTCAGGCTGACTGAGCGACTTCACTTTCACTCATTGGAGAAGGAAATGACAACCCACTTCAGTGTTCTTGACTGGAGAATCCCAGGGACGGCGGAGCCTAGTGGGCTGCCCTCTATGAGGTCACACAGAATCGGACATGACTGAAGCAACTTAGCAGCAGCAGAGAAGTAGAACTAGAGAAGTAGGAAGGTCTACCAACACAGACACAGACACACACACACACACAAATGCAATGAACAACAGCACAACATTTAGAAAAAGACTTTCTATATTATTTGGCTCTCTGAATGACCTTTGCTGCATATAGAAAGATTGAGTGTTAGATTCAACTTGGTAGCTGAAGAAACTGAAGCTCAAATAGTAACTCGGTTACTGTAGCTGTCCAGTGGGAAAGCTGAAACCAGAGGCATCTCTTAGCCTGCAGTTTTTCGTTATACCTCCTCCTAATTCCCTCTCAGGCCATTTATAAAAGAACTATCTGGGACTTCCCTGGCAGTCCAGTGGTTAAGACTCTGAGCTTCTATTGCAGGGGTTCGATCCTTGGTCAGGAAATAAGATCTTGCATGCCATATGGCAAGGTCAAAATTTTTTTGAAAAATAAAAAAGAAATATCTGGAGGGGCAAAATGATCCATGTGGAGTTCATCATTCAACAATCAACCACACTAGTCCCTTCATTAGTGACATAAGTAAAATTCCCCTCAAACACCTTACAGGTAGAGTTTCTACTGAAACATATTTCTTTAGTCAGATATTTCTTCTTTGATTCCTGCAGCCATCCCTAAAGAAATGGCCTGGAGGAAAGCAAAATTTCAATTAAAAAAAGGAATCTTTTAGACAGAGAGAACTCCTGCCATTCTGAGCATTTAAGCCTCCAAAACCAATATCATAATTGATATTGTGAGCATGTAGAGCTCAGGAGCCTTGGAATCTGCATATACCTTACAAACATTAAGATAGTATTTCCAGAAAACTGAACCAGATCATGAGGAATATATTGTACTTTATATACATGTGGCACAAAATTAATGTCCCTGGCTTAACCTAAAAAATCTGTGTAGCAAACAGTCCTTTTACCAAAATTACTTTGCTCTGAATCTAATCCAACTGAGAAGATGATGCCTGAAGCCTCAAATGGGAAGACATTTATTCTCTGAAAACCAGGTCTCACGTAAATAGAGGATGCTAAAACTGGAAAAGAAGGTTAACAGGTCAGGGTCTTTGCATTTCAAAAAAGAGGATTTTTAGCCAGTGGGAGACATGTTCCAGGATCAGAGAAAATCTAACTATTTGCCTTTCAAAAATTATGATATGGTTTTTGTATATCCTGATTTTATGCCATCACCAGGATTAGATTTCCTTTTTAATTTGTCTGAATTGTGGTTTATCATAATTAAGTTTTGGATGGGGTAGGGGTGTGGTACTAAGAAGATGTACATCATCTAAAGAAGAATACCCCAGCTACGATTTGGACTCAGCGTTCTTCTTCCAGGAATTCATTTTAAGGAAATATTTCAGAAGGGAAAAACACTCATCATGCAGAGATGTGTGTAATCAGCTTTTTTTATGATAGCAAAAAGCAGGAATAAGCAACAATTAGACTGTTTAAATAAACAACGATAGCAATTCAATTTGAATATTTTGTAACCATTGAAAATGATCCGTAAAAAGCATGTAAGAAGCAATCACATGTGAGTATTATATCTCATAATCTTACACTTTAGCATTTACAAATTGTGTTTATGTTATATTATCTCACTTGTGCTTCATAATAACCTTGTGAAATTGAGGCAGTTCTCCCTTTTTGATGATAGGAAAACAGACTAGTGGAGCTGACGTGGTTTGTCTGGGATCACTCATGAAATATTCAACACATTGACCACAGGATTTAATAAACATAGGCTTATAGATCAAGATTGGAAAGACCAGATAAGAAGTTGCAAATAGTTGTGCTGTTAAAGTGTTTTTCTTCTGTGGGGATATGCATGTGTTGGCGGGGTATGTCTTTTCATGTTTTGTCTTTTTGGTAAAACTACTTTTACCACTGAATACTTCTAAGATGATTCATTCTGATCATTGACACTAAGTTCTTTGGCTTTCTTATTAGACATCAGAATCTTGAGATTACCAGTGACAGATTCTCTTTGCTTTTTGCACATACACACTAAATCATGTTTATGGCCTGCATTCTCATACAGACAAGAAGATTCTCTGGGATGGCCAAACATGTGGCTTTTACATCTTGCTTACCAACTTGTTCCCAACTCCAATACTGCCATGGCCACCGGGGAGCCCAGTTCCACTGACTCTTGCTTGAGACATTCTCTTATATACCCACTAAAGTAGTTCCTCTGTGAAAATCAAGTCCTTGAGTCCTTCGGGGTTGGAAGTTTTCAGAGCTGATTTCTGGAAAGGTGTCCTGCAGTAGTCAGACTGATTTAGTGGTTACATGTGGTCAAGCTTTCAGCTTGTGTTCCTGTTTTAACATTACAAAGCCCTCATCCCCAATATTTTGTTCCCTCTGTGTCTCTTTGTTCTCTTTGAGTCTCAGTGTCTTTTCTAAGATCTAAGCATTTTCCATCGGGAATGTTCATTCTGATTCAAACATCTCCGAAGCTGGAACAAGTCACACACAAGACAGGATCAGTGTTCTCCTTGTCAACACAGAAACAGATGTTTACTTCTGTGGAGATCATCCTTTTTCTGGTTCAGCAGGAACAATTTCTGTTGAAGTCTTCTTTAAAGTGTTACTGCCTGGCTGCGACTTGATTGTAAACACAAATATGATCAGAGCAACTGAAATCCCCAAGTAGTTTTCAGTTACCAGTGGGCATTCAGGGCATACGATTTGTATGATGTGTGTGTGTGTGTATGTGTGTGTGTGTGTGTGTTTAAATTCTCAGGTCTGATGGACTGAGAATACTTTGAAAGATCCCAGTTTGAAAAACATTGCTGTAAACCTACAGCCTTTGGACCACAGCCTCCTCTCTCTCCTCCCTCTCAGAATCAAGCTTCCTGAAAGAACTGTCCACACATATCATCTCCACATCTTTCTCTGAAGCATTCTGGCATCAACCCCTCCCACTCCACTGACTCTGTCCTTTTAACAACTCCTTTGGAGAAATTGATGGCGTATCCCTTAAGTTGTCACATATGCTGTCCCTGGGTCATCCACCTGTAATGACAGATGGAAATTGATGATAAATTACTCACCCTTCACAGGATGACAGCTCTGAGATGCATATTCTTCACTATTTCTGAAATTTCTCCTTGCTTTTTCCCGAGAGATTAAATTTCAATTGCCCATAGTGTGATTTTCTTGACAGTATACTGTCTTGTTTGTTTTCTTCTCTTCCTCATTTCCTTACCACTGTTTCTTGGGATCACCCCCCTAAATAAATGACTTGCATTCAAGGCCTTTTTTCAAGATCTACTTTTGGACAATCCCCAAGTAGGACTCCATATTTCTTCTGGGAAGTAGTTACTTTGCAATGTGGAAATGTGGGGCTACTTGTCTTCCCATTGGATGAACCCAAGCAGAAGGCAGGAAACCCAGGTGACATGGTGTATATACAAGCTGTGTATATGAGGCGTGGCTTCTAAGAGGATGAAGCAGCACAGAGGAGGTTGGGGGAGTGCTTCTGGAGGAAATGGGGCACAACAAATAGTACATAATTAGCCCAGCACCATTAGAGGCAGACAGGCTAGCCTACCATGCTTCTTCCATGGAATTCTCTGTGGCCATTGGATTATGTTGGGTCCTATTGAAAAAGATTCTGATGCTGGGAGGGATTGGGGGCAGGAGGAGAAGGGGACGACAGAGGATGAGATGGCTGGATGGCATCACTGACTCGATGGACGTGAGTCTGAGTGAACTCCGGGAGTTGGTGATGGACAGGGAGGCCTGGAGTGCTGCAATTTATGGGGTCACAAAGAGTCAGACACAACTGAGCGACTGAACTGAACTGAGGACTTATTAGACCTACATGTGTTTCCTGATTTTTCTATAATATTGAATAGATACTCTTTACTTTTGCAAGAAGGATAAAGATTAAAGATAATATATATCAAAAGATGAAAATCATGCTTTTAAATAAAGTGATTCTTCTTTATAAAAAGTACATATCATAAACATGTGACTCAAAAGAGCCTAAAACTCTAGTCTTCATTTAGGGTCCATTGTGATTAACCTGGGTCTCTATAATTAATATGTATGTATCTCTGTGTGATAGTATCTGTGTGATAGTATCTCAGTGTTTCTGTTTAGGGCCCAGATGAGAAAACAAGCAAATTTAATGATATTGTCATTACATTGCTGAACACGATCATTTACAAAAGCCATGTAGAATTTACGAAGGTTCTGCTTAGACAAAGCAAATAGCAAAATACATTTTCAAGCCTAGTTCAGTTTTAAATATATTTTGTTTAACTCTTCAGGATAGACAAATTTGAATGTCTGGCCATTGAAGGAAAAAGACCAAGGAGGAAACAACACAAAGGATATTTGTTAGAATACATATTGTTAATCCCTTCCCTCCTCAAAAGAGTCATTCTTTCACTTAAAAAAAAAAAAAAGTTATTGTTCATCTGATAGCAGAATTCCCAGCAAGAATCAGGCAGGATCTTGTTCTTTCGATAGTGTGGTCCCTCTATTCATTACACAGTCTCCACATAAGACTTTTCTCTCCCTGCAGTTATCCACTGGTGCACAAGGAAAAATCAGAGTACTGTTAACATTTGGTCTGGACCAAATAAATGCTTTGGCATTTTTAAAAATTGTGGTAAAATATATATAAGTGAAATTTACCACTTTAGATTCAGCTGTACAGTTGATTAGCATCAACTACATATACAGAGTTGTGCAGCCATCTCCACTGTTTATCTCCAGAACTTTTTCATCTTCTCCAACTGAAACTCTGTACCCAACAAACAATAACTCCATCATTCCTTGCCCCTACTCTCACTCCAGTCCCTGGAAACCACCACTCTACTTTCCATTTCTATGAATTTGATGATTCTACATACCCCATACAAGAGAAATCATACAATATTTATGCTTTTGTTCCTGGGTTATTTCACTTAGCATCATGTCTTCAAGGTTTATTCACAATGGCACTTGTCAGAATTTCCTTCCTTTTTAGGGATGAATACTATTCTGTTTTTTAATTCAAGCCACATTTTGTTTATCCATTTATCTGTTGATAGACCCAGGTTTTCCCACCTTGTGGTTATTTTTAATAATTCTGCTATGAACTTTATCATGTACAGATATCTACTGTATATACAAATATCCAAGTCCCTACAAATTTGATTTTTAATAGATTCCTAACCCATTCAGCACGTGATGTGTATTCAAACCATATCAAGAGGCTTTTCTTTCAAGAGATTAAAGAGCTCCAGAGACTTTACCAAGAATTCATACATTTGAAATATTTTCCTAATTTTGAAATGTAGATAGCAAATAGGTGTAAACAAGGAAGGAGGCTTAAACCAAAGGAAATAAAAGTGCAGCTTAATGACTAGATATAAATATCAAATATCATAACCACTGTAATACATCCTGCGTTTATGCATCTCCTTTTATAGATATTTGTCTTAGCTTCCTGAAACTGAACATAAAGACATGAAAACGTGGGGGGCTAAATTGATTACAGTGCTCTTGTGTATGCATGCTCAGTTGTGTCTGACCTTTTGTGACCTAGTGGACTGTATCCCACCAGGCTTCTCTGTGCATGGGATTTTCCAGGTAAGAATACTAGAGTGGATTGCCATTTCCTCCTCCAGGGGATCTTCCTAACCCAGGGACTGAACCAGTGTCTCCTGCATGGAGAGGTGAATTCCTTATCACTGTGCCACCTGGAAAGTCCCTAGAGTGCTCTTAGAATGATGCTTAACTCGAGTGAAAATTACTTACCACTGATTTAAACTCTTCAAACTTACTTCTGTGGGTTTCAGGAAACAGTTTTCTTACTTAAAAGTGGACTTAAAAAAAAATCTGTTTCCAAACTCAGATAGCTGCTATCCCTTGCATCTGGGAATTTTGACAGAGATTTTGTCTTGGCTTCAAATACCATCAAACTTTCCCCTCACAACCTAAGTGGTTTGCTGTAAACACCGTAAGTACATTCTCCTGTCACAGGGAGAGACAAATAAAACAGATGGTCCATTGCACATCAGCCCAAATAGTGATTCTTATTTTGAAACCTATGCAGAAGAGATGTTTAGTGGAGCGAGTATGTAGCTCAAGCAAGCTTTTAACTGTAAGCCTCTGGCACTAGTCCTTGCAGCCCCAAGCTCGGACTGTTGCTAGGTAACCGTTTTGAAATGGACACCTAGCGACTATTAACTGCCACCCTTCCTTTCTGCCCCATTATCCTATAAACAGACTTGTAATTGCTAAATCCAGTGTAACATCAGAAGTCCAGGGCAGGAGCTAGGGGGAGAAACAAAGAGATTTTAGACTGTGTGCCTATTTATGGAAATACTTGAAAAACGTATGTCAATCATGAATGACTATTTTCTTATTATTTCTACTGTTTTAGACCACAAACTTACCACTTTCCAAACCAATGTGTTAGTGTTTTAGTTTTGTGTTGCTTTGCATTTTAATTTCTTTTTGCCTTTTATTTGCTTCAAAATCTTTTTTCCAGTTTTATTGGAGTATAATAAAAATTGCATAGTTAAGGTGCACAATGTGATGACTTCATATTAATGTCTGCTATAAAATGATGATCATCATAGTCAAGTTGATTAGCATTCATTACCTCACACGGTTTTATTTTATTTCTTCCCCTCTGCCCACCTCCACTCTGGCAACCGCCTCTTTGTTCTCTGTACCTGTTTCTGTTATGTTTGTTGATTTGTCTTGTTTTTTAGATTATACGTGTATGTGAAATCATATGGTATTTGTCTTTCTCTGTCTGATTTATTTTACTCAGTTTAATACCCTCTAGGTCCACCCACGTTGTTGCAAATGGCAAGATTCATTCTTTTTTGTGGTTGAGTAATGTTCCATTGTGTGTGTATATATACATATCACATCTTTATCCATTCAACTACTGATGGGCATTTAGGTTGCTTCCATGTCTTGGCTGTTGTAAATAATGCCATGATGAATATAGGCATGCATGTATCTTTTCAAATTACTCTTTCTGTTTTCCTTTAAAAAATACCCAGAAGTGGAATTGCTGGATTAAGTGAGAAATAGATTTAAGGGCCTAGATCTGATAGATAGAGTGCCTGATGAACTATGGAATGAGGTTCGTGACATTGTACAGGAGACAGGGATCAAGACCATCCCCATGGAAAAGAAATGCAAAAAACCAAAATGGCTGTCTGGGGAGGCCTTACAAATAGCTGTGAAAAGAAGAGAAGCAAAAAGCAAAGGAGAAAAGGAAAGATATAAGCATCTGAATGCAGAGTTCCAAAGAATAGCAAGAAGATATAAGGAAGCCTTCTTCAGCGATCAATGCAAAGAAATAGAGGAACACAACAGAATGGGAAAGACTAGAGATCTCGTCATGAAAATTAGAGATACCAAGGGAACATTTCATGCAAAGATGGGCTCGATAAAGGACAGAAATGGTATAGACCTAACAGAAGCAGAAGATATTAAGAAGAGGTGGCAAGAATACATGGAAGAACTGTACAAAAAAGATCTTCACAACCCAGATAATCATGATGATGTGATCACTAATCTAGAGCCAGACATCTTGGAAAGTGAAGTCAAATCGGCCTTAGAAAGCATCACTATGAAGAAAGCTAGTGGAGGGGATGGAATTCCACTGGAGCTGTTTCAAATCCTAAAAGATGATGCTGTGAAAGTGCTGCACTCAGTATGCCAGCAAATTTGGAAAACTCAGCAGTGGCCACAGCTCTGGAGAAGGTCAGTTTTCATTCCAATTCCAAAGAAAGGCAATGCCAAAGAATGCTCAAACTACTGCACAATTGCACTCATCTCACATGCTAGTAAAGTAATGCTCAAAATTCTCCAAGCCAGGCTTCAGCAATACGTGAACGGTGAACTCCCTGACGTTCAAGCTGGTTTTAGAAAAGGCAGAGGAACCAGAGATCAAATTGCCAACATCCGCTGGATCATGGAAAAAGCAAGAGAGTTCCAGAAAAACATCTATTTCTGCTTTATTGACTATGCCAAAGCCTTTGACTGTGTGGATCACAATAAACTGTGGAAAATTCTGAAAGAGATGTGAATACCAGACCACCTAACCTGCCTCTTGAGAAATCTGTATGCAGGTCAGGAAGCAACAGTTAGAACTGGACATGGAACAACAGACTGGTTCCAAATAGGAAAAGGAGTACGTCAAGGCTGTATATTGTCACCCTGCTTATTTAACTTCTATGCAGAGTACATCATGAGAAACGCTGGACTGGAAGAAACACAAGCTGTAACCAAGATTGCCGGGAGAAATATCAATAACCTCAGATATGGAGATGACACCACCCTTATGGCAGAAAGTGAAGAGGAGCTAAAAAGCCTTTTGATGAAAGTGAAAGAGGAAAGTGAAAAAGTTGGCTTAAAGCTCAACATTCAGAAAATGAAGATCATGGCATCCGGTCCCATCACTTCATGGGAAATAGATGGGGAAACAGTGGAAACAGTGTCAGACTTTATTTTTCTGGGCTCCAAAATCACTGCAGATGGTGACTGCAGCCATGAAATTAAAAGACGCTTACTCCTTGGAAGAAAAGTTATGACCAACCTAGATAGTATATTCAAAAGCAAAGACATTACTTTGCCAACTAAGGTCCGTCTAGTCAAGGCTATGGTTTTTCCTGTGGTCATGTATGGATGTGAGAGTTGGACCGTGAAGAAGGCTGAGCGCCGAAGAATTGATGCTTTTGAACTATGGTGTTGGAGATGACTCTTGAGAGTCCCTTGGACTGCAAGGAGATCCAACCAGTCCATTCTGAAGGAGATCAACCCTGGGATTTCTTAGGAAGGAATGATGCTAAAGCTGAAACTCCAGTACTTTGGCCACCTCATGGGAAGAGTTGACTCATTGGAAAAGACTCTGATGCTGGGAGGGATTGGGGGCAGGAGGAGAAAGGGACAACAGAGGATGAGATGGTGGATGGCATCATGGACTCGATGGATGTGAGTCTGAGTGAACTCCGGTAGTTGGTGATGGACAGGGAGGCCTGGCGTGCTGCGATTCATGGGGTTGCAAAGAGTCAGACATGACTGAGCAAGTGAACTGAACTGAACTGAACTGAACTGATAGTAATTCTGTTTTTAGTTTTTGGTTTTTTTTTTTTGAGGAACCTCCATACTGTTTTCCATAGTGGCTTCACCAAATTTACATTCCCACCATGTTGCTTTAATTTTTAAAGGTTATGCTTAACATTTCTCTCAAAATCCAGTAAGTATATAATTTTGATATAAAAGAAATAAAAACTAAATTTGTACTGTCCTTCAGCTCATTTAAAAATTCTTTTGTGAAGATGATGAGTTCATGCGAATTATTTTCCCAATTATTACTCCATTCATGAGCATAATCTTCTTGTGAGCAGGAGTCCACTCTATGTCCCCCTTTCATTGGCTAGAATTAGGTGCTTAAGAAGACCGCAGAGTGCCTTAGAAGGAGAGTTATATAGTGAAAAGTTATATACCCTCACTTTGTGAGGGATTCAGGGATTGGTGGAAGGGTAGAAGGCAGGGAGGAAAAGATACAAGTAAAATCTATATTAGTTGGTATTAGATTCCTTTATGACATTCAAAACAAGAGTGGGTTAAGTAAGGTAGAATTCCATGTCAATTCAGCTAGTATGGTGGCTCCACAGTCATGAGAATATGGGTATCTTCTGTCCTCAACCCTGTCTTCCACCTTGTCCCAGGTGTGGGTTCCTGCTGGACATGGTGCCCCACTGTGCTCAGTAGGAAAGAAGAAAAGTGAGAAGGGCATCCCCTCCCTTTCAGGACCTCCTGGAAGTTTCACATCCCTCTTCCAACTAGACCACAATGTTCATGGACAGTTTCTTTTGCCTGTAGTCTGACAGATTCCAGTCACTTGCAGACTTACTTAGATTAACACTTGATTCCCTGCTACCCTCCCCTCCCAGCAGGAGGCTGCTTTATAAATTTAATACAGATAAATTGTTTTGTCAATGCTGTGTTCTATCTAAGGATCCCTCACCCTCCTCTAAACAATTTATAAATTTGAATATACTATAATTCACTCTTTGTGCTATAAATATAAAATTATATAAGCTTTGTTACATATAATTTTAAATATTAATAACATATACTGTTTTGATATTTTAATATATTATGTATAATATAGTCTAGTAATTTAATATCCTATAATAATTTACATTAAAATAGATTATAAACCACAGCAAATAGTTTGCTTAGCGTTGCACAGCTGTTAAGTGGCAGAGCTTGAATTCAAACGGAGATGAATGAATCTTCAAAGCCTCCTTTCCTTCTACCGTGCCATTCTCTGCCTCCAAGAACCTCAAATCTGTATCTCCTCATGTGATGGGGAAAACTTTAGCTGTCCCTATGCAGAGGTGCTTGCTCTTTCCCATATATTGCCATAACACTTTCTAGATACCAGGTTAGGTCTGGAGAGTGGCTGTGAAAGGTTGTTTTGTTTGTTTGTTTGTTTGTTTGTTTAGAATTGCCAAGTGTCATTGGATGAAAACAGCACATTGGCAGCTGATTTGGTAATAGATCAATGAAAGGGCACAGACCCATCAAAGCTGTGGATAAAGCCTCATTAGTGGTCAACTGTAAAATCCCATTCCATCACGCATATCTCCCCCTTATTGTATTAATATGTCGGACCTGTCAGTACCTGTTTACAATCTCTGCTACCTCCAGCTGACCAGCAACTAGCTGATACTTTGTTTATCTATCCCTTGCCACCTTATTACCCAGCTGTTCCCTCTCACCTCGCATGTTGTAATGTACCTGGTAAAGTTGCTCCCCTTCTGTTATCATGATTATGGCTGTGGAGGCTGACAGAAGGTGGAACTGGCTCAGTGGCAGGACAGAGCATGAGCTCTGTGTCAAAAGTTTTGCAGTCCAAGGAAGAGAACAAATGCCTTTTTCATAGAAACTCAGCTAAAATTCAAAATGAACCCCACTGTTTTTCCTCCGCCCTGACCTGCCATACCAATGCTTTCTATGGTGGAGAGCATTAATCCATTAACAGTCTTTATCCATTCCTCATTCTTCTGTGGTAGAAAATCATTCAGTGATACCAGGCTCATGGCTGTCCAGAATAATGTTTTCCATCCTCTCTGGAAAACCACTCTGTTGAAGCAATTGCCTCCCACAGGAATGCAGGTTAACAACTATTCTGAAACTGCTATACATGTGTACCAGAATTGAACAGTTAAGTAAATAGACATAAATGGTGAGAAATAGTTTTTTCTCTGTTGTAGCAAGGGAAGTTGGCTATAATGATCTATGTGGTAATGGGTTTGAGGTGAAAGTATCTATATGATTTCAAGTTTAGATTAATATACATGCAAATAGTTATGTATAGAAATACTGAAAGATATGTGTCAATACATGGGTTAGTATACATACATATATGAGAAGCTGAGAAGCAAAAACCCTCCAGTAGCAATGAGCACATTTATCACCCAGATCTTGATTTCCAATACCATCCTCCAATAAAAGGAACTGGGGAGTCTCAAGAAATGGCTCATCCTAAGACTGTGGCAGAAAATGTGCAGGATGAACTGGGAGCATCTTATAGTGCCAGAAACTGAAGAAGTGCTGAAGAAAAACCACAATGAAGGACCACGTCAAAGAAACAAGGAGCCAACTGAAAGGTTCCCTGTGGTCAAAGCTGGAAAATCGTGAGCAGGAAGTTTCAGAGTGCTTACATCAACAGAGGAATGGATAAGGATGTGGCCCATATCTACAATAGAATGCTCCTCAGTCATAAAAAGGAATAAAACTGTATCATTTATAGAGATGTGGATGGGCATAGAGACTATCATAGAGAGTGAAGTCCCAAAGAAGAAAATCAGATATTGTATATTAACCATATAAGCTGAATCTAGAAAAATGGTATAGATACTCTCATTTGCAAAGTAGAACTAGAGACACAGACACAGAGAACAAACATCGATGCCAAAGGGGAAGGGGGACGGGTGGGATGAACTGGGAGATTGGGATTAACATAGACACACTACTATGTGTAAAACTGATGACCAATGAGAACCTGCTCTGCAGCACAGGGAACTCTGCTTGGTGCTCTGTGATGACCCAAGTGGGAAGGAAATCCAAAAAAGAGGGGAGATATGTATGTATGCATATGGCCGATTCACTTTGCTGTTCAGCAGAAACTGACACAGCAGTATAAAGCAACTATACTCCAATTTTTTAAAAAAAAATCTAAAAGTATTGCATTGTAACTAAAAGTGTATTTTTGAAAACTGTGAGTCTGTACAGATACAGAAAATGACTGAATAAGTAGGATCTGCAAATAATTTATGTAGATAATCATAACTCCCTAGTTAGATGGATCATAACTCCCTGCTCCTTATGTGTGAACTATGCATTGTGACTTCCTTGTGAAGGCTACAGAATGGAAAAGCGGAAAAAGAGGGCAAATTGTAAAGCTACCATAGCAGAATCTGACAAATGTTACCTCAGCCAAGAGATTAAGGGTAACATTAACAATGATAACCCATGCTGATAGTTTATGTTCTTGATATGATATGATGAAAATGGCATTCTACTACCTCTGGGGTCTTCCTCTTAAGAAAGCTTAGCCCCAGGGGAATTCCTTGGTGGTCCAGTGGCTAAGACTCCACGATCACAATGCAGGGGGCCTGGGTTCAATCCCTAGTTGGGGAACTAGATCCCACATGCCACAGCAAAGATCAAAGATCCTGCATGCCACAACTAAGACCCAGTGAAGCCAAATAAATAAATGAAAAAATATTTTTTAAAATGTTCTTAAAAAAAGAACACTTAACTCCAGTCTAATGAAAAAAAAAAATGAATTAGACAAATCTCAATGGAGGGACATTCTATTTATTCCTCAAAACTGTTCAGTTCACCAAAAAGAAAGTCTGAGAATCTGTCCCTGTCAACAGAAGCCTAAGACTATATGATGATTAAATGTATTCAGGACAAGGTCTTAGAACAGAAAAAAGACAATAGGTAAAAACTAAGAAAATATGAAAAATAGGGATGATAGTTATTAATAATATGTCAGTATTGTCATGATAGTATTTCATTACACTAATCGTAACAGTTATACTAATGTAAAATAGTAATAGGGAAAACTGGGTGTGGGATCCATGGAAACGCTCTGTATTCTTTGTAATTTTTCAGTAAAAATAAACCTGCTCCAGGGCTTCCCTGGTGGGTCAGAGGTTAAAAAAAAAAAAAAAAAAGTCCATCTGCCAATGCAGGAGACACAGGTTCGATCCCTGAGAAGATCTTCCCCGGGAAGACCCCACATGCCACAGGGCAGCTGAGCCTGTGTGCCGCCACCATGGAGCCTGTGCTCTAGAGCCCAGGAGACTCAGTTACTGAAGCCCAAGCACCCTAGAGCCTGTGCTCCACAATAAGAAAGTGAGAGTGAAAGCTCAAGTCATTCAGTCCTGTCCGACTCTTTGCGACCCCACGGACCATCCATGGAATTCTCCAGGCCAGAATACTGGAGTGGGTAGCCTTTCCTTTGCTCCAGGGGATCTTCCCAACACAGGGATCGAACCAGGATCTTCCACATTGCAGGCGGATTCTTTACTAGCTGAGCTATCAGGGAAGCCCACAACCAGAGAAGCCGCTACAATGAGAAGCCCATGCACCACAACCAAGGGTAGCCCCTCGTTCTTGGCAACTAGAGAAGCCGGCATGCAGTAATGAAGACTCAGCGCAGCAAAATAAATAAAAAATTAAAAACTGCTCTAAAACAAACTGTCTATTTTTAAGAGAATGACACATGAAAAGTACCTGGTACATTGTAAGCATTCAGTATGTGTGTGTTGACCTGTTGTTCAGTTGCTCAGTTGTTCCGACTCTTTGCTACCCCAAGGACTGCTCTTGCCAGGCTTCCCTGTCCTTACTATCTCCTGGAGTTTGCTCAAACTTATGTCCCTTGAGTTGTGATGCCATCCAACCATCTCATCCTTTGTCGCCCTCAGTCTTTCCCAGCATCAGGGTCTTTTCCAGTGAACTGGCTCTTGGGATCAGGAGGCCAAAGAATTGGAGCTGCATCATCAGCCTTTCCAGTGAATATTCAGGGTTAATTTCCTTTAGGATTGACTGGTTTCATCTCCTTGCAGTCCAAGGGAATCTTGAGAGTCTTCTCCAGTACCACAATTCAAGAGCATTAGTTCTTTGGGGCACAGTCTTCTCTGTTGTCCAATTCTCACTTCCCTACATGACTACTGGAAAAACCATAGCTTTGACTATATAGACTTACTGGTAATGTGATGTCTTTGCTTTTTAATACACTGTCTCAGTTTGGCATAGCTTTTCACCCAAAGAGCAAGAGTCTTTTCATTTCATGGCTGCAGTCACCATCTGCAGTGATTTGGGAGTGATAGCTTATGGTGAACAGTGTCAAATTTGTGATCTCTGAAGATTTAGCTTCAGGACTAGGGACCAGGCTTGATCACTCAAGAGCTTTTGCGTAGCAGAGTTTTATTAAAATATGAAGAGGGACAGAGTAAGCTTCTGACATTGACATCAGAAGGGGGACAGAGAGTGCCCGCCTCGCTAGTGTTAGCAAGGGAATTATATACTTTTTAAATTAGTTATTACAATAAATCAAAAGAATGTCTCAAGTTTGTAAAGATCTTACTAGACCCACTCCTATAATTTACATTCTAAGATAACAGGATTAGTTAGAAGGTTTTCAGGAAGGAGAAACTGTCCTCAAGCAGAATGCATTGTTGTTTTATAATCCTTGCTGCTGCTGCTGCTGCTAAGTCGCTTCAGTCATGTCCGACTCTGTGCGACCCCATAGACGGCAGCCGTCCCTGGGATTCTCCAGGCAAGAACACTGGAGTGGGTTGTCATTTCCTTCTCCAATGCATGAAAGTGAAAAGTGAAAGGGAAGTCACTCAGTCGTGTCCGACTCTTCGCGACCCCATGGACTGTAGCCCACCAGGCTCCTCCAGCCATGGGATTTTCCAGGCAAGAGTACTGGAGTGGGTTGCCGTTGCCTTAGTACAGATTTTAAACTGAGTAGTCTGTTGTGTAATCATCAGTTCCCGGTTTAAAGGAAAATACATTTTATGTGACTAAGACTAAGGAATGTAGAGAAAAAAAAAAACCCATGTTTGTCCTTTTCTCCTTCTTGAGAGCCCTAGACCCCTCTCTCCTCCTGGGGTACCCTGGACTTTCTATCAACCTGCCTAGGAATTGACTCCCTCAGGAGCCCAAGAAAATAAAGTAGTCATTGTTTCCATTTTTTCTCCATCTATTTGCCATGAAGTGATGGGACCAGATGCCATGATGTGAGTTCTTTGAATGCTGAGTTTTAAGCCAGCTCTTTCACTCTCCTTTCATCTTCATCTAGGGCTTCTTTATTTCCTCCTCACTTTCTGCCATTAGAGTGGTGTCATCTGCATATCTGATGTTACTGTTAGTGTTGACCTGATCTTGTTAGTGTTGTTTGTGCTGACCTGAGTTTGTTGTATTATTGGTAGAGTTCCCCAAACTGAGGGAACAAATATCTTCCCTGCCATGGGAACTCTGTATAGTGAGACAGCATTTTTGGAATTTCTCCAAATTCCTGCAGAGTTAGTTCTTCTCCTGAGAGGGTGTATAGAACATGTTTTCATAAAGAAAACAAACAGCCTTTTTTTTTTTTTAAAGCATCCAGAGTCTGGAACAAATATGGACTTGAACACCAGAGAGTAGGGAGTGACATATGAGCACAAAGCTAATGTTGAAACTGACTCACTTCTCAGAAGATAACAGAGTTGCAATGTCCTGATTAGTCACACCCCCTACTCTGCTCTAATGGTGATTACAAAAGCCATACTGTTTTTATGGGCGACACCCAATGAGCCAGACTAAACAGGAGGAATTAAGGGAGTGTTTAAACAGGAGTGCCGAATGATGACACCAGCCTCGTTGCTTCAGAGAACTTATACCAATTGCAAGCCCAGCAACCCAGAGCAAAGTGGGGGAAACCAACTCTTTGAAGGAGCTTAAGTAATCAAGCGACATGAAACACAAGATGCAGAGGGACTGAAGATCCAGACGGTTCTGGAAGCACCCAGCAAGATGAGCCACCGAGAGAGGCAGGGTTTCTCATCCTAGCTTTTAGGGAGCTAAGCTCATGTACTTTTCCGTGCTGATTTCTTTTCTTTCTTTCTTTCTTTCTTTCTTTCTTCTTCTTCTTCTTTTTTTTTTTACAAATCATTTCTTTTTCACTAATTCTTTCCTCATTTGTTTCCATTTTTCTCTGTTGCCTTTGCTCCATTCATAATCGAGCAAACCAAATAAGTACCAAGTGTAAGAAGTTGACAGAAAACATGAAAACCGTATATGCTTTTGTGGTGGAGGGATTTTCATTGCTAAATGTAATGAGTGTGTTACAACAGGGTTCTGTTTTACTTGAAGCTGTAGGTATTAGAATGGGTAGAACGTTCAGACATGAAAAACAAACATCATCTTCTTTCTGCCAGTGAGAGTGATTGATGATGAAGGCATAATGTGCCCAAAATACAAGTAAACACATTTGGAGTGAATTTTGTTTATTGCTAAGAATGATTTTGTAAACAGTTTATATCATACAAATGGCTGTTTTGATCCTGTGTGGCTCATGTAGCATGTCAAAATTTTTACTACTATTAATTGTATCTCACATTTCCATCGCTTGACAGCTTTAAGAAGTGTTTCAGACCCTTCATTGCCGTTGGTGTCACCTTGACATCTGTTTCATTTTAGCTCAAGGCTACTTAAATCTTAGAAATGTATTTAAAACTAGATCCTTCTAAAAAACAAAACAGAAACACCCAGATGAAGAATACTGTAAGATGTTAACAATTTTGTAATAATTTAAAATATGTAGTGTGAAAGTGAAAGTCACTCAGTCATGTCTGACTCTTTGCAACCCCATGGACTATACAGTCCATGGAATTCTCCAGGCCAGGATACTGGAGTGGGTAGCGATTCCCTTTTCCAGGGTAAAGTATGTAGAATTACACAGAAATCTAGAAACCATTACATCACAGTACTCTGGCTTTGTCTCCTTCCTGGAGTCCATTCTTATATCAGAAGATCCCCGAACTGAGGCTCTTCTACAAAAGTCTCCATTTGGCTGCACTTCGGAAGTTCCTATAAGGAAGCCACATCTTGGATAAAATAAATCAGTATCTCTGAGAGTAGGATCCAGTTACCAGTATTCGTAAAATTTTCAGGTGATTCTAAAATACAACCAGATTTGAGAACCACTGTCCCTATACAAAGGAGAAGGAAATGGCAACCCACTCCAGTATTCTTGCCTAGAGAATCCCATGGACAGAGGAACCTGGTAAGCTGCTGTCCATAGGGTCCCACAGAGCCGAACACAACTGAAGCGACTTAGTATGCATGCATGCATTGGAGAAGGAAATGATATTCTTGCCTGGAGAATCCCAGGGACTGAAGAGCCTGGTTGGCTGCTGTCTATGGGGTCGCACAGAGTTGGACAAGACTGAAGTGACTTAGCAGCAGCAGCAGCAGTCCCTATACAAAAAGGAACTGCCTGATGAAAAATGAGATTATGTGGCCCTCTGGCATACAGAATTTTGAGGTCCCATCATTTCTAATAATGTTTGAAGAATCAAAAGCAAAATTAGACTTTGAGAAAGTCTTTTATAGACAGTGCATAAAAAGCTTTCCCTGTGTTTGTAATTGATTTGGGGTGGTGGAAGCATTTTAAAATTAAATGAGGGATGGGCATAATGAAACTAATTGGTAATTACTTGTAGACCATATATTTTCTGCTAGGGCAGCAGCTTGCTTTGTTGGAATTACTGGTTACAGATTAAGGAACAAGATCTTGAAAGAACATTTACAGTAACTGAGTCACCTGCTGTCACAACAAACTGATTTCTTACCTGAGAGACTTTCAAACTCAGGAATAGTAAATGCTTTTAAATGAGTTGTAACAAGCATAAGATGTAGATAAATGACTTTGGGGAGTCGGTTGCTCAAGACTGAATATCCAAAATTCTTCTCTAAATCTAGCTCTGACGTTGATTCACTCATTGATCTTTTGGGATTTAGTTTTTTTTGTGCTTTCATTTTCCCAGCTATAAAACAGGGTATTAGCATCTATTTCATGGAAGTATTAAAAAATTATTTATAATGCACTTTAAAGATGAAAAAATACATGTAATTAACTTCCATGAGAGTTCACATAGAAGTTGCTGAAGATATGACTAAAGCTCATTGTTCAAGCTGGAAGTTAGACTCTCTTAAATGCATGCCTTTTCAACTCTTTGTCCATTCATTGATTCAACAAATATTCAGTTGTGACTGACCATGTGCCGAGGCTTAGGTTACTCAGGGGTGAAAAAAAATCCCCTATCCTCATGAAGTTATAGTCCTGTGTGGGGAAACAGAAAACAACCAAACATATCCAGGTAAAGATAAGTGCTTAAGAAAGGGGTAGAAGGAGATGGGTAAAGAGAGAGAGTTAAACATGGTAGGAATGTGGATCCAGTTTGGTTAGAGAAGGTCTCTAGGGAAGGTAACAAGAAAAAATGCAGGAAGGAATTTCATGCAAACGTATTAGGAGAGAGATTTCCAAATAGAAGGATTCATTAGTGGACAGGGTTCCAGATCTTTAGGAATGATACAAAGGCCATCACAAGTGGGATGGAGTGAGTGGGGAGATACTATTTTAAATTAGTTATCAATCCATGCATTTTCTGAGTTACAGTAATACTGTACTTCTTTTCCAAGTATACAATGATGGTTTACAGATTACCATAGGAACTCCAAAACATAGACCTAAACATTCTTTTGTCTCCTTCTCTCCTTCCCTCCCTCCTTCCTCCTTCCTTCTCTTTCTTCCTTTCTTATAGTTTTATTCAGATATTAATATAATTGACATACAGCACTGTATAAGTTTAAGGCATACAACATAATGATTTGACATAGGTACATCATGAAATGATGATCACAATAGGCTTAGTGAACATCCATCATCTCACACATACAAAATAACAGAAAAAGAAAAAAATATATTTTCCTTGTGATGAGAATTCTTAGGAACTACTCCCTTTAGCAACTTTCATATATAATGTATAGCAGTGTTCATTATATTTATCATGTTGTACATTATATCTTAGTATTTATTTATCTTATAGCTGGAAATCCTTTTTTTAGTCAAATACTTATTAGTATTCATTATTTCCTAGATTAAAAAAGCAAATTTTGTTCTCAAGCAGTATACTGTTAGAGAATTATATACCAAAGTTTGGTCTCAGATGAAACTAAATTAAATTAGTATTAAGTTTGTGCTAGCATTTAGACAGATTCTATGGTGATGTTACACTTTTTAAAAAAATTCTAGCCAAGTTACATAATAAGAAAAAAGCGACTCCTAAAAAATAATGATACTGGAATTAGACTCCAAAAACTAATTTTTAAAATTTTCTCTATGATCTCAAACAATCCACTCTATTTTTTGATTAGGCTGAAGGATTATTCAGAAGAACGCAAGGAATGCTTTCTAGAAGTTAGATCTTATAGAATATAGTACTGACAGAGGAAAACATATTAACAGGTTTATCATCAGAATAATAAGAAAACATCTGAAAGATATTAAATATTTTAGGCAAACCAAAATGTATAGATAATAGTGTAATGAATAATACATTTTGGTTAAAGATAATCTGTAATTTGTATTTTATTTATGTAAGATTAACAGCAATGCCTGCTTAAATAACTTGGTCTTTTTTTCTCTTTCTCTTTTTAAAAAAAAATTTAAATAACTCATGGCCAAACTGTATCCAGTATTATGCAGATGACAGATAACATATCATTTTATCTGTAAATTTTACATTATGTACCTTGAAAATTGGCTTAGTTGTTCAGTCGTATTTGACTCTTTGCTACCCCATGGACTGTAGCCCACCAGGCTACTCTGTCCAGGGATTTTCCAGGCAAGAATACTGGAGTGGGTTGCCATTCCCTTCTCCAGGGCATCTTCCTGAACCAGGGATCAAACCTGGGTCTCCTGCATTGCAGGCAGAGCCACCAGAGATAACTGTACTTTGAAAGAAAGTGAAAAGTGAAAGTGCAAGTTGCTCAGTCATGTCCGACTCTTTGCGACCCCATGCACCATACAGTCCATGGAATTCTCCAGGCCAGGATACTGGACTGGGTAGACTTTCCCTTCTCCAGGGGATCCCCAGGGATAGAACCCAGGTTTCCCGCATTGCGGACAGATTCTTTACCAGCTGAGCCACAAGGAAAGCCCAAGAATACTGGAGTGGGTAGCCTATCCCTTCTCCAAGGGATCTTCCTGACCCCAATGGGGTCTTCTGCATTGCAGGTGGATTCTTTACCAACTGAGCTATTGGTTCAGTTCAGTCACTCAGTTGTGTCCGACTCTTTGCAACCCCATGAACCGCAGCACACCAGGCCTCCCTGTCCATCACCAACTCCCGGAGTCCACCCAAACCTATGTCCACTGAGTCGGTGATGCCATCCAACCATCTCATCTCCTGTCATCCCCTTCTCCTCCTGCCCTCAATCTTTCCCAGCAACAGGGTATTTTCAAATGAGTCAGCTCTTCACATCAGATGGCCAACGTATTGGAGTTTCAGCTTCAACATCAGTCCTTCCAATGAACTTCCAGGAGTGATCTCCTTTAGGATGGACTGGTTGGATCTCCTTGCAGTCCAGTCTTCTCCAACACCACAGTTCAAAAGCATCAATTCTTCAGCAATCAGGGAACCTCAAAAAGATAGTCTTAAACAAACAAGCAAAAAACACTGAATAATGCTTCAGTAGTAGTATGACAACCTCCATTCTACTTTTTGTCACTGTAAGTCTGACTGTTCTATATACCTCATGGAATTGGAATCACACAGTATTTGTCCTTTTGTGACCAGCTTATCTCACTGAGCATAATGTCTTCAAGGTTCAACCATGTTGCAGCATGTGTCAGAATGTTCTTTTTAAGACTGAATAATATTACATTGTGTGTGTTTTGTCTATCTGATTATCTCATAATTCTTTTTTAACTGTTTTATTTCCATCTTTATTAGGAAATTCACTGAATTTTTTAAGGGCAAAAAGCTACATAGAATATGTGGTAGTGATATTTTTCAAAACCCAAAGAGACGAGGAATCTAAGAATCAACTGACAGAATATAAATGCTTTGTAAGATCATTTTAGGAACTCCAACAATCCAAAGTCAACCACTTCAAAAATTAAAACAAACTGCTTGGGAATCCCTGGCAGTCCAGTGGTTAGGACTCAGTGCTTTCACTGCCATGGGTCTGGATTCAATCCTTGGTCGGGAAACTAAGATCCCACAAGCCATGCATTGTGGCCAAAGAAACAAACCAAACCAAAAACACGCTACCTTCCATAGGACCAGTTTGGTGGATATGGTTATCTGTCCCACAGTCCAACTTCATTGCAGAGTGCTCTGAACCAGTGAGCCTGGCTCTATGTGCCCAGCTTGGCTGGCTGGGAATGAGGACTGTGCTCTGGCATGTTGATTCAGTGCCCTTGGCAGGGGCACTGCCAGTGTTTGTTCCCACACAGAATTTCCCAATACATCTGAAGTCAGCTTGTAGAGCAACAAGATGCTGTGAGCCTGCATGGTCATTAAGTAACTTCTAACGCAGTCTCTTGAAAAACTATGTA
The DNA here is from genome assembly GCF_014754425.2 of Oryx dammah. Classification (NCBI taxonomy): domain Eukaryota; kingdom Metazoa; phylum Chordata; class Mammalia; order Artiodactyla; family Bovidae; genus Oryx; species Oryx dammah. The sequence continues at coordinate 23,782,559 of NW_024070191.1, read as the reverse complement.
AATATCAGAGAGTCAAATGGGAGTAGATATTTTGTATTATTGATGTCAGACAGGGAATGAAAATCTGAAGGTTCTGAATTCATTGTAGTTAATTCTATATTGACAGGGTTGGAATATTGAAATTACAATTCTAGGATTTCCCAACTTCTTTCCAACCTACTCTTTAAAAATATTATACTAAGGTCAACATCAGGATCATTTATTAACATTTATGAAATTTAAAATATATTTCCCCTTTTTTTTTTTTTTTTGGCTGTGCCAGACAGTATGTGGGATATTAGTTCCCAGACCAGAGCTTAAACCTGAGCCCCTTGTATTGAAAACAGAGTCTTAACTACTGAACCTCCAGGGAAGTCCTTGAAATATTTTAATTACATTTATTAAACCAACAAATTGTGTGGTTACAAAATTTTCACCATTGACTTGAAATATATTGTTGTTGTTCAGTCACAAAGTCATGTCTGATTTTTTGTGACCCTATCGACTGTAGCCAGGCTGCAGGCTCCTCTGTCCTCCACTGTCCATTCATGTCCATTGAGTGGGTGATGCTATCCAACCATCTCATCCTCTGTTATCCCCTTCTCCTTTTGCCTTCAATCTTTCCCAGCATCAAATTCTTCTCCAATGAGTTGGCTCTTTGCATCAGGTGGCCAATGTATTGGAGCTTCAGCTTTGGCAGCTTCCAATTTTCTCTCTTCCAATGAATATTCAGGGTTGATTTCCTTTAGGATTGACTGGTTTGATCACCTTGCAGTCCAAGGGACTCTCAAGAGTCTTCTCCAGCACTGAAATTCAAAAGCATCAATTTTTTGGTGTTCAGTTTCTTTGTGGTCCAACTCTCACATCTATACATGACTACTGGAAAAACCATTGTTTTGACTATGTGGACCTTTGTTGGCAAAGTGATATCTCTGCTTTTTAATACGCTGTATAGATCATGGCATCTGCTCCTATCACTTTATGGAAAATAGATGGGGAAACAGTGGAAACAGTGGCAGACTTTATTTTTCGGGGCTCCAAAATCACTGCAGATGGTGACTGAAGCCATGAAATTAAAAGACGCTTACTCCTTGGAAGGAAAGTTATGACCAACCTAGATAGCATATTAAAAAGCAGAGACATTACTTTGCCAACAAAGGTCCATCTAGTCAAGGCTATGGTTTTTCCAGTGGTCATGTATGGGTGTGAGAGTTGGACTGTGAAGAAAGCTGAGTGCCAAAGAATTGATGCTTTTGAACTGTGGTATTGGAGAAGACTCTTGAGAGTCTCTTGGACTGCAAGGAGATCCAACCAGTCCATTCTGAAGGAGATCAGCCCTGGGATTTCTTTGGAGGGAATGATGCTGAAGCTGAAACTCCAGTACTTTGGCCACCTCATGTGAAGAGTTGACTCATTGGAAAAGACTCTGATCCTGGGAGGGATTGGGGGCAGGAGGAGAAGGGGACGACAGAGGATGAGACGGCTGGATGGCATCACTGACTCGATGGATGTGAGTCTGAGTGAACTCCGGGAGTTGGTGATGGACAGGGAGGCCTGGCGTGATGCGATTCATGGGGTCACAAAGAGTCGGACATGACTGAGCAACTGAACTGAACTGACTGATAGGTTTGTCATAGCTTTCCTTCCAAGGAGCAAGAGTCTTTTAATTTCATGAAATATAATTCATAGTTAACATTTTTTTTGAAGTATACTTGATTTACAATGCTGTATTAGTTTCAGATGTACAGCAAAGTGATTTATAATATATATACATATATATGTATATATATTCTTTTTCATATTCTTTTACCATATATATATATATATACCATAAAATATTGGTTTGAGTTCCTTGTGCTATACAGTAGGTCCTTGTTGGTTATCTATCTTGTATATAGTAGTGTATATCTTTAATCCCAAACTTCCAATTTATCCCTCCCCCCCAACTACTTTCCCCTTTGGTAACCATAAATTTGTTTGCTATGTCTGTGGGTATATTTCTGTTTTGTATATAAGTTAATTGTATCATTTTTTGTTTTAATAACCTTTCTGTATTTTGTTCTCTTGTAGATATGTATCTATACAGACCCTTCCTGTCACAAAATGCCTTATATATGAGAGAGGAAATAACAATATTCACTTGATCTTCTAATATTATTATTGGGGGAAATAATATTTACCAATTTGAAGTCTAAGTGAACCAAGCATGATATAAAATACAGTTCTCTAGTTGTACTAATAATGATAGGTAAAAGCAGTATCCAAAATATGCCTAAATGGAGAATCATGGAATATTAATGTTGAATGGAATGTGAAGATTCTGTAACTCGGGGAGCTATAATCCCTTTGGATACATGAATTGAGAATCAAGTGAAAGCTATGGATCTTCTCTCTCAAAACATGCACATAATTTTGCTTATAATTTCCTGTGTTTATGGACCATCTGATACCTCAAGCATCTGGTATGATTCATCTCCTTTCTTTTACGCTTAATGGAATTGACTGTCATGGTGACTAAGTGTCCTGGCCACAGCTACAGATTGAAGTAGGGTAGAGAGTTCCCTCCAAATGATTTTTACTATATTGGTTATGAAATTCCTAAGCAAATGATTGATGTGAGCAGCCTCACTGGGCCCAAGGTATCACCCACCCAGCTTCTGACAGTGCCTCAAATTTTTGCATGTGGGGGGTTCCAGGTCACACCCAGCCCTTGGTATCTGAGGGGGCATTGGTTCCAGGACCCCTATGCATAAGAAACCCATGGATGCTCAAGTCCCTTACATTAAATGAAGTATTTGCACATTACAGACACACATTCTCCATTATACTTTAATTCTTCTCTGCCGCTGCTGCTAAGTCTCTTCAGTCTTGTCCAACTCTGTGCGACCCCACAGATGGCAGCCCACCAGGCTCCCCCGTCCCTGGGACTCTCCAGGCAAGAACACTGGAGTGGGTTGCCATTTCCTTCTCCAATGCATGAAAGTGAAAAGTGAAAGGGAAGTCGCTCAGTCATGTCCGACTCTTTGCGACCCCATGGACTGCAGCCTACCAGGCTCCTCTGTCCATGGGATTTTCCAGGCAAGAGTACTGGAGTGGGGTGCCATCGCCTTCTCTGTTAATTCTCTAGATTACTTATATTAACTAACACAATGTAAATAAATACATGTACATGACAAATTGAGTTTTGCTTTTTGGAATTTCTGGAATTTTTTCGCCCCAAATATTGTTAATACACAGTTGGTTGAATCCTCAGATGTGGAATCTGAGGATATGGAAAGCCTGACTGCACTTGTATTAACATAGACAAGACATTAAGCACTGCCCTGCATCCAAATGCCAGGTTAAGGCACCCAGAGGATGACAGGGGTCACTCACCCAGACTCTCTCTCAGGCTGAATTCTCCTTTGGGACTCTTGGACTCCTAATCTGTTGCTGCCTTTGAGGCTTTTATGCACTTGCCTTTTCTAATGACCAGCTCTGCAGAACATGGAAGAAGAGAGTCTAGAGAAATCTGATGTCAAAAAAGGGGCGTGGGTGCAGAAAACTCTCTTTACCCAGATTAAAGTTAAGCAAAGGTAGCATTTTTAGAAATTGAACTGATTCTAATTTTTTTGTAGCCAGAAGTGAGAGTTCTGGAGATTTTTTTTGGGGGGGGGTTGGGGTGGGGAATGTTTTGTATTGAATTACTAGGCAATGTATTCTCAATATTTTTGAAATGTATTTTAAAATACCAGCTTTATGGGTCTCATGCAATTAACTTGGGGAAATTGCACATGCTAAATAAAGGTTGCACAAAGGGCAAGAAGGAAGCTTAGATCCATATTCCAGGAAAGAGGGGGTATTTCCTTGTGAACATACTTGCTCTCAAACAAATCATAAACTGAAATATAGAAACATAATCTTAACTATAACTTACATATAACAAGCACTTTTGTGATTGCTTGAGCAAAACATATGTACTTTTTTGCATGACTTTCTTTTGAAATATAACTTATTCTAATGACAAAGATAATGCCTATAATAGAAAATTTGTAAAAAAATTCATAATTCCAGGTAAAAAAATTTTTTTTTTCCAATTCAGGTAACAGCTACTGACAATTTGATGTATTTTCTCTGATATTTTCAGGCTTTTTTCTGTAAAGGTCCATTTATACTACCTACCCCCTACCCCAAACATACACACATATACATGTAGGTACTATAATTGAGCAGAGCCCTATGGGGCCTTCCTGCTACACCTCCCCTTCATCTGTGCCCCCCAAACCTGTCCTCTGCTTGCCTCATTTTTGTAGAAAAAACTTAGCCTCCTAAGCCTTCCCTGAGTTCCAAAGAATATATTAAATCACAGAAATGAGAAAATGCAGAAAGGAAAACAGTCAAGCAAGACAAAATAATAATAGTTTAGGTCCATTAAACAAAGTCAAGGACCTTTAGTTCCTCCTCAAGGACTATAGGTAATATTTTGAGACAAATCCTTTGGACTGTTTTACAGATACTGAAACCTCCACCAAGTGGAAGAAGTTAACTGCTTATTGACCACAATTGTGTAGACCCCAGACCATGTGAAACCAGCAAATTGATAACGTTGACTCCAATCACCTCACCACCAACCTATCAGAAGAATGTCCACGAGCTGATACCCCACAGCTCTCTTCCTCACCCTGTCTTTAAAAACCTTTCCCTGAAACCCATCAGCAAGTTCAGGCCTTGTGCGCACTAGCTGCCTGGACTCCTTGCTTGGTTCCCCACAGTAAATGGTGCACTTTCCTTCGCCACAACCCAGTGTCAGTAGATTGACTTGACTTGGGAATGGACCGTAATTTGTTTTGGTAATAGTATGTGTGTAGGTATTGGCTTAGGGCTTCCCTGGTGGCTCAGTGGTAAGGAATCTGCATGCCAGTGCAGGAGACATAGGTTCAGTCCCTGGGTGAGGAAGATCCCCTGGGGAAGGAAATGGTAACCCACTCCAGTATTCTTGCTTGGGAAATCCCATGGACAGGGGAGCCTGGCAAGCTACAGTCCATGGGGTCGCAGAAGAACTGGACATGACCTAGCAACTAAACAACAGAGACACATGTATTGATTTGGGCAAAAAGTTCGTAACAGCTCACGGAAAAACCTGAACAAAAGTTTGGGCTAACCTAGTATTTACACTAACATGAGGTAATGCTTATATGAAGAACTGTATATTTTCAACAAATGGTATGACATAGGTATTTTTTAAGTTCTTAAATTTTCTTGGAGAGCAATTTCTAATGGCTACATAGATTCTATTATATTTGCATGCCAACATTTACTTAACTGTTGGAAATCAGGATGTTTTCAGTTTTCCCCACTAGATATCTTTGGATATGGATATTTGCGGGCCATATCTACCTTTAGAACAATTCCCCTGGGTAGAATATTTCTTAAGGATTTTTCTGCATATTATTAAATGCCCTGAATGAAATTGTACCAATATTGTATTAGCTGTAATAACCTGACCTGAGAGTACCCCTTTTTTTTCTATTAATATTGCATGTTAAAACATTTTTTTTCTTTTTTTGCTTTTACTTTTTATTATACCTGCATGAAATGATGGATGCTAACTAAACTTATTGTGGTAATCATTCATAATATATGTAAGTCAAACTGTTGTGCTGTACACGTTAAATTTATATAGTGATATGTATAAATTATATCACAACAAAACTGAAAAAATTATATACACACTGTATGCCAATTTTATAGGTTAAATATGGTATCCTATTTTAATTTGCATTACTTTGATTACTCTGGAGTTTAAACTATTTTTAAAATATATTCATTACCTATTTGTATTTCTTCTAGTGTAAACTATTTTCCTTGTCTTTAAAAAAATTAGTTTATTCATTGTTTGCAAACTGATCTGTAAGAATTCCTTACATTTTTAAAATAAAAACCCCATGTTGTATGTGTTGAAAATATTTCCTATTTGTCATTTTCTTTAGCTTATGTTGGTACTTTTTTCCTCCAGTGTATCATGAAATGTCACCTGTGCTCCCAAATTGATTTGAGCTGAACTAGTTTACAGTGGGGACTGGTCTTGTCACGTTTATCTGTTGAGATGAGTGGTAGCAGGGCCACAGAGAGGATCTGAGGTGTTAAAGCTGGAGTTTGGGGATTGAACTCTGTAGCACACCTGACTTTTCCAGATATTCCAACACGAATTGTCGAGATTATACATTTTCTCAATAAACACCCCTATTTTAGTTTTGAAAACAGTCACAAGACAGAATCTGGTTATATTGGTCTGTGTCTTTTTAGATGCTTTTTAAACTGACTTTGAGCAGTTAGATGGCTGGCTGTGGTCAGGAAGGATCCTGATACCCACTTGAATTACGACTGCTTTTCTGTCTGCTTTTGGCTGGGCAGCCTTGGCCTCAAGCCTCTCTCCTTCTTGCTCTTATTGCACTTCCTTGAAAGGCTGCAAGAATGGAACACACTTTATCATCTTCTCTTTTGTTTCCAGGACTACCCACTTCTCACCCCATCTGCTTTGACAACCGTTTCCTTGAGCATGGTCTGTAACTTGCAGACTCACTTCCAGAAAACAGTTTCTCTGCTAAGAGTGCTTTGGTTTCAAGGAAGAGAAACCAATTCAAGGGTGTTGTAGCAAAAGCTCAGACTCAAGAATGCCAGGCAAGAAATCAAAATGCTGAAAAACCAAGAATTATGCTCTCTCACTAATATCTGTGGTCTTTTCACTTCTGCCTTTTTCTTTCTCCGTGAACCGGATTTCCTCTGTTCCCAAGTCTCTCTGATAGTCTAAGATAACAGCTCAAAGTTTCCAGTGTAACACCTGGACCCACAGAAAGACTGACTTTCATACTTTTGGTCCTGAATGATAGCAGAATATCTCACCCTAGAATATGCCACTTTGGCATAGTTATTATTTTGAGCTGAAGGCAGTTGAAAAGCAGATATGAAAAAAATCTGTCTTCCCCCCGATTTGCCAACATCCAGTGAAGTTCTTAAAAAAAAAAAAAAAGGCTTTTCTCTGCTTATTTTCTATTTAATATTTTTTGAACATGACCAAAATGAACCCTTGTTAATTCATCAAAAATGCTGACAATACTAAGGAAAAGGAAGACACGTATTTTCAGGAAGGACAAAGGTTAATCCTTGTAGGCAACTTTAGACCCTTATCAATGAAGAAGGCATGGACCTAAATGTTCATAACACACCCTCCCATCACGCACAAGACTGGTCTGCCCCATACCTTTCTTATGTCTTCAACTGGAGATGCTGTATAAGCCAGTGTTCAAAGCCACCTTTTGAATGACTCCTTTTCCCTTGGGTTTCTCCCATGTATGCGTGCATATGCTTAGTCACTCCATTGTGTTCGACTCTGCAACCCCATGGACGGTAGCCTGAGGGCCCCTCTGTCCATGGGGGTTCTCCATGCAAGAATACTAGAGTTGGTTGCCATGCCCTCCTCCAGGGGATCTTCCCAACCCAGGGATCGAACCCAGGTCTCCCACATTGCAGGTGGATTCTTTGCCATCTGAGCCACCAGGGAAGACCTCTCCCATGTATACATGAGGTATATGTGTTAATAAACTTCTGTTTGCTTTTCTCTTATTAATCTGTCTTTATTACAGGGTTTTAGCTAAGAACACAGAAGTAGAGGGGGAATTGTTTTTCCTCCCCTACAAAGCTCAATGGGTAGGATAAAGCTCCAAGAATCTAATTGGTTTACTTTGGGGCACAATGTCATTTAATTTGTACACCATGTTAAACTTTTTTAAACAAAAACTTATTTTTAAAACACCAAAGTAAGAAAAATAAATTTAATATTCTGCACTAGAACATTACCCAAACTCCTAATATATAAACTTAATACTCTTCATTTTGAAAATGTAAAGTAAATGTTAACGTAACTGCCTTCAAGAACCGCAAGACCATCCCTTGTGGCTGAGCTGGTAAAGAATCCACCTGCAGTGTAGGAGACTTGGATTGGGAAGATCCCTTGGAGAAGGGAAAGGCTACCCACTCCAGTATTCTGGCCTGGATAATTCCATGGACTGTATAGTCCATGGGGTCGCAAAGAGTCAGGCACAACTGAGCGACTTTCACCTCCTTTGTCTCTGAAGAGCCATTGTGGTGCAAGGAAAAAGGAATGAAATTGAGGCATCTGCTAGACTTCCATCAAATCTGCTCTGAACATTTTGAAATAGACAATATCTTTGTAACTGATGAGAGGTCCTTGGGCTTTTGAAGACTGTCTTAATCAGCAGTAGACAATGCTTTATTTTTATACCTTGACAAAGACAACAGAGACAGAAGCCTCCTCAAATTATCTTGTATCCAGGCACACTGCACAGTCTTACATGAGTATGTGTTGAATTAATAATGAAGTTGTGACCAACCATGATGCTTGTGTCATGACGTGCCATCATCTCTATTGTTTGTGCACCATTTTTCCAAGGTATGTCACCATTGCACGTTATGAAGTGGAGCGGTACGGAGTCATGTTTTATTGTTCTACAGAAGAGTAAATAGAAACTTTTTTTAGAATGCAAGAGTAATAAAGTATCAGGAAGAATATAAATGGTGACTTTGGCTTCCTTGTCTTTTAATAAATACATGAATTTATTATGTTGCTGTTGCTTAGTAGCTAAGTCATGTCTGGCTCTTTGTGACCCCATGGACTGCAGCATCCAGGCTTCCCTGTCCTTCACTATCTCTCCACTATTACTTTTATTATAATGATCATCAAAATTACAGTTCTTTGAGGACATCAGAATTGTGATGCTATGCTGTGCTTTATGTTATGTGTTATGGTAGACTTTATTTCTACTATGTCATGGTAGACTTTGTTTCTATTTTAGAAATATAATGTTTCTCAAGGAAGAAGCAACATCCCAGATGTCATTTATTTAAAAGCCAGCAATTAACTAAATTTGTTTTTTAAATGGGAAATACTTTGCAAAACTGTGCAGAGAGAAGGACAATCTGAAGCCATTTGTCTCTGTCACTGAATCTCACGAACGAACATTTCAGACCAGAAACTAAGACTCCACTGCCACGGCTACGCAGCTTGTGCACTGCACATACCACCCTTGGAGGCAGGGACCAGAAGCTGAAACCACATGATTCTCCTAGATCTACCGGGGTGGTGCACTGTTCCACCTTTCACAAAGGCACACCATATGGTGGCTCCCTGTCCATGGCTTACCTTCCACCTGAGGCACAGAATTTGGGGGGAACAAACTCTCTGCTCCCCATCCCCATCCGGTGCTCAAAGTGCCAAGTGAGCTATGGTTAATTTGTCATAACTACTTCACAGATGTTTTTCATTTATCCTTCACTGGAATGATTTTCCTCCATTTTCTCATAGAGAGGATGTTGGCACCAGGATTGGGGGTGGTGTGATGGGTTTGGGGAGAATGCTATTTACAGACCCCTGGGGCAAGTGCTGGAATTCTAGGTAACATTGCTGCAAATCCTTTGACTTTCAGTGAAATTGCCTAGATCCTGCAGACGATCTTCAGCTGAAAGTACTTCCAACGGATGCTAAAAATACATTGCAGTTTATTTTTCTCAGTAGGGAGCATATGTGTTCCCACTTGACCTGGAAACACAAAGAGATCTGATGTTAAATTTAATGCTGCCTATTCCAAGATAAATTTGTTTTCTGGAGAGCAAGGGAAAGGAAAAACAACACCCATACTGATATAATTTTTCTTTTGCTCTCTGGGGGAGACAGTGCCTTGAACACACTTTTTATGTTCCCTGTTGGTAGTTAAATGACCATTTTCAGACTTCCTAGCCATTGCTGATATAAACTGGCTTGCATACAAATCAGATGGTGAGTCCAAGGCAGATTTATTAAATATGGGGAAAGCAGGAGAGAGGGGGTGAGGAAACTGATTTTTCTTTTCCACCCAAACAAAAATGTCAGATTATTTGTATCTAATCTTAGCTTGATAATTCAGGTTTCCATCATTTTCTTTCTTTTAATGCTCTTCTTAAAAGACAGAATCTGAAATGCCCTCTAATTGAAGTATAGATTTAATGGACTTTTATATTAAATCCTTTCTCTCTAAAACAAAAAGCAAACAAATCAAACACAACTTAACTACAGATGGTGTAGAGATTCTGTTTCCTTCTGCAACACAGAATAACAGATGTTCAATCCAGTTCTTGTAGTTTGGGGATACTATTTGTTTAGAGCTTTGGGTTGCTCAATATGACTTTCTTCAATATTGTAAGACAAAGTTCAGTATCTACTGAAGATGAAGTGTCAGGCCTGCTCTCCAGCTGGTACCACTCTCTGCAGCTTTAAATACACTGTCTGCTGACGGTGAACTAAGACGCAATCCCCTCTCCCCCTGCCCAACCCCCTAAGAAACAGAACAGCGAATAAACATGAGTCTTGGACTCTGCCTTGTTTTGAGTCGTGATTTTGCCACTCATTAATTCTGCCACTCATTAATTCTGTCCATCTGTAAAATGAGGATGATGATGGGACCTGCTGTTCAAGGCTGTTGTGAAGGTTAAATGAAATACTATGTGAAACTCATATAGCACAGTGCCTGTGTATGTAGAAAATCTTGAATCCATGTTAGCTATTATTACCAGTGATGATTCTCAGATACACCAGTTAGTTGTGCCCAGTATTAAAGAGTTAATTGACACCTCCTCGAAGATCCACTTCCTGAACTGACCCACATCAGTTCTTAAGGCTTGATTTCTAGCCTCTTCTTTGGGATAAGCCTAAAACCTTTTACAGAGACATCCCCTCCTTTGTCCTCTCTGTTTTTTTCCCTTGATTTCTTCCTCTAACAAAACTAAGACAAGAAGGGTATTGTTGTTGTTTAGTCACTAAGTCATGTCTGACTTTTGCAATCCCATGGACTGTAGCCCACAGGCTCCTCTGTCCATGGGAATTCCCAGGCGAGAATTCCAGAGTGGGTTGCCATTTCCTTCTCCAGGGGATCTTCCCAACCCAGGGATAGAACTGTATCTCCTGCATTGCAGGTGGATTCTTTATAGCTGAGCCACTGGGAAGTCCCAGGAAGGATATAGTCTGATGAAAATCATGGAAGTGGATTTTCCTTTATGACCTTTAACCAGATAGGAGACACCATTTTTGTTATTGTTTATTTAAAGTGAAATATTCACTGGATCTAAATTGTAGGAAAGGAGAAATGTGGGACCTCCTTTCCCTCTTGGCATGATAAAGTCAGCATGTACTGGGGCTCTCCCGGCTTCAAGGAGACAACTAAGTTAAATCCCCTCATCGCCCATCCTTGGATCTCATTTACACTGAAGTCTTAAGGAGTAGCCACATTTCCTTTTGAGACTAGATATGTATGTTTGATAGTCCTAATTTAGTTAGAACCTCAAGCCCGTGAATGTCTTTCCTGATGAGTTAATAAGCATTTACAGGCCTGCCTCAGAGCTGCAGTGGGTTCAGTTCCTGACCACAGCAGTAAAGCAAAGGTCACACACATTTTGGTTTTGCTGTGGATATGAAAGTTATGTTTCCACTATACTGTAGTCTATTAAGTGTGCAATAGCATTATGTCTGCAAATAGTGTACAGATCTTTTCTTCTCCTGTACAAGGAAAATGTAATTTATGTCAGAAATAGTGGTTCAAGTGAATGGGCTGTGTAGGTGTTCATTGGTGAATTTAGACGAAATAGGAAGTGATGTAAATTATACTTATTACACTGCTGGGAAATATATTAAATCCAGACAGCATTCAGACAATGCACAAGGAACTCATTGTGTTGAAGGAAATCAGGCAGCTTTGGTGGGAAGACAATGTACTATATGGTATGAAAACCATCAGTGGCCACTTGGGACTGAAATAACTTTTTAGGGGAGTATGATTTTGTTCTAGCACTGAAATATTTTTCTTTTTTGATAAAGCACCAAGGTTTTCTAGTCTTTTTTTAAACTAATTTTTATTGGCATATGGGTGCTTTACAATGTTGTGTTAGTTTCTGCTGTACAGCAAAGTGAACCAGTTATATACATACATTATGTGTGTGTGCTAGGTCGTATCTGACTCTTTGCAACCCTATGGACTATAGACCGCCAGGCTTCTCTGTCCATAGAATTTCCCAGGCAAGAATACTGGGGAAAGTTGCCATTTCCTCCTCAGGGGATCTTCCTGACCCAGGGATCGGACTCACAACTCCTGCATTGCAGGTGGATTCTTTACCGTTGAGCCATCAGGGAAAGCCATATACATACATCCCCTCTTTTTTAGATTTTCTTCCCATTTAGGTTGCCATAGGGCATGGAGTAAAGTTCCCTGTGCTATACAGTACGTTCTCATACCTTAATTAAAAAAATACTTTATTGTTAAAAAATGCTAACCATCATCCAAGCCTTCAGCAAGTCATAATCTTTTTGCTGATGGAGGGTCTTGCCCTGATGTTGATGGCTGCTGACTAATCAGGGTGGTGGTTGCTGAAGGTTGGGGTGGCTGTGACAATTTCTTAAAATAAGACAACAGTGAAGGTTGCCAAATCAGTTGACTCTTCCTTTCACTTAACACTTTGAGGCCATTGTAAAGCTATTGAATAATAATTTCAATATTATTGTGTTTCAGGGAGGCCTGAGGAGAAGGAGGGAGATGGGGAAAGAGCTGGTCACTGGAACACTCAAAATATGCACATTTATTACGTTTACCATCTTATATGAGTACTTGACCTGAAATACTTAAAGGAGTAACATCAAGCATTGCTGATCACCATAACAAATACAATAATAATGAAGTCTGGAATAGTGCAAGGATTACCAGAATGTGACTCGGAGACATGAAGTGAACAAATGCTGTAGGAAAAATGGTGCTCAAGGCAAGGATGCCACAAATCTTCAGTTTGTAAAAAATGCAGTATCTGCAATGCACAATAAAGTGCAATAAAATGAGGTCAGCCTAAGTAAATACAGAAGTAAGTAAATCAGAACTATTGTGAAAGTCTAAAATAGCTGAAGCAAGTAAAATCCTGCATTTCTGTTAAGCTGTGTTTTCTGAACTCTTGAAAGGTAAAGGGAGAGCAAGATAAAGATGAAGTAGGTTCAGTAACTATACTAGTTCCCTAGGATTGCCCTGGTTTTAGGCATAGAACATCTCCTGTCCTGGAACACCCCTCAGTCTTGTGCACCCTGGGACATTTGGTCACCCTAAAATAAAGACCTCAGTTGTGGTTGGTGAAGTTAAAATTCAGTGCAAAGTGTACTTAGATGATTTTTCCAAAGTATGCATCTTTAATATAAATAGAATAATATAAAAAAAACCCATAAAAACCCTAATGACTACTTGCCGAGGAAGCTCTCCATATATAGGCGAATCCTGGACAGTTGTCCATGCAGTTATAGCGGTTCATTTGGTAGCACTTACTCTAATGGAAAACTTTTTTTCCTAAAAGGAAATAATTAGCCTTTAGGGCATTCTTTTGGAAATCCCAAACCTTAACACGACACCAAATATCCTACAGGAGAAAGTTTCCAAAGGAAATTGCTTAACACCTTCAGCGATGGGAAGTCAAAGAAAGGAAAGGGGAGGTGACCGTCCAGAAAGCAGGGCTGCGGACAGGTGGTGATGGGAGCCAGGTGACTGGGCCCAAGGAGGGACCAGGGGAGGGGCTGCAGACAGCTGGGGAGCCCTTCGGTAAGATATGTGACAGGGAAAGGAAGTAAACCAAGGAGCCAGTAGCTAGGGGGTTAGACAGTCAAGAAAAAATCTGTCAAGATGGAGGGAAGTGTGTCAAAGACAGAACAAAAGAAACCAGGGATGGAAAGCTTACTTGGAGCTCGTTGCTACCAAGAGGAGAGGACCCCTGCCGCCTGGGCCATTCAGATTGTTACTGACAAATATTTTAATGGAAGATTTTGGCCCCTGTGTCCAGGGTCCTCCCCTCTGGCTTGCCATATCTTTTAAGGTCCAGCTCAAGACTCCACCTCTTCACATGTGGTCTCCTGTGCCTTTAAATGACTTGTGCCCTTGCAGAGGGTCTGGACTCAGGGCAAGTCAGTTGCAGTCATAGGGCAGCAGCTAAAATGAAAACATTGTCAGAATAAGAAAGACAGGATAAATGTAAAGGCTTTAGAAAGTTGATAGCTTCAGGCTATGACATTGGGTAAATATCCAGGCAAGAAAACTTCAAAGTAATCAAAGTTGCTTTTCTCCAAGCAGAAATTGTTCTCAACTTTTAGGAAAACCCCAACACATGCAGGGTCATCTAGTATTGGCAGAGTCTGGGGCAAAAGTGCCAATGGAGGCCCATCTACATAACACCTAATCTTAAATGAGCTACCTCAGGCCAACAAATGTGGTACACCCACCTCCCTCTCTCCTAACCTGGGCTCTACCCAGCACAGTGAGGGCCCTTTGGGCTCACAGGGACAATCAAGCTCCATCCACACCACAAGGATGTGCAACTCCTGAATGACTGAAATATTGCCTGCCTTCTCGAAGCAGGCTTCAGCGTGTTTGCACTGAGCATTCAGGGTCCTTCATATCAAGTGTGTTCTAGAAGGCTGATGGACCACATCCATCAACCCCATGGCCCATCAGAAACTTTACAGCAGGTGGTAGAATGTCACAAGAGAAGGACCAACTTGTGTGCCAAGGCCAGGATCCTTCTTGCCCGAGTTTAAGAACTATACTAGACACACTATCTTTTTTCCAGTTATATTTGATCAGTGCATTCTCCTGATCTGACTTTCAAAGAACTCATGGACAAGACTTTACAGTAAGGCTCCCCACAGTATTGAATGCAACAGCTCAAGCAGGCTAAAGGGCCCAGAAAGAATGTTCCATTGAGCAAACTCATCCACACCGAGCTGTGGTGCTCCAGTGAGAGGCCCCAGACAGGGTATCCTCTGGTTCTATCCAGCTTTATTAAATAAAGCAAATTACATATTATCTCCTGGCAAAGGAAAAACAGACTTCTCAAAGACATTTGAGATGGAAGTGTAATCTTCTGATGCTTTCTAAAGGGAGAAGTTTATTATCACACCCAAACCACTTCAGTTTACCCCAAGTTGGGCAGCAAGCTGATGCCTTCTCCAATTGTCTTCCCCAGGAGATAAAGCCCAGAGAAATTGAGTCTGACTTAAGAATACCTTGAAGGTCATAGACTCAGGGGAATAACCCTACAAGACCCCCTGGACTATACACTCCATGGAATTCTCCAGGCCAAATACTGGAATGGGTAGCTGTTCCCTTCTCCAGGGGATCTTCCCAACCCAGGGATCGAACCCAGGTCTCCCACATTGCAGGTTCATTCTTTACCACCTGAGCCACCAGAGAAGCCCTAGGAATACCTTGAAGGTGATACACTCAGGGGAATAACCCCACAAGGAGAGTTAGCACACCTGGCTTTTCCCTTTTACATGGCTGGCCAATTGAGAGGTTGCTTTACTTGGGCCTGTCTCTGTGAACAAAAGGGTCAGCCTAGGTGATTTTGAATTTTCTTCATCCGGGGCGGGCGGGAAGGTATGAGGAATTCTTGAGCAATTGGGTCTTCCAGGAAGCCCTGCAGGGTGAACACAGCTCACCTGCATCCTGTTAAGGTACTTAGGGCCTCTGGGATCCACCTGGCTCTGGGGGCATCCTTCAGTTACAGACTGTACCACCCCAGGCTTGTTAACCGTCTTGGGGACAGATTTCCAGCTCCAGATGTTCAGTCACTCTCTTTGAAGAGACAGATGATTACTACTTAAATACCCACCGAAGCTGGGTCTCCAGATAACAGCAAAGTCATGTGTAGAGGACAGCCATGACTGTTAACTGGTGCAATTAACCAATGAAATTTGGTTTTGCATCTCTGAAAGTTATTTGCTTTATTATTAGCTAAGCTGGGGGCAGTGATGGAGGTGGTATTCGCGGGCCTGATAGATTTCAAGGTTTGGGTAAATTTTGAAGATATTATTCACTTAGTATAGATGTGATCTCAAAGAAACTGCCTCACCTAAATAAAATGAATCTTCAAGTTGAGCACTGGGCTGCAGATTTTGCTTGAAACAGCTTTCATTTTCTTGAACCTACAGCATAAGGAGTACTGTATAGTTGAGATACAGTATTTGTTCTGTATTTGGCTGTTGGGAGGATGAATGGAATACCCGGGACAAAACAATGCGTGGCACCCCTTGCTTCACCCTCCAATTAGGCCAGCGGGGATCCAGCTCCGGGCCTCCCCCAGGGGAGTGGAGAACGTCTGTCTCTGTTGATCTGGCACAAAATAGGGCCTCAATAAATATTTACCAAGTGAATGAATGGTTGCCTGCTTTTCTCCTTCTTTTGTTTAGTCATACTCTCTTTTTAACCTCCTACAATGAATCGCAGGGCCCTGCATGGGCCAGTTCTACTAGGGTGTGGATGTAGGATGAGTGGAAGAGGTAAGGGAGATGAGGGATGAGTAAGGGAGGCCAGGGATCCGACACGCGAGGGAAAAAGAGAAAGATATTCCTTGGAGGTGCAGGGCCAACAAAGAGCCAGACGCAGGCGAACCCAAGCTGGAGCACCCGGGGATCCGGATCTGCAGTGGGGACGGGCCCCACCCGGGGTACACCCCTCCCAGCGCTGTGCGCGCTGCCGGGCTGCACCGGCGAGGAGCCCCCAGCCCGCACCCGGCGCCGGTCCGTGGCCACCGCCCCCGGGGCGGTGCCGGGAACACGCGGCACCTCCGCCGGTCACGTGGGGGCCGCTCCGCCGGGCGGCGCTGCTGCTGCTTCCCGATCTCGCCCTCCCCGTGCCGGGGACGCGGCTCGCGCTCCCGCCCGAGCCCGGGGAAGCGGAGAGGAGGCGGCGGCGGCCCGGCCCTGCGCCCGCATGATGCCCGCGGCGGAGCCGGGCGCCACCGTCCTCGTGGAGCTCGCGCAGGCGACGATGCTGCGGGCCGCGGGGCCGCGGCGGAGAGGGTAGCGGGGCGGCAGTCGGCCCCGAGGCGCCGGAGGCGGGCGGAGCAGGAGGAGGAGCGGCAGGCATCCTCCGCGGCGCGGCGGGCGGGCGGCGGCCCTGCTGCCCCGGCGCGCCCCTGGCCCGGGAGCCCGGAGAATGCGAGCTGCGCTCCCCGCCTGCCGCCGCCTTTCCCCGCGCCGTGCGCCCGGCGCCCAACGGAGCTGCTCGCGTCGCCGCCGCCCCCCAGCTGCGGGCACCCGGCCGCTGGCTGCGCTAGGACCCGCCGCCGCGGGCTGCCGAGGGCCGGTGGGAAGGGAAGAACGCGAGCGAAAGGGCCCCGGAGACTGGCGCCCGCCGGGGCGCAGCGCGGAATGTAGCTGCGGGTTCCCGCGCGAGGGTGTCGGCCCGGGGCCCCGCCATGGCAGGGACGGACAGCGGGAACCTGAAGACGGTGAGGCTGTGGCGGGACGCCGCCCTGCGCGCCAGGAAGCTGCGGAGCAACCTGCGCCAGCTCACCCTCAGCTCGGCCGGGGGCTGCCCGGGAACCGACCAGCTCGACTCCCCTGACGCCCCCCAGCTCGTGCTCCCGGCCAACATCGGGGACATTGAGGTGCTGAACCTGGGGAACAACGGCCTGGAGGAGGTGCCCGACGGGCTGGGCTCGGCGCTGGGCAGCCTCCGCGTCCTGGTCCTGCGCCGGAACCGCTTCGCCCAGCTACCTCCGGCAGTGGCCGAGCTGGGACATCACCTCACGGAGCTGGACGTGAGCCACAACCGGCTGAGCGTCCTGGGCGCCGAGGCGGTGGGCGCCCTGCGCGAGCTGCGGAAGCTCAACCTCAGCCACAACCAGCTCCCTGCCCTGCCAGCCCAGCTGGGTGCGCTGGTCCACCTGGAAGAGCTGGACGTCAGCTTCAACCGGCTGGCGCACCTGCCCGACTCCCTCGCCGGCCTCTCTCGCCTGCGCACCCTCGACGCGGACCATAACCAGCTCACGGCTTTTCCCCGACAGCTGCTGCAGCTGGCGGCCCTGGAGGAGCTGGACGTGTCCAGCAACCGGCTGCGGGGCCTCCCCGAGGATATCAGTGCCCTGCGCGCCCTCAAGATCCTCTGGCTGAGTGGGGCCGAGCTTGGCACCCTGCCGAGCGGCTTCTGCGAGCTGGCCAGCTTGGAGAGCCTCATGCTGGACAACAACGGGCTGCGGGCTCTGCCCGCCCAGTTCAGCCGCCTGCAGCGACTCAAAATGCTCAATCTCTCCTCCAACCTCCTGGAGGAGTTCCCGGCCGCCCTGCTGCCCCTGGCTGGCCTGGAGGAGCTCTACCTTAGCCGCAACCAGCTCACCTCGGTGCCATCCCTGATCTCGGGCCTGGGCCGTCTTCTCACCCTGTGGCTGGATAACAACCGGATCCGCTACCTGCCCGACACCATCGTCGAGCTCACCGGCCTGGAGGAGCTTGTCCTGCAGGGGAACCAGATCGCCGTGCTGCCAGACAACTTTGGCCAGCTCTCCCGCGTGGGCCTGTGGAAGATCAAGGACAACCCTCTGATCCAGCCCCCCTACGAGGTCTGTATGAAGGGGATCCCGTATATCGCCGCCTACCAGAAGGAGCTGGCTCACTCCCAGCCGGCGGTCCAGCCGCGCCTCAAGCTGCTTCTGATGGGTCAAAAGGCGGCAGGAAAGACCCTTCTCCGGCACTGCCTCACTGAGGACAAAGTGGAGGGGAAGCTTGGGGGAGGGGGCCAGGAGAAGACTTACCCGCCTTCACCTCCGCCTGGGAGCAAGGGCATCGAGGTGACCAGCTGGACGGCGGATGCGTCCCGGGGCCTGCGGTTCATCGTGTATGACCTAGCCGGGGACGAACGCTACGAGGTGATACAGCCCTTCTTCCTCTCCCCGGGGGCCCTGTACGTGCTGGTGGTGAACTTGGCCACTTATGAGCCGCTCCGCTTTCCCACCACCGTGGGCTCTTTCTTGCATCGGGTGGGGGCCCGGGTGCCCCACGCCGTGGTGTGCATCGTGGGCACCCACGCCGACCTGTGCGGGGAGCAGGAGCTGGAGGAGAAGTGTCTGGACATCCACCGCCAGATCGCCCTGCAGGAGAAGCACGACGCCGAGGGGCTGAGCCGTCTGGCCCAGGTGGTGGACGAGGCGCTGGCCCGGGACTTCGAGCTCCGCTCTGCCAGCCCTCACGCCGCCTACTACGGGGTGTCGGACAAGAACCTTCGGCGGCGCAAGGCCCACTTCCAGTACCTGCTCAACCACCGGCTGCAGATCCTCTCGCCAGTTCTGCCCGTCAGCTGCCGGGACCCGCGCCAGTTACAGCGCCTGCGCGACAAACTGCTCTCGGTGGCCGAGCACCGCGAAATCTTCCCCAATTTACACCGCGTGCTGCCGCGGTCCTGGCAGGTGCTGGAGGAGCTGCACTTCCAGCCCCCGCAGGCGCAGCGGCTCTGGCTCAGCTGGTGGGACTCAGCTCGCCTGGGGTTGCAGGCCGGGCTGACCGAGGACCGGCTGCAGAGCGCCCTCTCCTACCTGCACGAGAGCGGCAAGCTGCTGTACTTCGAGGACAGCCCGGCCCTCAAGGAGCACGTCTTCCACAACCTCTCCCGCCTCATCGATATCCTCAACGTCTTCTTCCAGAGGGACCCTTCCTTGCTACTGCACAAGCTGCTCCTGGGGACCAGCGGCGAGGCCGAGGCCGAGGGCCGGGCCGAAAGCTCCCCGCTGATGGCACCGCCCGCCCCGAGCCAGGACGCGCTTCGGGCCACCCAGCTCCATCACTACGTGGAGGGCTTTCTGCTGCATGGGCTCCTGCCAGCCCACGTCATCCGGTTGCTGCTGAAGCCTCATGTCCAAGCTCAGCAGGACCTGCAGCTGCTGCTGGAGCTGCTGGAGAAGATGGGACTCTGTTACTGCCTCAACAAAGCCAAGGGCAAGCCCCTGAATGGGTCCACGGCCTGGTACAAGTTCCCCTGCTACGTGCAAAACGAGGTGCCGCACGCGGAAGCCTGGATTAACGGGACCAACCTGGCCGGGCAGTCCTTTGTGGCTGAGCAGCTGCAGATTGAATACAGTTTTCCCTTCACCTTTCCACCCGGCTTGTTTGCCCGCTACAGCGTCCAGATCAACAACCACGTGGTGCACAGGTCGGATGGCAAACTTCAGATCTTCGCCTACAGGGGGAAAGTCCCGGTGGTGGTGAGCTACAGACCTGCCAAGGGGGTCCTGCAACCGGACACCCTGTCCATTGCCAGCCACGCATCCTTACCGAACATATGGACGGCATGGCAAGCCATAACCCCCTTGGTAGAGGAACTGAATGTCCTACTTCAGGAGTGGCCTGGACTGCACTACACCGTGCACATTCTCTGTTCTAAGTGCCTTAAGAGAGGGTCGCCCAATCCACACGCTTTCCCAGGTAAGAGGGCAGAGGGACCTGGTTCTTCTGCAGGGTGTCTTAAGGTGCATTTGGGGAAGATGTTTGTTTCTCCTGTGTCAGACTGTTTGCTTAATCTCACTGGCTTCCCAGCAAAGCTTTTCAAGGTAAATAGAGGCGGACTGGGGGACCAGCAAGAGGCAGTCAGTATGTGAACAATATGAAATGCAGTCCCTAGGATTCTACTCTTCTACTAGAAAGACTCAGACTTCTGAAGTGGGTTCTGGTCTAAACATTTTGGATCTCCTTTTCCATCTTCCCAGTTCAGCCCGCCTTTCCTGGAAGGAAATTTCAAATGGTTGCACAGAAGATGGGTGGTGTCTGATGTTGAGTCATGGGCTATAATGCTTGTTAGATCCATATCCAAGGAGTGCTCCAAATTTGAAATATCTGTCATCATATTCTTTTGTTTAAGTTCAGACTGTGACCATAATGTAGAAATTATTGCATCTTTTTCTTAAACTCCAGAGAAGAATGTTTTGTAACCCGGGTGAATGATGATTAGTAAAGACAAAAATGTCAGTCTGTAAGGCGTGACTCAATTCTGGGATCTCTGTTTCACCCAGTACACTCTGGGGCATGAAAGAGAGATTACTGAAATCTCTAAGGGGAGTTTTGGGGGTATTTCCTGGTAATTTTGTGCTTTACCGACATCTTGAAGCCTGGTTTTGGTTAAGTGTTAGAGAGTGGAGCTTTATGGAAGGGCTTTGTAAGAAATGGAATGGATAAGAAACTGACAAGTTTTTGGGTTTTTTCCCCCCTCTCTTTGGGGAGTGTTTTCCAGAAGACTTTTTTTTTTCCCCTAATGTTTTAGGTGAGTGGAAGAATTCCAAAACTAGGGGGATTTTTTGAGCCTGGTTAATTGGTATACTAAGTGTCTGGGAATGGGTCCATTTATTTGGAATTCTTCTCTAAACAGCTCTGATTTTTGTGGTGCTGGCTTGGTTAACAGCATTCTAAGTGTCCTAAGGACAAACCCAATGATAGCATCATTGCCAGTGTCTCCCCTCGGTCCCCCACCCCAGAGTACACGGAGGCGGTGATGAAACGGAAGACTGCATGCCGCTATCATCTTTGTTCTAGTCTCAATGCTGCTTATGATAGTATCACGAAGGAATTGGACACCAGTATTTCCGAAGGTAACATCTCCCTGTTGCCCTAGATCTAGGCTGAGTGTAATTCTTCAGCTTGAAAAAAGCTACCATATCCAGTTACCAGTCAGTTGAGCCTCCATTCTCTGTATTATGTAGTGTCCCTTCAGTTTTATGTTTGCCATTGTCTTTTATGCATGAAAGCAAAATACTTCTTTATTGTGCCACTAAATTGAAGAAAGAGGTTGAGGGTTACATATTCACAGAGCAGATTATTGAAAGAGCTACTTACAGGCAGTTCTTAATGCAAAGATAGAACATTAATAAAACTGATGTTATTAACAACAAAGGGAAAGACAGAAATTATCGAACAAGTAAGGATCTGAGTAGAGGAATTCCAAGAACTTTGAAGAGTAAACAATGAGGCTGAATTTTTTTTTCTAACCTCAGCTCTTTATTTTTTAAGTCCACAAACAAGCTCGCCTCCAGATGCAGAAAGGACCCCCCTCCCCACCCCATTCTCCTATTGTTGTTTTGCCTTTTTGTCTTTCAAAGGAGGTTCACCTGGTTTACAGTCCATCTGTAGGGAAAAGAGGATTCAATGTAAAAAGCAATTAAATGGTTGAAAATTGTCAGAACGTCTTAAATACTGAGTAGGAATAAATCATCAGCTGTTTTTATTATATGGCCTGAACATTTCTGTCTTATTTATGGTCAGAGAAAAATTACCTTTTTTGCTTCGTTTAGGACTATATGTCTTCCAAAAGTAGCAGAGAGTACAGAGTAGTGGGGAAAGGATGATTATAATACATTTATTACATTAAGAAAACAAGGGGAAAGAGCATTTTCTTCTTTTATAGTTTTCTGTGATAGCCATCATTTGTTAGTATTTGTCACAATTCTGAAAGATTTAGAAGAGCTAAAATAATAAAAAGCTAGAAGGTGATATAAGAACAGGGTGTTCAGTTAATGAAGGCATGTATACATTTAAGAATATTCTCAAGTCCCTAGTTTATTAAAATATATTGTAGCTCTGCAGAAACCTTTGAACGCTCTTGGTAGCCTTTCCTCTCTTTAAGTCATTTGGCTTTTAGAGATGTTAAAAAAGCTGGTTACTTAGTTTTACATTTTATTGAAGTGTCAAGTTCTCTTGTAAACTAACAAGTTTATATACAATGGTGAAAGAAACACTGGCTCTTTAGTTTTTTCAACTTCAAGACTTTAAGATTAAATAGGAAATTAATCAGTGTTTCCTTTGATATTATGAAGAAGAAACAAAGTTGCATTATTATCTTACCTTTTCTTTCTTATGTGTGAAAAGCCCATTTTTGCTCTGCCTCAGTCCATAGGACACTGAATTTCCTGGCCTGAGCTGAGCTAAGGTAGTTGGCCTTGGGAAGTATAATGCTAGATTTCTCTTTTCTTATTTTGATTTACAAAAGAAATGGCAGTATTCTGGAAAGTGCTTAGTCCCCTGGCTGCTTGTTTTTAAAAGTTCTTGTAAAAAAGATCTAATCATGTTGTCAGAGAAATCACCTGTTGGTTTCATTGGAAATACATGGTTGAGTGACAAGAGGCTTTTGCAAACTGAATGGAGGCC
Organism: Oryx dammah; assembly: GCF_014754425.2. NCBI lineage: Eukaryota > Metazoa > Chordata > Mammalia > Artiodactyla > Bovidae > Oryx > Oryx dammah. The sequence continues at coordinate 23,759,569 of NW_024070191.1, read as the reverse complement.
CAGGGTGCAACCTGCGTGTCAGGTGTGAGTCCTTACCTGCCTTCTGCAGATACTGACTTGACTGCCAGCCCTGACAGCCTCTTTAACAAGGGAACTCGGTGGAATGTTCTTGGCCTAGAGTAAGCTGCTTCTTGTGGGATATTTACCTATGTGAGATTCTAGTGCTTTGCTATCCACTTCAGTGTTTGAAAGCATGCTGTGTGTTTTGCAATTGGAAGAATGTATCTTGGTGAGTTGAACTTGGGCCACGTATGATTTTGCCTGACGTATCCTACTCTCCTAATTATTCAAGGCCGTTCTTAAGAATAATTGGAAAGCCACCCAAAGCGGTAGGCAGAGAACTGGTAGATGATCGTTTATATGTTTGATCCCTTTGATTCGCTTGGTGGCTCAGCACCTTGCTGCCTCTCCCTAGTCAAGTGCCTTTTGTCCCTGTTTAATTTCTTACACACTCTGTACCTCTCTGAAGCCCTCAGTTTTGCCTTGTTCTGTGGCTGTTTGTGGAGGTCCTAATATCTCTTTGGTTAGCTTGTTCACTGGTTTTCTCCAAGCAGGAAACACACCAGAGGCTCTGCGGCTTCTGTAAGAACCTCTGAGCTGTCTGCTAGATGACTGGTCTTTATGAGAAGTTTTTTTCCCTTTGATACTCAGATGCTCTGTCAGATTCCCAGGTGGTACTCTTGTGGTCATTTCCCTTTGTCCTGTGTCCCAGCGTCCCTCCCCAGCCCCACACTTGTCCCTCTGGTGTTCTCATTGTGGCTGTATTTCCAGCCTTGCCCTTGAATGGGCCCTTCACTTTGACTACTGAAGCAAAGCAAAATCCTTGCCTTATTCTATCTCACTTTTAGATTTACTGGAATTTGAGCGTGACCTAGTTGCTTGGATTGAATTAGTCATTGTTTTTAATTTTACAAAGGTTATTAAATATCTCTTTAGTTTGGCATTATTAATATTGATGCCGCTTGGCTTTTATTTTTGTGGTGAGTCCTCTTTGAACTCTCTTGGACTTTGTTTCACATAAAAATCAAACTCTTCATCTTGCAGTGGAAGAAAGAAACTCCTCGAATAACAGAGTTCAAAGACTTGAAAGGCCATTGGAGTGTTTAAATTATTTTAAATATTTGAGGCCTCTCCTTCAAACTCTAGAATCAACTCTCAAGTCCATCTCTGCACAAGCAGTTTAGAATTGCCTAGAGAAAGTATTTTTTAATTTGTTAACAGATGTTTTGTGCATCCTCTACCACCTGTTCATCTTATTCCCCAGGAAATCCAACCTGTTTTATTTAAACTTATTTTGTATTGGGCTATAGCCAATTAACAATGTTGTGATAGTTTCAGGTGAACAGCAAAGGGACTCAGCCATACATATACATGTATCCATTCTCCCCCAAATTCCCCTCCCTTCCAGGCTGCCACATAACACTGAGCAGAGTTCCCTTGCTCTACACTAGGTCCTGGCTGGTTATCCATTTTAAATACAGCAGTGGGTACATGTCCCAAACCTCACCTATTTTAGTTCTCACTCATTCACTTTATCTGGACACCTAGAAAATGTATAGGGTCTACTTCACAGGGTCATTCTGAGCATCAGGAGAGAGACTGTCTGGGAAAGTAGTTGTTTTCCAGCTTCTGGAGGAAGTGAGGGGCTTCTGCTCCATGTACTGGGGGTAGGGAATGTGAGGGTGGGGGTTGGGGGAGGGTGGTTGCTGATATTGGAGTGAGCATTTCTGGTTGATTTCTTCACCTGCTAACTTGCTTTTCTCCACTGAAGTTTTAGTTAAGGATCTGACCATCCATCCATCAGGGAGGGTTTTTTATTTTTAAGCAGGGGACCTGTGCTGGCCTCATCTCTTGCCCTCTCTTGTCTGCTGCAGCCATGGCCCGCCTGAGCCCAGGGCTGGAGAGGAGGGTGGTTTGTGTTTCAGGCTCTGCCGGGGGCAGGCTCAGCCAGGACTCTGTTCCCCCGGCTCAGCTGCTCTCATTGCAAAACCAGTGCCGGGCTGCTGTTGGTTTTCCCGTCCTCTCAAGCTGGCTGCTTTCACTTCAGAGGGGAGCGCTGGGAGACTCCGTTTTGGCTTCCTGCTCCAGTCCTGCTCCAGCACTCATGAAGCTGACCCTCCCATCGGGCTTATGCCTCAAGTCCGTATGGCCTCGGGAACCGAGAGTGATCGACAGGCATCTCAGATAGCCTCCAAATATATATGATGACCTGTCTTTTTTTTTTTAAATTACTTTTTACTGAAGTGTATTGCTTTAAAATGTTATATTTCTGCTGTACAACAAAGTGAATCAACTGTACATATACATATATCCCCTCCCATTAGAATTTCTTTCCCATTCGGGTCACCACAGTACATTAAGTAGAGTTCCCTGTGCTATAGTGTAGGTTCTCATCAGTTATCTATTTTATACACAGTGTCATAGTGTATTTATGTCCATCCCAGTCTCCCAGGTCCTTCCTCCCCACCTTTCCCCCTTGATATCCATATATACGTTCTCTATGACTGTGGATGACATGTTTTGTCAAGCCGTCAAGGCCCTCTCTGTGTACAGTATGGCAGTTTGCTCTGTGGTTATACCCTCACTTTTCTGATGGTTCATGTGATGGCACACTGCTCCCCAGGTGGTGCCTGGCATGGGGATGAGCAGGTAGAAGGGACTCAAAGCAGATTGGTTATTTTTCAAAAACTCAAGAAATTCTAGTGTTTCTTAATTGGTTCCTCGGCCAAGTGCTTTTTGTAGGTTGCTTGTGATGTTCTTGTTCTCAAAGTGTGTACTTGCAGAAGTGTGTATAGTTTTCCCATGGGATTTTTCTGGCACATCAGTCCTTGCCCTCTGTGTCCATCTTCCTGATCCTTACAGAGATGGTGGAAGAGCAGTCAAGGGGCAGCTTATCAGGATGCGAAAGTGACAGAAGCGTGGGTGTTGGCCTCAGAAAGCTTCTACCACCTGATCTTGGAGTCACTCTCTTTGAGGCAATAGGTGCTTCCCTCCCTCCAGTATCAGCTCTTTCTTTCTAACTAGCCCCTGACCCTCCCTTGACATTATCCTGTAGATGTAGGAAAGTATAAATGGTAAGGAGAATGAAGGTGTGATGGTGGTGATGCAGGAAAGAAGGGGTTTGCCGTGGTGGGTACCCACTGTTTTGCCTTCTTCGGAGTGCTGTTGATTTCCAGAAGCTCCTTCCAGCGTTCTTGCTGGTTTAAGTTCAGAGGAGACCATGGAAGAGTTGCTGGCTGTAACAAAGGCAGCTCTGGTTCCCACATGCTACAGGCTATGGTAACGACTCCCAGACACCATTGCCAACAGGGCTGACTTATTTGTGGAAAGGGAGGAGAAAACTTTTAAAGTTATTTTTATATTTGGCTCTGAATGCAAGAAAACATTTTCTCGTCTGTCCTTCCTTAACCTAATCTCTTAGATGCAAATAATGATGCCTTGTTTCTCCAAGGGTAAATTAGTGAAGCCATCCGCAAACTTCTCTCTCTTTAGCTGTCTGATTACAAAAAAGTAGAGAATACAGAAGGAGAAAGAAAGCCAGAGTGAGGAGCACAGGAGCAGGCGAGAGGCCCTCAGGTCCTGGTGAGATCCTGCAGAGGTTTGCCTGGTGGCTCAGAGGTTAAAGTGTCTGCCTGCAATGCGGGAGACCTGGGTTCGATCCCTGGGTCAGGAAGATCCCCTGGAGAAGGAAATGGCAACCCACTCCAGTATTCTTGCCTGAAGAATCCCATGGACAGAGGAGTCTGGTGGGCTACAGTCCATGGGGTTGCAAAGAGTTGGACATAACTGAGCGACTTCACTTTCACTTTGCAAGCCTGGAGCCTGGTTTACCGCCTCAGGAAGGAACTTCCTGCTCTGGACTGGCAGTCCTAGGCACCCGGGCCCGTACCAGCTGTTTCCTTTGCTTTTGCAAATCTGTGCACAAGGGTGGGTGGGAGAAGGTCGAGAAGGAGAAAGGAAGTTGTGTTAAGTTGTATCAAGGCTGCTCTTTGAGGGTTCTCTGTGTCATGCCTGTCTTTCTGCTTTTTTGGATGGGCTGGCTTACTGAGTCCAGTCCTGCTGCTCTTCCTTCTCCTTTTTATCGAGGTGAAATTCACATACGTGATATTAACCATTTTTTAAAACAATATAGTTTTTTTTTTTAATATCATGAGTAACCCCAGCAAAAGTATTTAAAGTGTTTAAATACTTTTAAAGAATATTCAAAGTATTTAAAGAATTCACATGTTATGATTCCTTCTACTGCCCATCACCTTGGTTCCTCAATGTATGGGTCATCGTCTTCAAGATAACCCTTTTAAAGAGAGCTTTTGCTAAGATAACAGTTACCATTTTAGTCCATCCACACTTCTTTTGAGTTGGGCTTCTTTGATCTCCACTTGAACATGGAATTGCTTCCAAAATTCTCCATCTGTAATCTTTGGGGTCCAGTTTCTTTATGCAATTTACTTTAGGGCCCTGGAAGTTGTAGGAAGTACCTTGCTATTTTGGCAAATGATCTAAAGTAGATTGTTCCTTCATCTTTTCTAATACTAAAAAGTTTTGTTCCATCCAGCTTTCACTCATGAGCCTGGCAAAACAGGTCACAGGTCTCCCTGTCATCTCTGCAATAAAATTACTGTGATGACAGCAAAACCTGTGTCTCAGCGTGGCCACATCAATAATATCTGGACACCATGAACAACAGTGCCCATTTGCATCTAGAAGGAGGCTTGAAATGAATAATTTTTTTAATAGCTTATATTCCATTTTATTTTTTAAATAAATTTTTATTGGAGTATAGTTGCTTTAAATGTGTTAGTTTCTGCTGTACAGCAAAGTGAGTCAGCTATATATATACATATATTCCGTCTTTTTTGGATTTCTTTCTTGTTTAGGTCACCACAGAGCTGAGTAGAGTTCCCTCTGCTAGGTTCTCGTTAGTTATCTATTTCATGCACAGTATCAATAGTGTATATATATCAATCCCAAATCATGCCACCCCACCCCACCCCCTGTCCTCCCCTTGGTGTCCATATGTTCGTTCTCTACATCTGTGTCTCTATTTCTGTTTTGCAAATAAGAGCACCTATACTGTTTGAGATGATAAACTGTTTTTGAGTGAACAGTTCCTAGTATTTGGTGCATTCACAGTGCCTGGCAGCCACAACCGTAAGGCAGGTGTTTCTGGAAGGAAGGAGCCGATGAGGTTGGTAACTTCCTGAGATAAGTGGTTTGGGATTCTTTTGCCAGGCTCTTTGTGGCAACTGTCTTTCTAAGGCATGACTTGAGAAGGGATTCTTAAGCCGGGCCTTGAGATGCCACACTGATGGACATCTTTTAACACGGCTGCCTTGAGAATCCGCTTCCTTAGGGTTGATGCTAGAGAAGCCTTCTGGTCTGTTTTGTGCATGTGTGATTTAACGGGGGGCTGACACACAAAGGACATGTAGGAGAGAAGCACACATAAGTACCATGTAATTACTGTCTTCTGGACGGTGCTTTTTCCCCCACATAGATTTTGCATAGAGCTCTGGCAGAATTGGCAAGGCTGTAGGCATATATGAGGGTTAAGGGGATGGGGATTGCATTAATTCAAAATTAGGTCGTTACCAAAGACAGGCAAGTGTATCATAAATTTGTGAGCTGGATGCTGGCATCAATCACTGTTGAGTACCTGCTGTATATGGATGTCTGTGCCAAATTAGGATTTTTAGGAGAATAAAAAAATACCTGGCCTTAGTCATGAAGAATCAAGATGGGATTTCAGTTAGTGTAATTGTTGACTTTTGTACATGTGGAATCTGATCATATATGAAGAAATTTCATTACATGTTTGAGGAATGACGAAACAACACTGGTTTTTTATCTTTTAGAAGGAAATGTCATATGGAGGAAAACTTGGGTATAATTTTGAATTTGCTTGACATAGTCATTCTTTGCACTTGTTTATAGTTTAGGTCACTTGTTTGCAAGAAATCTCAGGCAGTTCTGGAGAGGATGCTGAAAAACGAAAAGGCATTGTATCTGAGGATTTCTCAAAACTTCCAAAATGAATGAGCTTTTTTTGAGGAGGGAAAAATGCCTCCTCTTCAGGAATCTTTTACATTTCTCCGAGTCATTTGTGGATTTGCATCTGTTCTGAGACACATTGACATCCGCAGTGATTTCTGAACCCCAAAGACTGCATGAACACCGCCTCCAAAGACAGTGTAAATTAAATTGGATTCTGTCATGTTAAAAATATATGGCTGCTGCTTAGAGATGTCTTTGTTAAGGAATGCTTTGTTGGGGTGGTTTTCTTCTCTTAGGCTATTAAATGTTGACAGAATTTAAAGAATTAACATTCCTAGATCCTCTCCACTTCCGAAATGAAGCATGTGATCTTGACATTGTATTAGTACCGTGTTACAGTAGCAGTGAACTTGAGGGTAGCAGAACAAGCCTCCCATTCTTTTCTTTCCTTCCTTTTTTTTTTTTTTGAAACGAGCAAGTTTAAAACAGCTAATGGGGAAGGAACATAAAAAAATAATATTTCTCTCAGGTACAGTTGTTTGACTCCTCACTTTGTTGTTGTTTCCAGGGGATTCTTATTTTTCATGCCATAGGGTTGTTGTTATATTAATCATCACATCAGTCACTCTGGGGATACAGAGTTGGGAGAAAATGAGAGTCAGTAACACTCTTGAGTTCTTCTTATGTTCTAGAGACAATGCGAAGTACTTCTTATGGGTGATGTCATTGAATTTTTCCAGCAGAGGGTTGGTATTATCATTGTCCTGACTTTCAGGGGGAGAAATTGAGGTTCACAGGGTTGGGTTCCCTAGAATTAGAACACCCTGGGATTTCAGCCTCAACCTCTGCTTCAACCCACTGTCCTGCCCTGCTCCTTGAGGCTGGATTACCCACTGCCCCTCAGGACCCACAGACTCACCTCTGTCCTCCTCTTTCCTAAATGTCCATTCTGTGTTACTGCATGCTGGCCACAGTCTCAGCGTTGGACATATGGGGTCTGATAAGGCATAGACCTGCTGCACAGAGGTCAGCAGAGGTCACGGTCAGGCACTGGGAACAGGTGAGGTCTCAGCCCTAAAAGGGCTGCACTGCAGTTCATTGCAAGATTTCCTATCCCAGTCAGCCATGGAGAAGTGGGAAAGGGTATTTTAAATTAGAAAGGTGGAGGGCATTCAGATAGATTAGCAGGCAATGCCTTGGGGTGGGTGTGTGTGCCCAAAAGCAGTTAGCAGTTGTCATAAAGAAGAGGCTTCTTGCTATTAAGTTTCATTTATGGCATGGTCAGAGTTTGCCAGTGGCCACTGCTGGCCCAGGAACTAGGGTTTTGGGAGCACTGCCCTAGCTCATGGAGAAGGCAATGGCACCCCACTCCAGTACTCTTGCCTAGAAAATCCCATGGACGGAGGAGCCTGGTGGGCTGCAGTCCATGGGGTCTCGAAGAGTCGGACACAACTGATCGACTTCACTTTCACTTTTCACTTTCATGCATTGAAGAAGGAAATGGCAACCCACTCCAGTGTTCTTGCCTGGAGAATCCCAGGGATGGGGGCGCCTGGTGGGCTGCCATCTATGGGGTCACACAGAGTTGGACACGACTGAAGCGACTTAGCAGCAGCAGCCCTAGCTGATTCCTTGTCCATCAGACAGGGCTCTGTTGAGACCATGGAGGGGATTTATGGCTCAGAGGACCTAAGGGTGGTTTCAGATGATTTGCTCAGACTCACAGTCACTGTCGGGCTGATAGAGCACCTGTCCTGTGTGATCCTCAGTTAAGCATGCCCCTGGCCCCTTTCTCCGTGCCTGAGTCCAGAGAAAACACAGACGTTGGATGTTCCCTCAGCCAGATGGCCACATGCCTCTGTGATCCCTAGGAATGTATCCAGAACATCGATTTTCCTGACTTGAAATCTTACCATAACAGATCTTGCGATAAAGGCAAATTTGGCTGTAACACAATTAACATTTTATTGTGGACTGTTTCCTGTCTTTATTTCAGGCTTTCTTGTGACACTGCAGGCTGACTGAAAATACCATTTTTAAAAATAATTTTGCACTGATGGAGTAGCATATTTTATGCCCTTCATTTGTTCCTTAACCTTATCACTCTGTGATGGCATTTTTTTGTACCTTTCTTCATATCCCCATTGGAGTGTGTCTCCCTGTGCCTCTCAATTTATCAAAATATACTTAGTTACATTTTAATTGAAATCCTAGGAAGTGCAAGATGTTAAACTTTTAATTTTGTTTTTATTTTCTTAATATCTTGACTTGAAACCCTTGGAATTTTGTGTTGTGTTTTAAAATGGACGTATTATGTCAGTTATTTGCAAGGACTCTTGAGATTCTGCTGGGTTCAAATCCTCGGTCCACCACTTGCTAGCTGTGTGATTTGGATGTCAATAGTTTCTGTCTCATAGGCTGACTGTGCAGATTGAGTTAATACAAGTCAAATGCTTTGAATGACACTTGACTTGTGGCAGGAATCCCATAGGTATTAGCTTCTGCTGTTTCTACCATTATTCCAGAAAGATCTTAAAGATCTATTTGGAAGTCAGATCAGCTTATAGATAAAGCTCCTCTTTTTCATAGGAGCATAGTACAGTGTGATTTATATTCATGCTCTTTTCAAAATGCACTTTTCTTAATATTAAAATATTTACAATCTTGAGTGAAGAAGAAAAAATATAGTCATGTTGGTTATCTAACTTAATTACACATTTTGCTCTATTCCTTTTCAACTTTTTCCTTTTAAGTTTAGGTTTATTAAAATGTCTGTGCTGTGCTTAGTCACCCAGTCATGTCCAAGTCTATGCGACCTCATGGACTGTCGCCCGCCAGGCCCCTCTGTCCATGGAGATTCTCCAGGCAAGAATACTGGAGTGATTTGCCATGCCCTCCTCCAGGGGATCTTCCCAGCCCAGGGATTGAACCCAGGTCTCCCACATTGCAGGCAGATTTTTTACCATCTGAGCCACCAGTGAAGCCCATTAAAATGTCTAGTGATAATAGTGATAATCATATTGTGTAAATAACAATTTTCTTAACCTAAGCTACCATGAGTATGGTTTCATATTATCAGTAGCTACATGGTAATTATAAATGCTTGCATAATAGTACATCATGGAGATTTTTACCTTTGTTTATTTAACCATTAAACACTTGAGTAGTTTCAAGTTTTGTTGTTATGAGTAATTCTGTGATGACTACTTCTTTATAAAGGCTCTTATTTGGGCAGTAATTCTAGAAGCGAACTCAATGAGTCAAAGGCAAAGAATGTCTAATGTTCGATACATGCTTATGTTGCTTTTCATTTGGGAAATACTGTGCTGCCTGCATAGGATGCTAGATTGATTTCACTGCATTTCCTCAGCATTGGGCATCATCTTAAAAATACACTAACAATGAATGGGAGGCAATATATCACTGATAATCAGATTTTTAATTAGGGAACATGCTTATTTTCTTAAATGAATGTTGCCTATTGTGTTGCTTTCTCTGTGGATTGTCTGATCATGCCTTTTGGGATCATCTTAATGATGATTGATTTTTTTAAAAAAATCACAGTGATTTCTTATAATTACAGAGTTCAGTTTATATTAACATATATATGAAGGATGGTAACCTTTTGTCTATCAAACTGTCAGGAAGGGGAACATTTCCCTCTACCCATCTTGGTTGCTTTGACTGGTCTAATAGTTAAATTGACACATGGCAGATTAATAGGAAAAAAACAAATTTAATTTCGTAAGGACAGAGATCTTATAGATATCGAATCCAAGAGGTAACCAAAGCTGGCTGTTTATATATTTTTTAGACAAAGAAACAAATTTGTGAAGAACTGACAAGACAAGCTTAGGCTTTGGTACTAATTAATGATGAAACTAAGTAGAGTTTGTTTATATACCTTCTTTACCCCGAGTTCCCTATCTCCAGTGATAAGAATGTCTCTTTACCTTCTGGTACAGGTGGGCACCTTTCACCTGGGAGATTTATAGCCTACTTTCAGGAAGGACAAAGGAGGGTCAGAGTGTCCTTGCATTAGCTGTCTCTTAAGTAACTTTAATTCAAAATTATATATCACTGTGGGGTATTTTGGGGTGGCTTGCCCTAAACCCCATTGTACTTAAGGTGTTATTTTCTGGCTTGTTTCCCTTTTTGATCTTTAAAAAAATTTCATTTAATACAATGAATTGATGACTTCCTTTGTGATTAAGTGCTTCCCTGGTGGCTCAGATGGTAAAGCGTCTGCCTGCAATGCAGGAGACCCAGGTTCAATCCCTGGGTCAGGAAGATCCCCTGGAGAAGGAAATGGCAACCCACTCCATTATTCCTGCCTGGAAAATTCCATGGATGGAGGAGCCTGGTGGGCTACAGACCATGGGTTCCCAAAGAGCCAGACATGACTGAGCGACTTCACTTTCACTTTTGTGATTAAATGAAATACCATTATTATTTTTCTAAATACAGAGAATTAATAGGAGGGACCACACAGTGAACCATAATTCTCTTATATAACCTCTATTTCCAATAAAAAAGTAATACCTGCAGATGGATGGCATATTCAAAAGCAAAAGCCCCTCTCAGCCCCCTTTCTTTTCTTTAAACTGTTTCTAGTTACTGCTTTCAAGGAAGATAAAACATGTATTTGCATATATTTTAACCTGAAAGAGATCATACTGTATTCACTGTTCTGCACCTTGCTTTTGGTCACTTAAAATATATTTTGGACGTGTTTCCTTATGGGCAATTACAAACCGATTGTGCTTATGTGTGTTTGCGTGTGTATGTATACAAAACGTTCTACCAATGGATGTACTGTTAGTCCCATATTGATAGACATTTGATTCTTTTCAGACTATTTTATAGTTCTTAAACTAAGTTCTTCCTTTCCAGAATTTGGGGAAATGCTCAATTTTATTTCCTTCAGGGTTGGTGACCCCTCTTTGTGCTCAGGACACTGTCGAGATGCAATTAGAAAAAGACAAATCTCTCAGTCACATGGTGGGACTTGGGGGCTGGGGAATTATAAAAACTTAACTCTGTGATTTAAAATGAGGGTAATCTTTTTAATTGGCTTCTGTGATGCCTATTGGAATACCATTGTTTGCAATGTAATTATGCATTTACCAGCTTAATTCATCTATTATAACGTGATGTAATGTTTAGACATCGCAATAATTACAAATCTTGCATGTCTACAGATAAATATACCATTGATCAAAATAAGACAGTGGCAGCAAGAATAGTGCTGCATCAATGGGGGATGTTAATGAAAAATAATGAATAATAAACCATATCTCATTGGCTCAAAACAGTGCTTCTACTTTTCTACCCCAACTACCATCTAAAAGCCAGTGCACCTAGGCCAGCAGAGCAGTTTTCATTTGGGCCCTGTAACTAGCCCCAGAGTTCCATACCATTGTATTTTCTTGCCCTCAGCTTGGTGTGTTATTCAGAGATGTGCCTGGATATTTTATCCTGGGGTCCAAAATTTAAGAGATTATCCAAACTGTTTGTGTATGTCATGAATAAAGAATGGGTCTAACCCAGCCCACTAAAATGTGTTTGATGTGGAAAAACAGTAAACAATTAAATTCTGGTAGAGTGGCTTATGTGTTTAAAAGCTATTTAGTTGTACATTTTGCTTAAAGCAAACAAAATCATCACCAGTCAGTCCCTTGGGGGAAAAGAGATTGTACACAGGGTTCATTAAAGTGTTCGGTCTTAAAAATCCTCCCTCTTACAGGAAATGTCTAAATCAGTGCAGACAGCATGGTGGGGAAAAGGAAGCCACATTTTCTTATTGAAGCGTATGTATTCACTGGGATGACCTTGGCTCACCTTAGCTGCACATCGACATGGCATAGCTGGGGCGTCTTTGATTTAGGGGGCTTTGATTATGAATCACTTGTTGTTCAATTGCTTAGTCGTGTTCAACACTTTGCAACCCCATGGACTGAAGTTTATGAATCACTTGGGGAAGAGCTAAAAAGCGAGATATGAAATTTTCTAGAACACTGTGATGCCCTGTGAAACAGCTCACTGGTCTGCTGAGAGCTGGGCCATTTTGTGTCCAGGTTACAGAAACAAAAAATGATAGGAGGCCCCCATAGGAGGATGCATGTGTCCCCTCTGCTGACACCACTCACCCCCAGATGGCTAGTGACTGGCACGGCCCTGGTCGTGCCCTGCCTTAGCTTGGGGCAGGTGTTCTTTCCAATTCATTTCTTTTATTAAGCCTCTGCCACTATGTATGCCTTTTCTCCTTCTCAGGAAAAACACACGTGCTGGCCCTCTGGTTACTGTAATGTGCATCCTCCCTGGCTGGTGCCTTGTTTCCATCTTTATTCTCTTGGTGTAGGGAGGAGGAGAATTCCCTAGTGTTCTGTTTGGTCATTTCAAGAATTTGCCTTTGGGGCTTTTGGGTCAGGTGTTCTGGTAGCCCCACAGAGCTTATCGAGTCTGTGTTCGCCTCTTACCCGCTACTTGAAAACTGTTGAAGCATCTGAGCTTTATCTGTGCGATGGGGCACAGCATTAAAAGCTTGTCCAAATTGCAGGGATGGTCGCATCTTGTCGATTACCAGGGCTGTTAAATTCTCTTGTGGAGCCGGCAAGACAGGTGACAGTTTCCAGGAACTGAAAAGCTGCTGCATACACAGCCCCAGTGTTCCATGAAGGTTGGACCACTCGTGTCATCCCTTTATACGGTCCATAAATCTTCTGATTCATTATGACATCTGGGACTCAAGACATGTTAATTCATGGGGGGAAGTCTCCATTGAAATCAGAGCCCACTGTAAAGCAGGAGGAAGAGTCTGGAATTAGAATGGTCTACATTGTTCTTTGTTAGAAAAGAATCCTGGTTCTCTGGCTGTAGACAAATATTTGCTTTTCAAGAATCTGGTGGCGTGTCGGTAGCTTTGTTCACATCCATGTGGGAAACATGCTCTCTCGCCTTCTAAGGGTGCAGGCACTCACATCGTGCTGATGATTTGATAATGCTCGGAATCTGGGTGTCTTTCTGCTTCCTCCTCCACCGACTTAGCTAATTTCTCTAACGGAACAGATCTTTATCCCAAGGGGTCTACATAGCTTCTGCTGGAGGGTGACATTGGAAAAATGTCCCTTTAGCCACAGCTAGATATGCATATTGCCATGCAGCTTCCTTGTGTTAAGCTATACCAGCATCAGAGAAAAAAGAGGGCTGTGTCTTTTACCTTTTAAAGCCAGTGGATTAGGAAGGAAAGAAGCCCGTACCTCGGGGAAGCCACCCTGAACCTCAGTCTCTTCATCTGTGAATGAAGAAAAATAATTCTGATACTTCCTAAGCATTTGCTCAGCCGCCTCAGATGTTGTGAGGATTAAATGACCTCATGCACGCCAAGGGTCCAGGGTAGTTTCTACCATGTAGTGAACGCTCAGTAAATGTTAACTAGTGATTCCTGTTTACAGGGAGGGGCACCAAGGCACGGGGGTTGGGGGGGTGCTGAAGAATGTGGCCAAGTGCACCCAGTACGTGGCAAGGCCCACCTGCCAAAAACAGGCGGGTGGTTGAATGAGAAATGAAATAACGTATGTGAAAGATGTGTGTCTAGCTCTGCAGTGTCAGACTCTATGCACTAACTGGGACTCTGCCATAATGATAAGGCAGGTGATGGGGAGCCTGGGGTGAAGAAGCAGCAGTGGTTTAGGAAAGTGGCACATGCAGTAAACGGACAGTCGCAGTGCTGCAGTAAATGCTGGGATAAAGAGATCTCCAGGGGCCAGGAGGGGCTTGAGGATGGGAGGAGTCTTGTGGGTAGGGTTGGATGGATGGGAGCAGGTCTTTAGCTGAGTGGAGGTGATGCCTGGGGACTTTCTGCAAACCACCAGGTCCATTGAAGTGCGGTGGAGTCAGAATGGGGAAGAGGAGGCAGCTCTTCTGCTTACCATTGTACTTGCCATGTCAATATTTTTTTAGCCTGTCTACCTGATTAGCTAAACTTCTTTGCAGAATTCTTGGCAGCTTGATAGAAAGCTGAAATATCTTGATTTGATTTGATGATTCTCGCCCCCCCAACCCCCGAGGATGAGAAGGACCTATTAAAGGGTCAGATGGGTGAAGGGTCAGTTTAGTTTTTGTAAGACCACTCAGGGCAGTGGCATGGAAGATGGACTTGAATGGAGTGGGAATGGAGTCGGGGATCACTCTTGAAGTCATTCAGACTCTGTGTTATTCGATACAGGCTCTCAGGCGGGTCTCCGGGAATGAAGGAAACAGGCCAGGACGTTAATGAGAGCTTCTCTGCTTGGCTGGGAGATCTTGAACAAGCTAAGTAGCTCTCTGGGCCTCACTTTTACAGTCTATGAGGAGGAAAGCATGTCTCTTTCATCTGGTTGTATTGGGTGGGGTGGATTTTAACTGTAATGAGAAGAAAACTGGGGCGTTCATTTTTAAAAGAGAAAGCAGAAGCTATTTGAGACGATTAATTTCAACAGAACTGATATGTGTACGCTGCCTGCTGGCTTAATTGGTTTATGAGGGCTGTCTAGTCACTCTCCTGTGATGGATACCAAGTGAATTCTAGTAGATTTATAGTCTTAGGTTTGTAAGTAATGTCATTTGCAGAAGAATAAAGTTCCCTGTTTGTTCCTCAATTTGGAAGAATCCTGTAAGAAACAGTGACTTTATAAATATCCAGCAACCTTTCACCACTTTAAAATATTGAAAGGATAAACGATGCTGATGGCGCTGGGTTTGTATCATGAATTATGGATGTGGCGTGCTCTGGAGATCTTTATGGCTGTGCATAACTAATTTTCTTTGTTCTAACTTATTTTCAGTGGGGTTGCTTGTAAAAGAAGGGGTCAAAGCAAATCCATTGAAGAGATCTGTTTGCTGAAGGATGATTTTTTTTTTTTTTGACCATCCTATTCTGTTAGTTGTTTTTGTTGGAGCTTTGTTTCTTCATTATCAAATTGGTCCACAGTAGGGTGGGATTTGGGGACAGTGGCAGAGGACCCCCTGTGGAGTTAACAGCTGTGGGTCAGGCTAATGACCCAGCAGGGGGCTGGCACACTCCTTGTTGGTCTCTGTGTCTCTAAAGCAATTCTTTGCCTGCTCCTTCTTCCTCTGAGCTGCAGCCTCTTTCAGTTCTTCAAGGCAACGAGCCCCACGAAGATCTTTATGCTCTGTGTAGAAGTGGGTTAGGCCTTAACTACTTTTCAACCTAATAATAATTAAACAGAATAAACTGGAATAAATTATTAACATGCTCATAATCTTTTCTCCCAGTTAATTTTCTCTAGACTCTCAGTGCAATCAGAGAGGATTAAAAAAACATGGAACACAGCAGGGAATTCGTTTGTACTCTTTCCCCCTCTCCTCCCCTCCTCCGGCAAAGATTCTTTTAGGATCTGAGTAAGCTATCAGAGGTACTGTTTACATTTCATACATGGAGGAATGATGACTGTAAGTGGAAGCTTGTGGTCACATTAGCCCTTTTAGTCACTCATAACTTCTTTCTATAGTGAACGTACTATCTATTTATGAAAGTGGAGTCTCCCAGACCCAGGTGTCAGGCCTGGCTCATCTAGAATCAATTAGAAAGGGTCTACCCATGTATTTCACCGTGGTTAGGTGAGTTGTACTATCAGCCCTAAGATGGTCATTGGTGGGATGACAGGAGGCAAATAACTAAATAATTGACAATGGCTCCAGATTGGGGCTTCCCTGATGGCTCAGTGGTAAGGAATCCACCTGCCAGTGCAGGAGACACAGGTTCGATCCCTGGGTGGGGAAAATCCCCTGGAGAAGGAAATGGCAACCCACTCCAGTGTTCTTGCCTGGAAAATCCCATGGACAGAGGAGCCTGGTGGGCTGCAGTCCGTGGGGTCACAGAGTCAGACACGACTGAGCACGCAGCAGATGAGGCTCCAAGGTCTGTGGCTGCCTGTGGAAGTGCACCTCTACCAAGGGTTGGCTCCCACGGATTCATCAGAACTCCACAGAATAGTCAGTTGCATAATTTTGAGGCTACTCTGGTCTCAGTGGTTCATCTCAGTTTTAGCTCATACTAAATTTAAAAAGCTGGAATCAAGATTGCTGGGAGAAATATCAATAACCTCAGACATGCAGATGACACCACCCTTATGGCAGAAAGTGAAGAGGAACTAAAAAGCCTCTTGATAAAAGTGAAAGTGGAGAGTGAAAAAGTTGGCTTAAAGCTCAACATTCAGAAAACGAAGATCATGGCATCTGGTCCCATCACTTCATGGGAAATAGATGGGGAAACAGTGGAAACAGTGTCAGACTTTATTTTTTTGGGCTCCAAAATCACTGCAAATGGTGACTGCAGCCATGAAATTAAAAGACGATTACTCCTTGGAACGAAAGTTATGACCAGCCTAGACAGCATATTCAAAAGCAGAGACATTACTTTGTCAACAAAGGTCCATCTAGTCAAGGCTATGGTTTTTCCAGTGGTCATGTAGGGATGTGAGAGTTGGACTGTGAAGAAATCTAAGCGCTGAAGAATTGATGCTTTTGAACTGTGGTGTTGGAGAAGACTCTTGAGAGACCCTTGGACTGCAAGGAGATCCAACCAGTCCATTCTGGAGATCAGCCCTGGGATTTCTTTGGAGGGAATGATGCTGAAGCTGAAACTCCAGTACTTTGGCCACCTCATGCGAAGAGTTGACTCACTGGAAAAGACTCCGATGCTGGGAGGGATTGGGGGCAGGAGGAAAAGGGGACGACAGAGGATAAGATGGCTGGATGGCATCACTGACTCGATGGACGTGAGTCTGAGTGAACTCCGGGAGTTGGTGATGGACAGGGAGGCCTGGCGTGCTGCAATTCATGGGGTCGCAAAGAGTCGGACACGACTGAGTGACTGAACTGAACTGAAATTTTAAAAAAATCTTTGCAAGAAACATCACTTAATTCAGTCTGTCTATATTGTTAACCAAAAGGAACAACACCGTGCTCATCCAATGTATAGAAATGGGATAGTGCCTGCCAGGTAGACATTTGTCATGATATGCGTTCACTTAATCCTGCGTTCATTCGGCAGGAGGTCGCTTGGGCTTCCCAGCAAGGGCTGGGTACCGGGGGACATCCAGCAGGAATCACCCTCAGAGCCTGTCTTGCAGGACCTAGGTCCAGAAAGGAGATGAGGCTTGGGTACCACTGTGATGCATTGTAAAATGAGTCTAGACCCAGTATTCTGAGGATTCAGTGGAGAGACTCAGCCCAACAGAGCAGGTCATGGGGAAACTAGAATCCTGCTTACAGGTGGTAGGAAAGGCATGTTGTGAACAAAGAAAATCACAGATGGTCTTTTTTTCTTCTAGTGAAAGTGA
The DNA here is from genome assembly GCF_014754425.2 of Oryx dammah. Lineage (NCBI taxonomy): Eukaryota > Metazoa > Chordata > Mammalia > Artiodactyla > Bovidae > Oryx > Oryx dammah. Next base: position 23,742,230 of record NW_024070191.1, on the reverse strand, counting down.
TAGTTGCTCAGTCATGTCCAACTGTGTGAGAGCCCATGGGCCATAGCCTACCAGGCTCCTCTGTTCATGGGATTCTCCAGGCAAGAATACTGGAGTGGGTTGCCATGTCCTTCTCCAGGGGATCTTCCTGACCCAGGGATCGAACCCGAGTCTCCTGCACTGCAGGCAGATCCTTTACCATCTGAGCCGCCAAGAAGCCCCCTCCTTTTTTTTTTTTCTTCTCAAGGATCGTCAATTAAATCCCTGGGCTTTTAACCTGTTAGCTAAAATAATGCAGTAATCCATAATTTTTGAATTATCATTAGCCCATTCTCTTGTATTAGTACTTTGCTTTGCTTTTCAAATCCTGGGATTGAAATAATAATTAAAAAGTAGAGACATTGATTACTTAAAAATTTTTTGTGTGCAATGCATATAAGGAACCTAATGTACCTCATTTTATTCTGATGCTATTTTTGGAACATTTATTTTCTTTGCTATCTTAAAAACAGTTTAAAGGCATACTTCTGGTAGTGTGAGATTACATTTTTAATTTGGGCTGTAAACCTGGGACAGTTTTTACAGTGAAGAATTTAGTGGGTCTACCTAGGCTATTAACCATTGTGATTTTAATAAAACCATATTCTTTGTTTAATTAGCCTTTGTTTAATTGCATTCTACGCTAGCGTGGACTTGAGCTCAATCCATCTGCTTTATTGTCTGGTTTCCTTCCATCTGAGTCCTGTTTTCTTTTCCCTTCTCTATTATACTGCTATGTCTTAGTAGTATAGGAAATATTGTAACTATATTTTGTGTAGCTGAACTATATGCTAAAAGTAGATCATACAAAGCCATTTTGCTCGCTCTCCTTCTGTTTTTGCTCAGTAAATGATGGGATTATACTTTTTGAATTGTATCAGACATATATCTCCTCATTCTCTAAAGCCTCATTATGCAAATTAGCTGCACTTTCTTGATTCATGAATTCATACTGTGGTTTTATTTGGGGATTCCTCAAGGTAATTGCTTATTTGGGTGGTTCAGAAGGTCAGAGAGATCCAAGTTACATACTGAACATTTTCTATCACATTCAGACAGTTCTGTCTTCCTCAAAAAATAAATGAAGCATTCCCTGTGACACTAAGTCAGAGACTAGAGAAAGAGTAAATCAACCTATGGTCATTTAGGATCACTTTTCCTTTTTCCCAGCTCTAAGAGTGGTCTTTACTAGATAACCGTAGAACCCGCTTCTAAATCCCCATTTAAATGCCTGAGTTTTATCTTCTAAAAAACAATGATCAGGTAGGAACGTGCCAGGTGCCCTGAATCTCTATCTTCCTACTTTGAAAAAGAGCATAATAAAACCACTTCAGCAGGGAGTAAAGCTCTCTTCAAGTTGCCCAGCCAAGTCCTGGGAGACCCAGCATTGCAGCATCATCCTTATCTTCTCGTTTTGAGGCTGGCATGATTGGTACTTCCTGTGCAGAGGGAGAAAGGTAGGGGGGCATGGAGCATGCCAGCTCTGCCATGGGAGTGGTCCCTCCTCATCCTGACCTCCCCAGTAAACTAAGAGCACACAACTCTCCTATAATAACCAGGTTTCTGACCTTTATGTCCCTTTTAGACTGTGAAAATTTAGTTTTTCTAAGATTGTTCATTGTTCAGTGGCTGTTGTGTCTGACTCTTTTCTACTCCATGAACTGCAGCACACCAAGTTTCTCTGTCCTTCACTATCTCATGGAGTTTGCTCAAACTCATGTCCATTGAGTTGGTGATGCCATCCAACCATGTCATCCTCTGTCACCCCCTTTTCCTCAGGCCCTCAGTCTTTCCCAGCATCAGGGTCTTTTCCAATAAGTTGGCTCTTTGGATCAGGTGGCCAAAGTATTGGAGCTTCAGCATCAATCCTTCTAATGAATATTCAGGGCTGATTTCCTTTTGGATTGACTGGTTTGATCTCCTGTTGTCCGGCAGACACTCAAGAGCCTTCTCCAGCACTACAATTTGAAAGCCTCAATTCTTTGGTGCTTAGCTTTCTTTATGGTCTAACTCTCACATCCATGCATACCTACTGGAAAAACCATAGCTTTGAGTATACAGAACTTTATTGGCAATGTGATGTCTTTGCTTTTTAATATGCTGTCTAGGTTTGTCATTGCTTTTCTTCCAAGTTTCTAAGGTACTGAATGTCAATTTGGGGAACAAAAAGTAGTTGACTAAGGGGCTGTATGGTGTAATGAAAGTGAAAGTCTTCTCACTCAATGGTGTCTGATTCTTTGCGACCCCATGGACTGTAGCCAGCTAGGCTTCTGTGTCCATGGGGATTCTCCAGGCAAGAATACTGGAGTGGGTTGCCATTTCCTTCTCCTGGGGATCTTCCTGACCCAGGGATCAAACCCAGGTCTCTGGCATTGAGGCAGACTCCTTACAGTCTGAGCCACTCAGGGAAGTATGGTTTAATAGTGTGACTCAGTTTTTTAAATTGATATAGAGCTGGATTACAATCTTGTGTTAGTTTCTGGTGTACAAAAAAGTGACTCAGTTATATATGTGTGTATATATATATACACACACATACATACATACACATACTTTTTTTTCTATTCTTTTCCATTTTGCCTTATCCCAGACTCAATTTTTATAATATGTAGTTACTAGGAATTTCAGAGAAGTCACAGTTAACTCACTTGGAACAGTTTAAGATTTGACACTTGAGTGATTTTAAATTGTCCTCAACAGACATTTTCTACAATGAAGAGAAGGGGTCCAGAGAGTAATTGATATCAGGGGTCATTTGTTGCTTTTTGGCATGATTTCCCCCCAGAGGGCTTTCCTGGGCCACGGCCCTGGTTGGGCTAGCAGTCCTTCTGAGCTAACGTAACTAGTAATCTGTGCCTTCACCAGCTTCTACCTGTTTGTCTCCCTGCATATTTGTAATCATTGTATCCAGGAGTTTTCCATTTTTCTATTTATTTTTGGTTGCACTAGGTCTTCCTTGCTGCATGCAGGCTTTTTCGAGTTGCGGTCAGCAGGGTCTGCTCCTCATTGTGGTGCACAAGCTTCTCACTGTGGCGGCTTGTCTTGTTACAGAGCACAGGTTCTAGGTGCACAGCCTTCAGTAGTTGCAGCACGCAGGCTCAGTAGTCGTGGCTCCTGAACTCTAAAGCATGGGCTCGGTAGTTGTGACACACAGGCTTAGTTGCCCCTCGGCATGTGGAATCTTCCCAGACCAGGGTTTGACCCCATGTCCCCTGCATTGGCAGGTAGATTCTTACATACTGTACCACCAGGGAAGTCCCAGGAGGTTTCAGTTTTGCCTTTTGAGTTTAGTTTCTTCAAGAAGAGCTAAGAAACAGTTTCTAAACCTCTCATTTTTTGAAACTTTTTTTTTAAAACCTAGGTAGACTCTTAATTGATTTGTTTGGAAACTGCTGCAGCTAAGTCGTTTCATTCGTGTCTGACTCTGCGCCACCCCATAGATGGCAGCCCACCAGGCTCCCCCGTCCCTGGGATTCTCCAGGCAAGAACACTGGAGTGGGTTGCCATTTCCTTCTCCAATGCATGAAAGTGAAAAGTGAAAGGGAAGTCGCTCAGTCGTGCCCGACTCTTAGCGACCCCGTGGACTGCAGCCCACCAGGCTCCTCCGTCCATGGGATTCTCCAGGCAAGAGTACTGCAGTAGGGTGCCATTGCCTTCTCCTTTTTGGAAACTAGATACCCTTTTTAGTAGTTACTGTTACTCAGTCATGTCATACTGTTTGCAACCCTACGGACTAAAGCCCGCCAGGCTCCTCTATCCTTATAGAGGATAGAGGATTACTGGAATTCTCCAGGCAAGAATACTGGAATTGGTAGCCATTTCCATCTCCAGGGGATCTTAATTCACACATAAAGCCAAAAGAAATCTCAAATATCTCTAAGATGAGAAAAATTCAGAGCTATGTTAATAACTTTAGGATATTTCATCTCAGTTCCTGTTTTTCTTCCCTCCTTCTCTCCCTCCCTTCTTCATTTTATTTTATTATTGCTTTTCTTAACAGACCCTAGAGCCTATAGGTGAGTTTTATTTTGGGATGCAACTGGGAAAATTCATGATAAAATAAATTTCAAAAATATTGGGTAGATAATTGTACACATTACAGGAAGGGAATAGATAACTTTATGCTGATTATAGTTCTATAAGACAACATAAATATGTTTGAACATTTTAGGGGAAAGAAATGTAAAAAGAGCTTTCACTGAGTTATTTGAGGTCTTCTGCATTTAGACACGTCTGAAACACACCTAAGTCAACATAAAAATATTTAGGATATGAATTTGGGCCAGGGAACGTTGAACATATTTTTACTCTGTAATATTTAATATGAAGATGTTATGTCACTACTGTGTGAGTCTGGGTGGGAGAGGGAGGAGACAGAATCAGGGCAGGGCCATATTCTTTCACAATCCCGCTGCCGGCAGCGTGAGCAGTGCCTCTGTTGTCATGCCCTGAACAGCTCTCTTGGTCCTTGGCAACAGGCTTAGTTGGCTTGCAGGTGGAAATATCTGTTCATTCAATTACTTATTTGTGGTTATAGTTGGTTAGGGGTAACATCCAAACTCAGAATGAACCAGGTCACAGCACCCCAAGGAAATCATTCTCTGGGGCCACCCAAAGTGGTAGGAGTCATGTGGTCAACACAGAAGTTAGCAACCTTTTGGTAATGTGGTCTGGAGAAATTTAAGGAGTAGAGACCAAGAGTCTAGGGGATCATGGCTGGTGGCACAAGAGCATGAGTGGCAACAACCTGGGTGAGAGCCAGTTGGTGGTAAGGTCAAGTGAGTAGGAATTCTTTGTGCTGTATCTAAGCAGGAGGCAGATGAATGTCTCTGAAGCTTATGGTATGTGTGGAAAGGATGAGGAGATGTGAGCAACAGCATCAGTTGGAGGGGACTTATGTTGTGTCCGTTGGGGGCGAATTGTCCCCTGCAGAATCAATCAGTTATTAAACTATTTAAAAATAGGTATTTTAATTTGAAGGCTTCCTAGGTGGCTCAGGGGGAAAGAATCTGCCTGCAACACAGGAGCCACTACAGAGGTAGGTTCGATCCCATCCTTGGTTCAGGAAGGTCCCCTGAAGTAGGAAGCAGCAACCCGTTCCAGTTGTTGTCTGGAAAATTCCATGGACAGAGAAGCCTGGTGGGCTACAGTCAACGGGGGTCTCAAAGAGTCAGACATGACTGAATGAGCGTGCACACACACACGCATATTCCATGTTGAGGGATTTATACTACCTGGTTTCAAGACTTCCTTTGAAGCTACAATAATCAGGACAGTGTGATATTAATATAAGTGAGTGAAGTCGCTCAGTCGTGTCCGACTCTGCGACCCCAAGGACTGTAGCCTATCAGGCTCCTCCGTCCATGGGATTTTCCAGGCAAGAGTGCTGGAGTGGATTGCCATTTCCTTCTCAAGAGGATCTTCCCGACCCAGGAATCGAACCCGGGTCTCCCGCATTGCAGGCAGACGCTTTACCATCTGAGCCACCAGGGAAGTATTAGTATAAGGATAGATAAATCAGTCAGTAGAACAGACTGGATGTATGTATATATGTTTTATATATATATAATGGGTTAATTGATTTTTTACAAAGGTGCAAGAGTAATTCAATGAGGGAGGGATACTACTTTTAGCAAATAGTGTTGCAACAGTTAGATATCTGTATTTATAAAAATGAACCTCAACCTGTACCTTGTACCATATGCACAAATCAATTTGAAATGAGTCATAGATCTAAATGTAAGAGCTAAGACTATAAAATCTTACAAAGGAAGCACAGGAGAAACTCTGTAACCTTTGAATAGCCAAATATATTTTTTAAAGCATAAAAACTATATAAAAAATTTTGTCATACAGTATAGGACTTAAAATGAAAAATGTTTGGTCTTCAAAAGCTCTGTTAAGAAAAATAAGAGGCAATTTATAGTTCAAGAGAAAATATTTACAAAACACCTAAATTAATGTGGTATGTGTCTTGTGATCCTATCCTTTGTATATTAATATTTTGATAAGTAAAGCACATTATGAGGATAGATCCAGATTTCCCACCTTTGGGCGACTGGTTGTATTCTGTTAGGTTGAACTATATGAAATTGCTGATATCCAGTAATTTTTGATCTGCAGAAGTGGCAGTTTCCTGTAGTTTAAGAAAAGAATTTGCTTTCTAACTTATTAGACTTTTGGCAGCTGTTATAGCTCAAGATTATGTGGCAGTGGTCAAATATAAAGGGTTTTATATGCCAAAAAGCCTACATTTTTGTTCTAAGTTGCGCATTTTCTTTTCCCTCACTTTTTCAGTTCAGTAGATGTTTCTACCACTTTCGGGGCATTCTACTTGGAATTACAATGGATGGATATACAGATCAGTTTGTTGCCCTTGCCTGGGAGAATTTAGGGGATGAAATTAAAAGACATGTACAGACTTTGCTATAAATCATGGCGATGAAATACAGCTCTTGGTCATTGTTGTCTCTGTTGTGGTAACTATAAGAAGGTAATTGGATTTTCTTATTGAAGATGTAAATGGTTGTGGATGTGTGTATATATAAATATGTGTGCATGTGAACCTGAAGAAAAAAATGAAAACAAGACCAGCAATTTGCATAAAATTAGAGTCTCCCAAGAATGAGCATCTCTTAACCTTTTTCAAGAGAAGTCCTATAGTTTGCTGTTACTTAGTAGATGCCCTTGCACTGACGCTTCCTTTAGTTATTAGGTGACAGTATTGAGCCATTGGTCATAAATGAGTGATCACTGCTTAAGGAGGCGGACTTCTGGGTGTCTTTGTGGCCTTTTGTTTGGTGTGCAGAAAATGTGGGGAAAGTGGCTATCACTTTATCCTAGATTTTGTTTGCTGGGGTGGTGAGTGACAGGGACCATCAAATGAAGAGTCCTGGGAAATTTCTAAAGACATATCCTAGAATTCAGTACAGCAGTGTGTCCAGGTTGGTCAACTCAACGCATTGTTTCCTTAAGTGTCTGAATGGAGTCCCATCTGAGCAAAATGGAAAATGATAGAATGCATGTTTTGTGTTTCCCAGCTCTGGTGAATTTCTTCCTTCTCTTTTCCTAAATAAGGGGTTGGGGAGGAACTAAGAAGGCACATGGCTGTTATTTTTATGTAGAGTAGAGCTATACTAGCAGTCAGAGATGAGATGCTTGACAGTTGACACATGTTGACTATAGTTGATAGTTGACACAGTTGACTGTTGGTTTTGGTCCTCTGTGCTATGTAAGTGGGATGGATTTCCATGCTTTGTTCTGTGCTCTCAGACACAATGGAATCTGTCTGTGTGGACTCTCATGTCTGTGTGTGTGTTCCCCCTGACAATAGCTTTTACTCTTGATCAAGGCTTTGCAGTTCTGAGAGGGAGCAGACATACTGAGATGAAGTAGTGCAGTAGTGTTTCGGTACCACTGTTGGACAGTGGAAGAGAGTACGTTTTGGAGCCAGCCAAATGTGGGTCAACCTGAGATCTTCCACTTAAGGCATATAATCCTGAGCATGTTATCTGATTTTGAGTTGCCACTTTTCTTATTTGAAAGAAATGGAATTAATACTGAGATTACCTAAGATTGTTGAAAAATAGACACCAAGTGCCAATATTCTTTTAAAAATTACCATATGGTAAAATTGACTTTTTTCAGTGTACAGTTCTACGAATTTCAACTCATGTATGGACTCATGTAGTCACCACCACAATCAGGGAACAGAAAAATCCTATTCCTCCCAAAACACCCTCCTGCTGACCCTTTATACTCATACTCTTTCTTCCTCCTTCACAAAGACTTGTTCTTGAAAAAGGTTGTGGGGTACAAATTATGCTCAATTTATTTGTCATATCACTCTTAAATTAGGAAAATCTTTAGCTTATGATTAAAAACATGCATATATCAGGAATCACTTTTCTCCTTGTGTCCATGGTGGGGAGGGCAACATGTGATTTTTTTTTTTTTCTTCTCCCTTCACCCCTTTCTTAGGAAACACTTAGATAGTCCTGCACATTGGAAAAGCTAAACTCCAGGAAAGTAATTCCCAAACCATGCCCTCTGCTTTGAGAATCTTTCTAATGAAATCATACACTGACATGAAGTTTAACAGAATTGTGGTTTGTACCACATTTAATATCAACTCCAACCACAGTTGTAAAGTATGCACTTTGTCTATAAAATCCATCCATCTTTTGAGACAATCTGAGTTCTTTGAAAAATGATATCCACCCTAAGTTACTTGTATTCTAATTTAAAAGACAAAACTGACAAGTCTCCTGTCCCTTATGAGTTGAATTGTGTCCCTGCCATAAAAGATATTTTGGAGTCTTAACTCCAGTACCTCAGAATGTGGCCTTACTCAGAGACAGAGTCATTACAGACATAAGTGAAAAATGAGATCATTAGGGTGGGCCCTAGTTCAGTATGACTCGATGTCTTTATAAAAAGGGGAAATACAGACTCAGAGACATGCACACAGGAGACAGTACCATGTGAAGAGAAAGGCAGAGACTGGGTGTTCTATCTGTAAGCCAAGAAATGCCAAAGAGCCGAAGCTTGCCAGCACAGTGCAGAAGCCAGGGACGAGGCATCGACCAGCTTCCCTATTACAACTCTCAGCAGAAATCACGCTGCCAACACCTTGCTCTTGAACTTCTATTGAGAAAATACTTTTCTGTTGTTTAAGCCACCAGTTTATGGTATTTTTATGGCAGTGCTAGGTCTTTAATACACTGTCCTTAATAAAAGTGATATTTTAAAACGGCAGTTTCTCTGTGTATAGGAAGAAAGGACACCGGTGTTTGGTAAATTTGGAATCCTGGTGCGGATGACTGCTCAGTACGTGACATGGATGTTTCCTGGTGCTGACACCTCCATGTGTAAAACTCATTAATTTCTTGACTCTTTTTTAAAAGTGGTTTTTATAGTTACTGTCACCTTCAGCTCTCAGCCTTCTTTCCCTGAACCCCATCTAACTCCGTTTCTCTTCCTGATTCTTTTTCCTGTCCCGTGAACGCCTGTTCTTCTCCCTTAATCCCCTAAGCCTGCTTCCTCATCTCTTTTGCTCTCCTTAGATGCCTTTTCACTCATGGCTGCACAGAGAAGATGTGACTCAAATGATATTGTATTTCATCGAGTCCTCCCTTGACAGGAGGAAACTAATGGTTGATGGGTGGTTAGGGGTGACTGCTTCTTAATCGATTATGATTTTGTTCAAGAAAACTTCTGTCAGACACCAGCTTGACCTCGAGATGTGCGTGCTAAGTCGCTTCAGTGGTGTCTGACTCTGTGCGACCCTATATGACCAACCTGGACAGCATATTGAAAAGCAGGACATTACTTTGTCAACATAGGTCCATCTAGTCAAGGCTATGGTTTTCCAGTGGTCGTGTATGGATGTGAGAATTGAACTGTGAGGAAAGCTGAGCACCAAAGAATTGATGCTTTTGAACTGTGGTGTTGGAGAAGACTCTTGAGAGTCCCTTGGACTGCAAGGAGCTCCAACCAGTCCATTCTAAAGGAGATCAGTCCTGGGTGTTCTTTGGAAGGAATGATGCTAAAGCTGAAACTCCAGTACTTTGGCCACCTCATGCGAAGAGCTGACTCATTGGAAAAGACCCTGATGCTGGGAAAGATTGAGGGCAGGAGGAGAAGGGGACAACAGAGGATGAGGTGGTTGAATGGCATCACCGACTCAATGGACATGGGTTTGGGTTAATCCAGGAGTTGGTGATGGATAGGGAGGCCTGGCATGCTGCGGTTCATGGGGTCGCAAAGAGTCTGACACAACTGAGTGACTGGGCTGAACCGAACTGATGGACTGAAGCCTGCCAGGCTCCTCTGTCCATAGGATTCTCCAGGCAAGAATACTGGAGTGGGTTGCCATGCCCTCCTCCAGGGATCTTCCCGACCCATGGATCAAACCCGGCCCCTGAACTCTAGACAAGACTCTGCTTTACCTCTTAAAAATGTAATATTTGAAGATCCAAATTCATAGGGCATATTTAAAAATTCTCTGACCTCACTGAGACCTCCAGTCCTTTCCAATTTTATATTGTTTTCCAACCCCACTCATGTCCTTCCTCACCTCCTCACCCAATTTAAATTGCATGGTCCATTACTGACTATTCATCTCAGTTCCCTTAGCTGGGTTTCCATGCTGCACAGTCAGTTTGGTGTTCATGTATTTGAGTGCAGCTGCAGAAAAAAATCACCACATGGAGTGGTTTTCCTTAAAAGTATGATACTCCATCTCTCAAGTGTCCCCTGAGAACTGAGATAGTCCTTCCACATCACCCAGGTCAGCTCCCTTTCTCCCTCTCTGGGGTGAGTTTCTTATCATCACCTCTTCTTTAATGTCTAGCAGCCTTCCGTGTCCCCCTGTCAGCTAATGTCTTTATTTTTTCTAAGGAAAAAGCAAGCATAGGAAGAGAACTTTCTCATCTTCGCACCCCTACATTCAGCAGCTGACTGGCATACACATCCATATGCTTAGTCCACCTTGCCTGTTGCGGTAGATGGCCACTTACTCACAGGTCATCTTCTACTCTCATCTGCTCGGAAGCCCTTCATCCTACAGTGAGTGTCTCCCCTCTCTCCTGCTTTACCAGTTTCCCCTCTACTTGATCAGTCCTATCAGACTGTAGCATCTCCTTTCTTAAACAAGATGTGTTTTTCACCTTATGGCGCACTCTGGTTGCTGTTTCTACCCTGTTGATAGTAAAGTTTCTTGAAAATGTTGTTCACCCTCCATAGTTATCTCCTTGCTTCCTGTTCTTTCTTTGAATCTCTTTCAGTCTGACTTTGTCCCCACCATTGATTCAGCGCTGCTCTTGCCTTGGTCTCCAGTGATTTGCACGTGGTCAATGGACAGTTCTCAGTCCCCCTCCTCTTAACCCTTCTGTGGTTTCCTCCATCCTTCTGGAGACACTGCCTTTCCCCAGGCTTCCTGCTGCTTTGCTGCTTTCAGGACATTATTTGCCCAGGTGTCTTCTTCCCTCGCTGGGGGCTCCACTCAGTCCCCTTTGCTTGGTGTCCTTCCTTATCCCCGAGTGAAGGTCACAGGCCACCAAGGACCCCTCCGTCCTGATTTCTGCTCTCTCTTCTCTAGGAGGGATTGGCAGACTTTTTCTGGAAAGGGCCAAATAACAAAGCTTTTAAGTTTTGTGGACCATATACTCAATTATTCAACTTTGATGTGGCACAAAGACAGCCCTAGATAAATGAGTGGCATACAATGTATTCTAGTAAAAACTCTTTCTGGACTCTCTCTTAACTTCATCAAAAAATATTACTTTTTTTTTTACCATTTCAGAAATGTAAAAACCACTCAACTCATAGGTTATACAAAATCAGCTGTAGTTTGCTGATGCTTACTCTCCATCACTTAGAGATGTCATCCAACATTGGTCTAACTATAGCACACATATGTGGATGAATGAAAGTATATACTTTCTTTTTTATAAGTTTTTCTTTATTTTTGGCTGTGCTGGGTCTTTGTTGCTGATCACAGGCTTTCTCTAGTTGTGACAAGTGGAGGCTACTCTCTGCTCAGCGAGGGCTTCTCATTGTAGTGGCTTCTCTTGTTGCAGAGCACAGGCTCTAGGGTGCATGGGCTTGAGTAGTTGCAGCTCCCAGGCTCTAGAGCATGTGGGCACACGCGGGTTTGGTTGCCCAGTGGCATGTGGAATCTTCCCAGACCAAGGATCCAACCTGCGTCCCCTGCATTGGCAGGTGGATTCTTAACCACTGGACCACAGAGAAGTCCAAAATTTATACTTCCAACTCTAACCATCCCTTGAATTTCAGACTAACGTATTCAGCTCCCTGTGTTGTATCTCCACCTGAATGTCCAATAGGCATCTCCTGTCTAAAACAGAGCTCATGATTTTTTTTTTCTCCCCTCTCTAAGCTATTTTTGTGAGTTCAACCTCAGTCAGAGTACAAGGGAAATGCAGCCATCCCAGATCGTGGTGGAAAGGAAGAGTCGGGACTCTGGAGTCAGATGTGTGTTCCAGTCCCAACATTTTGCTCCTTGCTAACTATGTGACCTTGAGAAAGTCACCTGCCTACTCCCTCTCTTTAAATATGAAAAACACCTACTTGTCCCTAGTGGCTCAGAGGGTAAAGAATCTGCCTGCATTGCAGGAGACCTAGGTTCAGTCCCTGGATCAGGAAGATCCTTTGGAGACAGGAATGGCTACCCATTCCAGTATTCTTGCCAGGAGAATTCCACAGACAGAGGAGCCTGGCAGGCTTATAGTTCGTGGGGTCACAAAGAGTTAGACAGGACTGAGTGACTGATACTTTCACTTTCACAAAGGCAAGTGAGGATGGTGAATACTGTATCTGACATATACTAGGCTCAGTAAATCATTAATAGAAACCACAGCGAGAAGCCACCTATATGCAGATATCAGATGAAGGAGAACATTTTACAGTCTATTTACATAACACAATAAAGACAGCTTGCCAAATCAGGGTGTAAATTAGAGAATACATAAGGACATTAAGCTAAGTAACAATTGACCAGGTCCAACTTCCACAGGTAGGGTGACCCTGAAAACTGGGCATCTCTTAAATCTCTGGCCTGTGAGCTCTGTTGGAGGATGCTGTGTGTTCAATTGTGCCCCAAAATCTTAAGTCCAGCTACTACAGAATGTAACCTTATTTGGAGACAGTCTTGACAGAGGTGATCAAGTTAGGATGAATTCCTTAGATGGGCCTATTTCAGTCTCTCTGGCATCCTCATTTTGAAAAGGAGAAATCTGGACACAGACAGGCAAACGGGAAGAACACAGACGTCTCCAAACCAAGGAGAGGGGCCTGATTCAGATTCTCCTTTGAAGCCGTCCGAAGGAAGCAACCCCGCTGACACCTTGATTGTGGACTTCTAGCTTCCAGAATTGGGACAATACATTTCTGTGGCATAAGCCCCTCAGCTGGCGGTCCTTTGTTGTGGCAGATGTTGTGGAGCACCGGTACAGGAAGGGTCAGGAGGACACCTGCAACTTGGCTTCACTTACAGTCTCTATTAACATGCCCTTTGGTGCCTCTGAGTAGTGCGCTCTGCCCCTTACCCTTGCTGACAAGGGAGGGACAGGTCATGAGTTCAGAGCTACAGTGACTCTCTGGGCTAAGTGCTGAGATCCCCGGACTCACTCATCCCTAAATGCCCAGCCAATACAAACCCTAGGAGTCTGAATTAAAGCCCTGGTTCCTAAAGTATGTTGTATAGATTATCAGTCCAAGGAGATCCTCTGAAAAAAAGGGGTTTTCTGGTAAGATTAATTTCAGAAAAACTGTATATTATAGAGCTGTTTTTGAAAAACACCACGTATCTTAGCATATGAGGAAGCCTCTGAGAATTTCTAGAGTTAAGAAATGTGGTGTGCCTACTTTAAGCACATATTCTTCCAATTTATGTGACCACAGAACCTGTGTGCATGTGTGTATAAAACACTTGTGTACATCCCCCAAAGTTGATGTTATATAGAATATATTTTGAGAAATGCTGGCAGAAAAATCTTGCTTACATTCATCATATGGCTTTTTTGACTCAAGATATTTTATCAGTTATGAATATTTTCACTTTCATTATATCTGTTTGGGTCAGATCCATGAGCATACCTTTGGTTTCTTTTCTACAATTTTATTGAAGTGAAATTGACATACAATAAATCACACGTATTTCAAGTGTACAACTTAAGTTTCTACCTATGTGTTTTCCCATTAGACTAACACCACAATCAAGATAGTGAATGTATCCACCCGGAAAGACGTGAGCATTTTTCATGTAATTGTAATCATAGTATCATATAACATGTTAAGTAGCGCTGACCCTGTAGTTTTTGTTTTAGTTTAACACAGCCTGTAGTTTTAGGTCCTAGTAAGATAAATAACTCAATATTAAACCCTTCTTAGCTTCCAAAACTGGATGGGCCATTTTAATAGAATTTTCTTATATAACAAAGCATTAAAAAAATGTGAAAAAGAGTACTTTGATATATTTAGATGACATGGGGACATCTGAGTCTGTTTCCTGCACTATATGCAAAAGCTAAATCTGTTTCATAGAGCTATTGTGAGGAATAAAGAAGATACTAAACAGTGTAAAAGTGCCTAATTATGCCCAGCACAGGGTAGGCACTTACTAAACCATTTCCTTCCTTCCCTTCCTGGTTCTTTAACCACTCCCATCGCTTCCTGGGGATTGAGTGCAGATGCTAGATAGATGGTGATTGCTGTAGCTTGGGTCAAGTGTTGTCAGGTTCAAAGGTTGGGAAATGACCCAGATCATTGTATTGGAGCATTTTGTTCAACAGAGTTCAGGTATTGGAATTGTCTTGGTTTTTCTCAATCCAATTAGACAATGTTTTACCACGAGTTGGTGTTGGTGGGTTATTGATAGCAATGTGTATATGTCAGCAAGTGGGGCAAATCAGCAGGTGGAACTTTCCTGACTGTGGAGGAAAACTTGATTTAGGTTTTAGGGGTTTTTATAATTAGTTTATAACAGTCACCGATAGTTAAAGGTCATATACATCTATTGAGTTCTCAAAACAGAAGATTGACTAATGTTGAACTCATTTTTAATTAAAATTATTCTTAGAATTAATTTCATCATTTTAAATCATCTCACTTGAGTTATCTGTACTCACTTTTGTTTTGAATTTTATATGCATACTGTCTATATTTACATATATACACTAGTTATGTGTGTGTTTATAAATATGTATTATGTGTTTTTAATTATACGTTACTTATGTGTATTACTAAATGTGGTTGAGGTGACTAGACCATTTGTGGCTGAATGAGAGGAAGAAGAAAGTATCTAAGCCCAGAAATGTCACATGTTTATTTTAAGGCAGAAAAAGTTGGCCTATGTTGGTTTGGACAGTATCTCATTATGGAGTCAGAGACCTGAAAGGGATATTAAATTAAAAGCAAGCCTATCCTGGGTTGGTTAACCAATAAAAGTTGGGTTGACTGTTTACCAGTTAAACAGTGGGGGCACATCTGGAATTTATTTATTGATCTTTCATGAACTTTCTGTTTCAGCTTCCTTTGCTTTGAATTGATACAGTTGTTGTTTTTTTCCACTTTGTTTAATGGGCTGAATTTGTTTTTTACTTTTTCGAGATTTTCTTTTTTCCCCAAGAATTCGGCAGTGCTTTCCAAAGTGTTTCCTTCTGCACTGCCTCCAAAACAAAATTATAAGCAGGTTGGCTTCTTTTGATATAGTATAAAATAGTGCTTTTACTCTTCTGACTTATCATCTGTTAAGTCGCAGCAGTTGTGTCCGACTCTGTGTGACCCCATAGATGCCAGCCCACCAGGCTCCTCTGTCCCTGGGATTCTCCAGGCAAGAACACTGGAGTGGGTTGCCATTTCCTTCTCCAGTGCATCAAAGTGAAAAGTGAAAGTGAAGTTGCTCAGTCGTGTCCAACTCTTGGCGACTCCATGGACTGTAGCCTACCAGGCTTCTCTGTCCATGGGATTTCCTAGGCACGAGTATTGGAGTGCGTTCTTCTGACTTATAAACGTGTCTGATTTGGAGTAAGTTTTAATGTCAGACCTTGAAAGATGAGAACTTGAGGTCTGCTCATTTCTCTTTAGCACCTAAAGGATTGTGTTGGCTATTAGGAAAGTGTATGAACAGAACTGTGTGGCTACAACCTTCCCTGAGAACAGTAATAAACAGATGAAGGCCTATGGTAGGGAACCTGCTCAGAGGGTTGAAGCTTCATGGATACTATCCAGTGACTCATCAGCATTAGAGGGTTTGCGCTAAATGCCATGGCAGTGTTCAGTGCTGGAGATGCAAAGGTGAATAGGCTTGGAATAAGAGGCCTATTTTTTAAATATTAATATTTTTAATACTGAACTGTGAGACTGGTGGGCTTCACTGGTGGCTCAGTGGTAAAAAATCCATCTACCAGTGCAGGAAACTTGGGTTTGATTCCTGGGTTGGGAAAATCCCCTGAAGATGGAAATGGCAACCCAGTCCAGTATTCTTGCCTGGAGAATCCTATGGACAGAGGATTCTGGTGGGCTCCAGTCCATGGAGTAAAATGCTACAAAGCTAATTACCCAATTTTAAGTCTTTGAATTATTGCCGTTGGTGTGATATATGTCCTTGATTTCCCACCAGTGAACCCCAGAGGCAATTCCAGCAGGACACATCACCCATTTCTTAGCTTCTTTCTCCTTACCCACCTTTTGCTTTCTCTCCAGTCATCTTGGAATCCGGGGGAAATGAAGTAGTTCTTCACGAGAAGCTGCAGGAGACTTCTAGGCCAGAGCCGGTTCTGTGCCCGGTGGCGCTGATCACACCTCCTGGGTGCCCTCTGAGAATGACGTGAGCTGAGCAGGTCTCTCTGGACTGTCCTTGCCTGACCCCGCCTGACCAGTCAACTCTGTGCCTTGCCCAGCTCCCTTGGCTGCTGGCACTAAGAGAACTTGAGACAGAAAAGGAGAGCTGGTTTTCCAAATATGGGCCCCAAATCCTTTCAGAGCTGTTCTCATGAGTAGTATGTGGGGAATCCCTGCTCTCAGCAGAAACAGGGAAGACTGTTCTCTGCGCCATATTCTATACAGACACATTCCCAGACTGCGGGAGCCCCCAGGCTCGGAATGAAACACATTTGGAGATAGAAACGACTCAGTATTTTCTCTGGTCTTTTCAAACCTGTTTCATGGCCAGTATCCTCTAACTCTCTCCAGATTAGCTCGACAGTAACTTGCTTCAGATGTAACTAACAGCAGAAAGTGGAATGAATGATTTTCATGATTGTTCATGTTTTGGGGTTTCCACTTGGAGATGGTGTGGATTTGGGACCTTTGGTTTCCTCGTCCAGATGACCCTAATGAGCAACTGCGGGCAATCCACACTGCTCTCTCTGCTTTCATGTGTTCCTGTGAGGTTAGCAGCAGAGCTCTGAGTCAGGGAGTGAAGTTCTTCACTCCTGGAAGTTTTGGAAGCTTCAGCTTAGCTTGGAGTTTACTTGTTCCTGGGGATGTTATTCCTGAAAGAGGAGTGGTGGGTGATGGCCAGTCAGGGAAGAATGTGTAGAACACTTAGCAAGTTCAAGTATCAGAATTAGAAATCTGTAAGATATACAGAATTCTAGAGTTTTAAAAATTCCATTATATTCACTTTCATTGTGAAGAACAGGGCATTTGTGTGCTAAATTAGGATTTAATGGCTCCTTTGCTGTGTTTCTGAAAGCACTTGGTGTATGTGTGTGTGTACGCTGAGTCACTTCAGTCATGTCCCCTCTTTGCAGCCCTATGGACTGAAGCCAGTAAGGCTCCTCTGTCCTTGGAATTTTCCAGGCAAGAATACTGGAGTGGGTTGCCATGCTCTCGCTCAGGGGATTTGCCCGTCCCAAGGATCGAACCTGCATTGGCAGGTGGGTTCTTTACCACTAGTGCCACCTGGGAAGCCCCAAAGCACTTGGTAAGTGCCCCTAAGCCTCTACAGTAACCTGTATTGCTTTGGTTCTCATCAGACTTTGAGCTTTTTGGGGTCAGATGCCATGTCTCATTCATCTTTGTTTTTCCAAGCCCTAGTGCAATGTCATGGAGAAGGCAATGGCACCCCACTCCAGTACTCCTGCCTGGAAAATCCTATGGACGGAGGAGCCTGGTGGGCTGCAGTCCATGGGGTCTCAAAGAGTCAGATACGACTGAGCGACTTCACTTTCCCTTTTTACTTTCATGCATTGGAGAAGGAAATGGCAACCCACTCCAGTGTTCTTGCCTGGAGAATCCCAGGGACGGGGGAGCCTGGCGGGCTGCCGTCTATGGGGTTGCAGAGTCAGACATGACTGAAGCGACTTAGCAGCAGCAGAAGCACTGCAATGTCAAGATCACCAGATAAAACGTAGGATGTTCAGGGAAACTTGAATTTCAGATAAATAACAACCAAATTTTATTCTAAGTAGGTTAAATTTAAATAGTTAAATTTGAATAGTTATAGTTACATTTGAATTTTAGATATGCAACAAATAATTTTTAGTATAAATCTGCCCCCATGGAATATTCAGACTTAATTGGCCATCCTGTATTTTTATTTGCTAAATCAAGCAATCCTATGTAATGTCCTTTACTTAGAACTATTTTTTAAACCCAAATAAGTATAATTCTATAATGTGACCCCAACTCAGGCAATTAAGGCTTGTAGTATGGGAATTGCAAATAGGAATAATCACCCTCCTTCACAAATAGCATTTGCGAAGATGAACCATTTCTTCTGCAACACCTGCATAGCCTTGATAACAGAAATAGGCAGTTAGGACCTGAATTAATGGGTTTGCTAGTGCTTCTGGCCTTCTCTGAGCCAGGCCCTCCCAACCTAAGGTTTTTGTGGTAATAAAAAGCAGACATTTGGGGAGACTGTGCATATTAATTAATAAAATATTTGTCTGGTTTATGGAACTGTGGTTAAGAGGTACTGGCCTCCTTCTCCCCTTCTGCCGTTTTATTCTTCTGGGTAAAGCTCACCAGTACTCCCTTTCCTTCTTACAAGATGCGGGAGGGTCAGGCGGGACAGGAGCTTGTCATCTGTTGAGCTGGAGGGAGATAACTCCATGGAGTTGCTTCATGAGTGTGTATGTGTGGATCGGTGTGTATCCAGATGTGACTAACTAAGCATGTGTTGTTGTGTGTGCGTGCTCAGTCATGTCTGACTCTTTGGGACCCCGTGGACTGTAGCCTGCCAGGATCCTCTGTCCATGAGATTTCCCAGGCAAGAATACTGGAGTAGATTGCCATTTCCTTCTGTAGGGGGTCTTCCTAACACAGGGATCAAACCCCCTTTTATGTCTTCTGCAGGCGGGTTCTTTACCAGTGAGCCTCCTGGGAAAAAAATTAGCACGAGTGGATGGTAAACCCCCATTATTATTATTATTTGCTGATTTCTTTTTTTGTTAAGTTTTCTTTTTTTTCTTTTTCTTTTTTTACACCAAAACATTTTGTATTGGGATATAGCCAATTAACAATATGATAGTTTCAGGTGAACAGTAAAGGGATTCAGTCATGCATATACATGTATCCATTCTTCCCCAAACCCCCCTCCCATTCAGGTTGACATATAACATTGAACAGAGTTCCATGTGCTATATAATAGGTTTTTGTTGGTTATCCATTTTAAATATAGCAGTGTGTACATGACCTTCCCAAAGTCCTTAACTATTCATTCCCCACTGGGCAATCATGAGTTCATTATCTGATCCTGTGAGTCTCTGTCTTATATAAATAAGTTCATTTGTATCATTTCTTTTTAGATTCCACATATAAGGGATGCCATATGATATTTCTCCTTCTCTGTCTGACTCAGTATGACACTCTCTAGGTCTATCCATGTTGCTGAAAATGGTGTTATTTCATTCTTTTTAATGGCTGAGTAATATTCCATTGTATGTACGCACCACATCTTCTTAATCTATTTCTCTGTCAACAGACGTTTAGGCTGTTTCTGTGTCTTGGCCATTGTAAACAGTGCTGCAATGAACATTGGGGTGCATGTATCTTTTGGGGTCATGTTCTTCTCTAGATACACGCCCAGGAGTGGGATTCCAGAGTCACATGGTACCTCTAGTTTTGATTTTTTAAGGAACCTCCATACTGTTCTCCGTAGTGGTAGTGGTTGGACCAGTTTACATTCCCACCAACAGTTCAAGAGGGTTCCCTTCTCTCCACACCCTCTCCAGCATTTGTTGTTTGTGGATTTTTTGATGATAGCCATTCTGACTGGTGTGAGGTGATATCTTATTGTAGTTTTGATTTGCATTTCTCTAATAACTAGTGATTTTGAACATCTTTTCATGTGCCTATTGGCCATCTGTATGTCCTGAATGGAGAAATGTCCATTCAGGTCCTCTGCCCTTTTTTTTAGTGGGTTGTATGTTTTGATGCTATTAAGTGTCATAAGCTGTTTTTTAAATTCTGGAGACTAATCCCTTATCAGTCACGTCATTTTCAAATATTTTCTCCCAATCTGTGGGTTGTCTTTTATTGTTTCCTTTGCTGTGCAAAAACTTTTGAGTTTACATACATCCCATTTGTTTAGTTTTGCTTTTATTTCCATTATTCTGGGACATGGATTAAAAAAGAGTTTGGTGTGATTTATGTCAGGGAGTGTTCTGCCTGTTTTCCTCTAAGATTTTTATAGTGTCCAGTCTAACATTTAGGTCTTTAACCCATTTTGAGCTTATTTTTGTGTATGGAGTTAAGGAATGATCTAACTTTATTCTTTTACATCTGGCTGTCCACTTTTCCCAGCACCATTTGTTGAAGAGACTGTCTTTCCAACATTGTGTAGTCTTGCTTCCTTTGTCATAGATTAATTGACTATAGGTGCATGGGCTTATTTCAGGGTTTTTTTTTTTTTTTTTTTTTACCCTTTTCCATTGATCTACATTTTTATTTTTGTGCCAGTACCATACTGTTTTGATGACGGTAGCTTTGTAGTATAGTCTGAAATCAGGGAGCCTGATTCCTCCAGCTCCATTTTTCTTCTTTAAGATTGCTCTGTCTATTCAGGGTCTTATGTGTTTCCATACAAATTTTGAGATTTTTTTGTTGTTGTTCTAGTTCTGTGAAAAATGCCATTGGTAATTTGACAGGGATTGAGCTGAATCTTTAGATTGCCTTGGGTAGTGTAGTCATTTTGACAATATAGATTCTTTCAACCCACAAACACGGTGTATCTTTCCTTCTGTTTATGTCTTTTTTGATTCCTTTTATCAGCATCTTATAGTCTTTGGAGTACAGGTCTTTGGTCTCCTGAGGTAGGTTTATTTCTAGGTATTTTGTTCTTTTTGATTCAATGGTAAATGGAATTGCTTCTTGAATTTCTGTTTCTGATCTTTTGTTGTTAGTGTATAGAAAGAAATGCAGCAGACTTATGTGTATTAATTTCATAACCTTCAACTTTACCAAATTCATTGATGAGTTCTAGTAGTTTTCCGGAAGCATCTAGGATCTTCTATGTATACTATCATGTCATCTGCAAACAGTGACAGTTTAACTTCTTTCTTTTCCAGTTAGGATTCCCTTCATTTTGTTCTCTGATTGCTGTAGCTAGGACTTCCAAAACTATATTGAATAAAAATGGTGAGAGTGGACATTCTTCTCTTGTTCCTGATCTTGGAGGGAATGCTTTCAGCTTTTTGCCATTGAGTATGATGCGAGAGATGGGAATACCAAACCACCTAACCTGCCTCTTGAGAAATCTGTATGCAGGTCAGGAAGCAACAGTTAGAACTGGACATGGAACAACAGACTGGTTCCAAATAGGAAAAGGAGTACATCAAGGCTATATATTGTCACCCTGATTATTTAACTTCTATGCAGAGTACATCATGAGAAACACTGGGCTGGAAGAAGCACAAGCTGGAATCAAGATTACCGGGAGAAATATCAAGAACCTCAGATATGCAGATGACACCACCCTAATGGCAGAAAGTGAAGAGGAACTAAAAAGCCTCTTGATGAAAGTGAGAGAGAGTGAAAATATTGGCTTCCAAAGCTCAACATTCAGAAAATGAAGATCATGGCATCCGGTCCCATCACTTCATGGGAAATAGATGGGGAAACAGTGCAGAGTGACAGACTTTATTTTGGGGGGCTCCAAAATCACTGCAGATGGTGACTGCAGCCATGAAATTAAAAGACGCTTACTCCTTGGAAGAAAAGTGATGACCAACCTAGATAGTATATTCAAAAGCAAAGACATTACTTTGCTGACTAAGGTCCTTCTAGTCAAGGCTATGGTTTTTCCTGTGGTCATGCATGGAGGTGAGAGTTGGACTGTGAAGAAGGCTGAGCACCGAAGAATTGATGCTTTTGAACTGTGGTGTTGGAGAAGACTCTTGAGAGTCCCTTGGACTGCAAGGAGATCCAACCAGTCCATTCTGAAGGAGATCAACCCTGGGATTTCTTTGTAAGGAATGATGCTAAAGCTGAAGCTCCAGTACTCTGGCCACCTCATGGGAAGAGTTGACTCATTGGAAAGGACTCTGATGCTGGGAGGGATTGGGGGCAGGAGGAGAAAGGGACAACAGAGGATGAGATGGCTGGATGGCATCACGGACTCGATGGATGTGAGTCTGAGTGAACTCCGGGAGACAGTGATGGACAGGGAGGCCTGGCGTGCTGTGATTCATGGGGTCGCAAAGAGTTGGACACGACTGAGCAACTGAACTGGATGATGCCGGCTGTAGGTTTGTCATATATGGCCTTTATTATGTTCAGGTAAGTACTGTCTATGCCCACTTTCTGGAGGGATTTTATCATAAATGGATGCTGAGTTTTGTTAAAAGCCTTTCCTGTATCTGTTGAGATGATCATATGGTTTTTATTCTTCAGTTTGTTGATGTGGTATATCACATTGATTGATTTGCAGATATTGAAAAATCCTTGCATGCCTGGGATGAATCCCACTTGATCATCTTTTTAATGTATTGTTGGATACAGATTGCTAGTATTTTGTTGAGGGTTTTTGTATCTTTATTTATCAGTGATATTGGTCTGTAATTTTCTTTTTTTGTGTATCTTTGGTTTTGTTATCAGGGTGATGGTGGCCTCATAAAATGAGTTGAAGTTTTCCTTCCTCTGTGATTTTTTTGGGAACAGTTTCAGAAGGATAGGTGTTAACTCTTCTCTAAATGTTTGATAAAATTCGCCTGTGAAGCCATCAGGTTCTGAACTTTTATTTGTTGGGAGATTTCTAATCACAGTTTCCATTTTAGTGCTTGTGATTAGTCTGTTAATATTTTCTATTTCTTCCTCCTTCAGAGTAGGGAGACTGTACCTTTCTAAGAGATTGTCCATTTCTTCCAGGTTGTCCATTTTATTAGCATACAGTTGTTCATAGTAATCTTTTAGAATTCTTGGTATTTCTGTGGAGTCAGTTGTAACTTCTCCTTTTTCATTTCTAATTTTACTGATTTGCATCCTTTCTCTTTTTTCTTAATGAGTCTGACTAAAGGTTTATCATCTTGTTTATCTTTGCAAAGAATCAGCTTTTAGTTTCATTGATTTCAGTGAAAGAAACATTTATTTCTGCTCTGATCTTTATGATTTCCTTCCTTCTACTAACTTTAGGTTTTGTTTGTTCTTCTTTCTCTAGAGGTTTTAGGTGTAAAGTTACGTTGTTTGAGATTTTTCTTGTTTCTTGAGATAAGATTGTATCGCTATAAACTTCTCTCTTAGAACTGCTTTTGCTGCATCTGTAAGTTTTGGACTGTTGTACTTTCGTTTGCATTTGTCTCTGGGTATTTTTTACTTTCTCCTTTGATTTCTTCAATGATCCAGTGGTTGTTAAGTAGCATATTGCTTAGCCACCACATGTTTGTGCTTCTTAGAGTTTTTTTCCTTGTAGTTTATTTCTAAACTCATAGTGTTGTGATCAGAAAAGATGCTTGATGTTATTTTGATTTTCTTAAATTTACCAAGGCTCGCCTTGTGATCCAGCATGTGGTCAGTCCTGGAATGTTCCATGTGCACTTGAGAAAAATGTGTAATCTGCTGCTTTTGGATAGAATACTCTATAAATATGAGTTAAGTCCAACTCATTGAAAGTGTTATTTAAGGCCCGTGTTTCCTTATTGATTTTCTGTGTGGATGATCTGTTCATTGATGAGAGTGGGGTCTTAAAGTTCCCCACTATTATTGTGTTCCTGTCGATTTCCCCCTTTGTTAGTATTTGCCTTACATATTGACGTGCTCCTATGTTGGGTGCATATATATTTATAATTGTTACAGTTTCTTTTTGGAGTGAACCCTTGATCATTATGTAGTGTCCTTCTTTGTCTCTTATAACAGTCTTTGTTTCAAAGTCTGTTTTGTCTGATATGAGTGTTGCTACTCCAGCTCTCATATGATTTCCATTTGTGTGAAATCCCTTCTCCCATCACCTTACTTGCAGTCTGAAGTGTCTGTAGGTACGAAGTGGGTCTCTTATAGGCAACATACATATGGGTCTTGTTTTTGTATCCACTCAGCCAATCTGTGTCTTTTGGTGGGTGCATTTAATCCATTTACTTTTAAAGCTAATTATCGACATGTATGCTCCTATCACCACTATGTTAATTTTTTAGGGTTTATTTTTTGTAGCTCTTTTCCTTCTCTTGTATTTCCTGCTGAGAGAAGTTCCTTTAGCATTTGTTATAAAACTGGTTTAGTGGTGCTGAATTCTAAATTTTGCTTGTCTGGAATGCTTTTGATTTCTCCATCACATCTGAATAAGAGTCTTGCTGGGTAGAGTATTCTTGGTTGCAGGTTCTTCCCTTTTATCACTTGAAATAGATCAATACATTGCCTGCTGGCTTATAGAGTTTCTGTTGAGAAATCGGCTAATAACTTTATGGGTTTTCCCTTCATGTTTGTCTTTTTTCCCTTGTTGCTTTTAATAATTTTATCTTTGTCTTTAATTTTTGTCAGTTTGATTACCATATGTCTCAGGGGGTTTTATTGGATTTATCTTGCCTGGGACTCTCTGTGCTTCCTGGACATGGTTGACTACTTCCTTTCTTCTGCTGGGGAAGTTTTCAGTTATTATCTCTTAAAATATTTTCTTGGGTCCTTTCTCTCTCCCTCTTCTCTTTCTGGGACCCTTATAATGTGAATATTGGTGCATTTAATGTTGTCCCAGAGGTCTCTTAGGCTGTCTTCATTTCTTTTCATTCTTTTTTCTATATTCTGTTTTGCAACATTGATTTCCACCATTCTGTCTTCCAGGTCACTTATCTCTTCTTCTGCCTCAGTTATTTTGCTATTGATTCCTTCTAGTGTATTGTTTTTGAAGAGATCTCTAGTCTTTCCCATTCTGTTGTTTTCCTCTATTTCTTTGCATTGATTGCTGAGGAAGGCTTTCTTATTTCTCCTTGCTATTTTTGGAACTCTGCTTTCAGATGCTTATATCTTTCCTTTTCTCCTTTGCTTTTTGCTTCTTGTGCCAAAGAATTGATGCTTTTGAACTGTGGTGTTGGAGAAGACTCTTGAGTCCCTAGGACTGCAAGGAGATCCAACCAGTCCATTCTAAAGGAAATCAGTCCTGGGTGTTCATTGCAAGGACTGATACTTTGGCCACCTCATGCAAAGAGTTGACTCATTGGAAAAGACAGATGCTGGGAGGGATTGGGGGCAGGAGGAAAAGGGGACGACAGAGGATGAGATGGCTGGATGGCATCACCTACTCAATGGACATGAGTTTGAGTGAACTCTGGGAGTTGTTGATGGACAGGGAGGCCTGGCGTGCTGCGATTCTTGGGGTCGCAAAGAGTCGGATACGATTGAGCAACTGAACTGAACTGAGTGTATTGTTCATCTCTGTCTGTTTGTTCTTTAGTTCTTCTAGGTTCTTGGTAAACATTTCTTGCATCTTCTCAATCTTTGCCTTCATTCTTTTTCTGAGATCCTGAATCATCTTCACTATCAGTATTCTCAATACTTTTTCTGGGAGGTTGCCTATCTCCATATAGTTGTTTTTCTGGGGTAAATCCCCATTTTTATAGTCAGGAAAAAAAGAGCAGGTATGGGTGAAATTGGATCCTTGAGAACAGATACATAGTCTGAGTCAGGCAGTTACTGTTGCCGAGGCTAGAACTAGGACCTCCTGCCTCCTTTTGGCACCCCACTCCGGTACTCTTGCCTGGAAAATCCCTTGGACGGAGGAGCTTGGTAGGCTGCAGTCCATGAGGTCACTAACAGTCGGACACAACTGAGTGACTTCACTTTCACTTTTCACTTTCATGCATTGGAGAAGGAAATGGCAACCCACTCCAGTGTTCTTGCCTGAAGAATCCCAGGGACGGAGGAGCCTGGTGGGCTGCCATCTATGCGGTCGCACAGAGTCAGACACAACTGAAGCGACTTAGCAGCAGCAGCAGCAGCAGCCTCCTTCTGGTTAAATGGAATTTTTTAGGTTATCCTCCCTTCCACAACGTAAGACTCTGATAGGTCTGGGTATAAACATTTTTGTGGAAATAGAATTGTTATATCTTCCTACCTAAAGTATTTGGAAGTTGAGGACTCATGCCCTTCTTGCTGCAGCTTGTAAACTTGACTCATTAGGACTGAAAGCAATTATAGCCTACTATAAGAAACTGTTTAACAGACTTTGTTCTGTTGTCAGCCAAATTAGCGCTGTGCCTGGTGGGGATGCTATGTTGGCTCTACCCTATTAGGGAAAGCAAAAATAGAATGCTTTTTCTCTAGACTTGAGAACCAAATCGATGTATAGTTATTAAAAGCAACAGTGGCAAATGGCCATGGCAGTTGGAATCTCAGCCTTAATGAAGGGTGATGGTGTCCTGAGAACACAGAATTTGCAAAGAAATGAAATGCTCCCATTAGTTTTGAAGCCATGGAGACTCACAGATGCTATATTGAAAACTGTGTGGTATGTTTTCAGTAGTCATGCAAATGACACATGTAACATACCAGGCACTCCTGAAACAGCTCTCTGGAAGAAAGGATAGTGGCGGGGGCAGGGGAGGCGAGTGTCACGTGGTTGCTGGAGCTGGCTGTCCTGGACAGGAAGCTGGCAACCCACCCCCACTGCCTGCATCTCCAAAACTGAGCTCTCTGAAGGTGTTTCTGAAGAACATTCAGACCTTGGTAGGGGTCTTGATGACCTGGAATTTACACTTAAGTTTCCACTTTACTCAGACAAAACATTTTCTTTCCATCAGCAAGGACTTAACCCGGAATGGATAAACAGGGCATTCTGGAAGTCTCACAGGTTCAGGAACCTTCATTTTTATGGGAGGCCTTGAAACTTCCTATTTTCCATTTACCTTATTTTAACATTACTGCCAGTGTTTCGCTCAGATTAACTTCCTGCATTTGTTTTTATCTTAAGCACATTCTTTGGTTAAAGTGTTACTAAGTGAATGGAAGGAGAAAAATAAGGTAGGAGGAAGGGGTCTGCTATTAAAGAATAGAGTCTTGTTTCCAGTTATGCTTGCAACAGTGGCTAAGTGCTTTCCACTTTCTATTCCCTGGTTCTTTCAGAATGCATTAAAACTCCATTATTTTATAAGGAATCTGGTTGCACTTCAGGTGGCAGCTGCACACAGTCTGCAGAGGCCCTTTGTTGGAATCCTGACCTCATTTTTTAGGAGGGTTTACCTGCATCTATGTATTTTGGGGTGCTTGTTTGCTGACCGTTCATCTTGTCCCCTGAAGCCCAGTGTCCTCAGCTGCCAGCGTACTATTCACTTCAGGGACGGAAACTGGGCAAATATTAAGTGCCAGAAGAATACTACATATCAATATTTGGGATCAGATAATAAATCTAGTTCCTATTAATCGGATACCCAAGTCAAGACCTTAGCACAAATGGAGACTTCAGTGCAAAATCTTGTCAGCAGAATTGGGCATCCTGAAAACAACCAAAGCTTAGTAAAAAAAGGAAAACAGCCTTTCAGTTTGCTGTACTGTACTTAGTTCTGGAGTTTCCCGCCTTGAGAGAAACTTACACACATAACTCTGGGTGAGACTTCTGGGCTCTGAAGTACAGAGGTTCTCTGTAAAGAAAAGGTGATTGGCTGGAGGTGATTGGTTCCAAGGATGATTTAAAAAAACAAAACAAAACTGTTTATAGAGCTGTGGGGTGTGTATGGAACCTGCTGGAGGAGGGGTGGCTAGTTGGGAGCCAGTCAGGGAAGGAGAAGAGTTTGCTGAGATCACATGAGTGGTGAAGGGCCCAGTGGGTTGATGTCTAGTGTGAGGGCATGGAAATCAGGGCCTTCCGGTATTATTTCTACTAATAAACTCTGTGACTTTGGACATCTCAACTCTTCAGTCCTGTCTCCTAATCTTTAAAATGAGCAGCTGGATTAAATGACCTTTAAAGTCCCTTCCAGGTTAAAAATTCTGCTCTCACTTGGAAATATACTGTTGCAAAGATATCGGCACTGCTGTCTACTTTTCTAATATGGGGAGTATTTTCAGGTTGTGTGTGTGAGTGTGTGTGTGTGTGTGTGTTAGTGGCAGATTATTTACTGAGGTTGAGTGTCAGCAAAAATTACTATTGTTAATATTTTATAAAAGTATAAAGTGGGGAATTATTCATGTATATTGTCACATCTGGGTTTAGCTATTTGTGTTTCAGTTAATGGAAGAGAACTTGAAGTGACTGTTAACCGTTACCAGGGGGTACTGCTCAGAGTTAATAGTTTGTAAGATCACTGCAGATGGTGACTGCAGCCATGAAATTAAAAGATGCTTATTCCTTGGAAGGAAAGTTATGACCAACCTAGGTGGAATATTCAAAAGCAGAGACATTACTTTGCCAACAAAGGTCCGTCTAGTCAAGGCTATGGTTTTTCCAGTGGTCATGTATGGATGTGAGAGTTGGACTGTGAAGAAAGCTGAGTGCCAAAGAATTGATGCTTTTGAACTGTGGTGTTGGAGAAGACTCTTGAGAGTCCCTTGGACTGCAAGGAGATCCAACCAGTCCATTCTGAAGGAGATCAGCCCTGGGTGTTCTTTGGAAGGAATAATGCTAAAGCTGAAACTCCAGTACTTTGGCCACCTCATGCGAAGAGTTGACTCATTGGAAAAGACTGATGCTGGGAGGGATTGGGGGCAGGAGGAGAAGGGGACGACAGAGGGTGAGATGGCTGGATGGCATCACAGACTCGATGGACGTGAGTCTGAGTGAACTCCGGGAGATGGTGATGGACAGGGAGGCCTGGTATGCTGCAATTCATGGGGTCGCAAAGAGTCGGACACGACTGAGCGACTGAACTGAACTGGAGAGCTAACTAGTTTACCAGCTGATAGTTGCCACAGAAGTTACAAGTTTACAATCTGATTTTTAGTTTTGGTAGCCCACACCTAGTCAAGAATAGATGATTCGTGAAAATCATCTTCATAAGCACAGGCATACAGGATTAGCTTTTCAGTATTGCTCAAGACAAAGATATCAGACTTCCTGTTAGATTGAAGTAACTTAATTTCCTTTGCTTTTCCAAAAGTGTCTACCATCCTGAGAAAGTCTAGTGGCTTCTTCAGAGACCTGCCTGCTTTCTGTCTCAGGGTATTTAAGGCAAGTGCATTTTCTCAAGATGGAATTTTTCCTGGATCATACCAAGCAATCAGGGCTTTGAGCCATAAACCACCTCTTTGGAGAGAAAGGGAAAGGAGAGAACTTTCACCCTTGCTACAAAATAAAGCTTATCTGCCCCTACCTATCTGCAGTTTTAAAAAAGAAATAGTTCATTTATACAAAAGCCTAGCGCCCTTGACCATGCTAAAGCAGCACTTAGGCTGCTCATTTTGTGTCCAGGAGACACAGATGCACTTAACAGTCTATGGAAGACTCTTTCGGTACCAGATTTGGGCTGAATTCTGAGGCATCCACATATATATATATCCTTTATGTATCCCTGGAGGGGGAAATGGCAACCCACTCTAGTATTCTTGCCTGGAGAATCCTATGGACAGAGGCGCTTGGTGGGCTAAAACCTAGTCCATGGGGTCACAAAGAGTCAGACATGACTGAGCACAGGGCACACCCTTTATGTGTATTACATTTTATATCCTTTATGTATATTATATATATATATATAGTATATATCCTTTATGTTATATATCTTTTATATATTATATATGTATAATATAGATATCCTCTCTCTATATTATATATATCCCTTATATATTTATTAATATTAACTATATATAAAACTAGAATATAAAAATGAGAAAATATGTAAAATACTATATCATATTGATAGTATTACTATCTATTATGTTACTATATTGGTGTGTCATAGTAATAAATATTACTGATATAAAATTACATAGACATCTGCAGGCATATATAGATAGATACACACACACATATGTAGGTGCAAGAAGGAATAAAAGTGACCTGCAGACTTTCAGAGTTGTTTCTGAGTGCTGTTCTTCCAGCTGCATATCTTTACCATGATATTTAGGAAGGAAATACTAAGTTCAATCAGTTCACAGTTTAAGAGGAAGATAAGTGTAATTGTGCTTTGAAATCAGAAGTAAGTCTCCCTCCCACTTTCAGAAAAATAAAAGGATTGTTTGATTTAACCACAGTTTTCCTAACCAGGGAGAAATGCACACGGCACTCAGTTTGAGAAAAGTCATGTGGACATTTAATTTTTTGTGTTAAGTTACCTATAGGGTGGTAGCTTAGTCTAGTTGCCTGCATTTTTCATTTGTTAACTTAAAAAAAAATCCTAATATTAGGACATAAAACTTTATCAGTTCTCTGTTGACTGTTTCACTTATTGGTTAAAAATGAGTCTCCAGCTCTGTTACTAGTCAGAGGGTTTTCCATCAACTCTTGAAGGGTTTCAATATCTCCCTTTTTACTTAAAGGATGAGGGGGGTTTGAGTTCCCTGGGAGTTCTGTTTGCTGTTACCCTTGTGTCTTTTTATATTAATGGCTTTCATTTTTGTTCTTTTGCTTGAGATGGAGAAGGAAATGAAATTCGATGACTGTTTTCACGCTTCAGCCCGACTGGCTCTTTATAAAATGGGGTGAGGAGTCACTCCCTCAAAATGGCTAACGTGTTCAACTGTGTATAAGTTGGGGTCATAGTCCTTTCTTTGATGAATAAGGGGAGTGCTATTCTGATAAATGTGCTGGAAATGATGAGAGGTATCAGTCCAGCAGGACACACATGGCCCTTTCAAGCCTTTTGGTAGCAGGTGGGACACTGTGTCAGTCACAGACACCGAGGAGAAAGGGCAGGCCTTGCCGTGGGGGTAAAGCACGGGTCCAGGGTGAATGTCCAAACACTCTCCTTACTTCAGTGTTTATGTTGTGTTTTGTCTTTTCTCACCTTTTACTGTAGGCTGGGAGAAGACATCCCAAAATAGGGAGGGGTGTCTGTTAACTGCTTTATCCTCCCTGTGTGTGCCACACCAGATAATACACACCCCCAGTGTCTGTGGATGTTTTTCTAAAGCATCGATGGAGTAGAAAATTGAGGTTATTCAGCCACCCAGGCTATACTGAGTATTGGTTATAAGCAGAATATGTCATGGAAGGATGATTTCACTTTAGATGCCTGCCATTTGAAATGCTTGGGAATGGAAATATTCCTTTCACCATTCATTATCAGGAAGAACTTCAGTCAACACATGTTTTCTGAAGGCTAGAATGAGCAGGGAATTTTACTACAAAACTTTGCCATGAAGTGTCTTCATTCAGGAAGTTAATACATGACAATTTTTTAAAAACAGGTTATTTTATTGTATATGACCACTACCTTATCAATAATGAATTCCTATTCTATTCCATATTTTCTTTCTTCAGTTTAAGTGACTCCTATCTACTTCTGAGAATCTTTCCCTCTCAAGACATTTGTAGCTAGTTTATTAAACTCTGGCTGCTCCTTCCAGGGACAATAAAAATATATTTATTGTCAATGCATGAAAGTGGAAAGGAAAAAAAAAATCACTTGTAATCTTGTCAACTGTGACAACTGGGAAGCCAGTGGAGGTTTTTGAACTGAGGGAAAAAAAATTAAGTTTTTAGTTAAATATTTTTAAAGGCTCACAAAAGATATGTGGGTGAATAGACAAGGGAGAAAGCAGGGAGGGGAAGTAGGCTGGAGAAGGCAATGGCAAACCACTCCAGTACTCTTGCCTGAGAAATCCCATGGATGGAGGAGCCCAGTAGGCCACAGTCCATGGGGTTGTGAAGAGTCGAACCCACTCCAGTACTCTTGCCTGGAAAATCCCATGGACAGAGGAGCCTGGTAGGCCGCAGTCCATGGGGTCGCAGAGAGTCAGACATGACCGAGCGACTTCACTTTCACTTTTCATTTTCATGCATTGGAGAAGGAAATGGCAACCCACTCTTGCCTGGAGGATCCCAGGGATGGGGGAGCCTGGTGGGCAGCCATCTATGGGCTCGCACAGAGTCGGACATGACTGAATGACTTAGCAGCAGCAGCAGTAGTCTAGGCACGAATTGATGGTAGCTTGGAATGCTTCCTAGCAGTGGAGCTGATGAGCAGTGGTCAAATTCTAGACCTAATGGGAAGATGGAACTGAAAGGTTTGTTGAGAGGTTCTGGGTTATGAAAAAAAGAAGTAAATAAAGATGAAGGGTTTTGTCTTGAAGAACCAGAATGATGGAGTTGCCACTTACCAAGCTGGGAAAGAAAAGAAGAGGAGGAAATTTTGATGGGAAAAATCAAAAGCTGAGTGTGGGACTCATGTAGTTTTTTATTATGGTACTTGATCAAAACTGTCTCCTTCAGTCTTTCCAATGCTTTTCCACGGGGATGTATGCTTTTATTAATAAATCTCAAAGAAACACTAAGCTTAAGGTGCGGAAATGTTTAAGTCAAGGAAAGAAAACTTCTGGATAAAGATCAGAAAAAGCCAGTGAGGAGAGACATTCCCAGGAGCCTGATGTTGGCCCTAGCAGGAAGGTCTTGTAAAATGCAATTTAATCAAACTGTAGGCGTCTGACTGAGAACCGGTTTCCAAACAGCCTCACACATGCCCTTTAACATCCTTTGTTCATGCTTCTGGCTCTAACTGGGTGTGTTTCCAGGTTTGGACTTTGTTACCTGACGTGCTGTGTGATGGGGCTAATATTACTGAAAAGGAGTATGGATTTTTCCTGGGCATCATAGATAGATCAATTCTAATCACCTTTCCAATATTGGTTTGCACTGTGGAAACAGCTTATTTTTTTTAATGGAACTCTTCCTACCTTTTACATGAACTAAACTAGAAAACTCCATTAGTTGTTTAGCTGATCATACCTGAGAAAGAATGGCAATTTTGAAGCAGAATGTTTTTTTAAAAATTCACTTTATTATCTTTGTGTATGGCTGAAAGCCAGCCAGTTTAAAATCTCTAGCTTTAAAGGAAAAAATAAACATATGCTCATTCAAAATACTTAGGGACATTGTAGCTTACTCCATTTGGAATATCCTCATAGTCTTTCTCCTATTCCAGGTCAAGTGAATTTTTTTTTTCCCTTTGTCCTTCATCTTTTATTGTTATTGTTTATAAATTCATCCAAGAGTTGTTCTATTAATGCTGATAGTATTGGGGCCTTCTTTTAAAAACAAAGCAACAACCTAAGTACCCAGGATTACATTTGCTTACTGAAGCAGTGTTTACGGAGCATCCTAATGTGCCTAGGGGTGCTGCAATACAACCAACGCATCTGTTGTTCAGTTGCTCAGTTGTGTCTGGCTCTTTGCGACCCCATGGAGTGCAGGACGCTAGGCTTCCCTTTCCTTCACCATCTCCCGGAGTTTGCTCAAACTCATGTCCATTGAGTCGGTGATGCCATCCAACCATCTCATCTTCTGTCATCCCCTTCTCCTCCCACCTTCAATCTTTCCCAACATCAGGGTCTTTTCCAATGAGTTGGCTCCTTACATCAGGTGGCCAAAGTATTGGAGCTTCGGCTTCAGCATCCGTCTTTCCAATGAATGTTCAGGATTGATATCTTTTAGGGTTGACTGATTTGATCTCCTTGCAGTCCAAGGAACTCTCAAGAGTCTTCTCCAGCACCACAGTTTGAAGGCATTGGTTCTTTGGCACTCAACCTTTTTTATTGTCCAACTCTCACATCTGTACATGACTATTGGAAAAACCATAGCTTTGATTATATGGACCTTTGTATGCAAAGTAATGTCTCTGACCTTTAATATGCCGTCTAGGTTGGTCATAGCTTTTCTTCCAAGGAGCAAGTGTCTTTCAATTTCATGGCTGCAGTCACCTACACAGTGATTTTGGAGCCCAAGAAAATAAAGTTTTTCACTGTTTCCATTGTCTCCCCATCTATTTGCCATGAAATGATGGGACCAAATGCCATGATCTTAGTTTTTTGAATGTTTTTAAGCCAGCTTTTTCACTCTCCTCTTTCACCTTGATCAAGAGGCTCTTTAATTCCCCTTTGCTTTCTGCCATAAGGGTGGTATCACCTGTGTATCTCAGGTTATTGATATTTTTTCCCCAGCTGTCTAGGAGTTGAAAGATCTAGCTTAGTGTGTGTGTGTTGTGTGGAATGGGTGACTGATCAGTAATCCAGTATGCAGATATACGACTTAAGCTTTAGTGAGTGTAAGGCGAGTCTTATACTTAACTTACAATCTTTTTAGAGAGTGATGGGCAGTGCGTGGGATTATCTGAGGAGGCATCTGAAGCTGAGATTGACCTTGCACCAGCCTCCTTGTTGATGACGGAGAAGATGGATGGAAGTCAGTCTTGCCTCTGCAGAATTAAAACATCTTACTTGTGTAGTTTTAGATCTTTTCAGATAAGAAGCTGGTGCAAGAGCACTGTTAACTTTAAACAATAACAGGAGTGATGTATGTGCCTGTGCGCATTATGTTTGCGTTTTTGTAAAGAAACCTGGTAAAGTGTGAACAGAATTGTATTTGAAGAAAGTGGTACTATTTACCCAAAGGGAACAAGTAGCACATTTGAACCCTGCATCTGCTGAAAACATCCATGGGTTATTTTCCCCATTTTTAAGAGAAGTAGTAATATTGGGACAATGATTGTATGACATAGAATCATATCATTTTTAGAGCTGAAGGGAGGAACATTTCTATGCAGTCTAAGCTCTCCCATTTCTTTGAATGACAAAGCTGAAAAGGACAAGCTCTGCCCTGCGTTTCCCTGCTAGTCAGTGGAGGGGCTGACACCATAGTTAAGGGTTCCTTTCCTCTCTGTCTATCATGCTTTTCTGTGCGATTAGAATCTCTGTCTCTGTGTCTTTCAGCAAGACGACCATGCAGTCAATGTCTCGGAGAAGGGCAGATTTTTACCTACTTGAGATTGATCTTCTTGTTGTTCACTCACTCAGTTGTGTCCAACTCTTTGCGACCCCATGGACTGCAGCACACCAGACTTCCCTGTCCTTCACCATCTTCAGGAGCTTGCTCAAACTCATGTCCCTTGAGTCGGTGATGCCATCCAACCATCTCATCCTCTGTCACCCCCTTCTCCTCCTGCCTTCAATCTTTCCCAGCTTCAGGGTCTTTTCCAATGAGTTGGCTCTTTGCATCAAGTGGCCAAACTATTGGAATTTCAGCTTCAACATCAGTCCTTCCAGTGAATATTCAGCACTGATTTCCTTTAGGATTGACTAGTTGAATCTCTTTGCTGTCCAAGGGACTCTCAAGAGTCTTCTCCAACACCGCAGATCAAAAGCATCAAATCTTCAGCACTCAGCCTTCTTTATGGTCCAACTCTCACATCCATACATGACTACTGGAAAAACCATAGCTTTGACTAGACGGACCTTTGTTGGCAAAGTAATGTCTCTGCTATTTAATACACTGTCTAGGTTGGTCATAGCTTTTTTCCTAAGGAGCAAGCATCTTTCAATTTCATGGCTGCAGTCACTATCTGCAGTGATTTTCTTGCCCAAGAAAGTAAAGTCTGTCACTGTTTCCATTGCTTCCCCATCT
The DNA here is from genome assembly GCF_014754425.2 of Oryx dammah. Lineage (NCBI taxonomy): Eukaryota > Metazoa > Chordata > Mammalia > Artiodactyla > Bovidae > Oryx > Oryx dammah. The sequence goes on along the minus strand of NW_024070191.1, from coordinate 23,706,775 downwards.
ATTTGTCATGAAGTGATGGGACCAGATACCATGATCTTTTTTTTAAATATTGAGTTTTAAGTCAGCTTTTTCACTCTCCTCTTTGACCTTCATCAGGAGGCTCTTTAGTTCCTCTTTGCTTTCTGCCATAAGGGTGGTGTCATTTGCATATCTGAGGTTATTGATATTTCTCCCAGCAATCTTGATTTCAGCTTGGGCTTCATCCAGCCTGGCATTTCTTTTGCATGTGGTACTCTGCATAGAAGTTAAATAAGCAGGGGGGACAATAGAGAGCCTTGACGTACTCCTTTTTCTATTCGGAACCAGTCTGTTGTTCCATATCCAGTTCTAACTGTTGCTTCTTGACCTGCATACAGGTTTCTCAGGAGGCAGGTGAGATGGTCTGGTATTCCCACCTCTTTAAGAATTTCCCAGTTTTTTGTGATCCACACAAGCAACAGCTTTAGTGTAGTCAGTGAAGCAGAAATAGATGTTTTTCTGGAACTCTCTTTGCTTTTTCTATGATTCAGCGGATGTTGGCAGTTTGATCTCTGGTTCCTCTGCTTTTTTAAAATCCAGCTTGACCATCTGGAATTTCTCAGTTCATGTACTGTTTGTTGGAGCCTGGCTTGGAGAATTTTGAGCATTACTTTGTTCAAAATCGGTGAAATGAGAGCAATTGTGCGGTAATTTGAACATTCATTGGCATTGCCCTTCTTTGGGATTGGAATGAAAACTGACCTTTTCCAGTCCTGTGGCCACTGCTGAGTTTTCCAAATTTGTTGGCATATTGAGTGCAGCACTTTCACAGCATCATCTTTTAGGATTTGAAATAGCTTAACTAGAATCTATCACCTCCACTAACTTTGTTTGTACTGATGCTTCCTAAGGCCCACTTGACTTCACATTCCAAGATGTCTGGCTCTAGGTGAGTGATCACACCATCATGATTATCTGAGTCGTTAAGATTTGTACAGTTCTTCTGTATTCTTGCCATATCTTCTTAGTATCTTCTGCTTCTGTTAGGCTCATAGGGTTTCTGTCCTTTATTGAGCCCATCTTTGCATGAAATGTTCCTTGGTATCTCTAATTTTCTTGGAGAGATCTCTAGTCTTTCCCATTCTATTGTTTTCCTCTTTTTCTTTGCACTGATCACTTAGGAAGTCTTTCTTATCTCTTTGCTATTCTTTGGAACTCTGCATTCAGATGGGTGAATTTTTCCTTTTCTCCTTTGCCTTTCGTGTCTCTTCTTAGCTATTTGTAAGGCCTCCGCAGACAACCAATTTGCCTTTTTGCATTTCTTTTTCTTGGGGATAGTTTTGATCACCACCTTGTACAGTGTTATGAACCTCCATCCATAGTTCTTCAGGCATTCTGTCTATCAGATCTAGTCCCTTAAATCTGTTTCTCACTTCCACTGTATAATCATGAGGGATTTGATTTAGGTCATATTGAATGCCCTGTGGTTTTCCCTACTTTCTTCAGTTTAAGTCTGAATTTTGCAATAAAGAGTTCATGATCTGAGCCACAGTCAGCTCCCGGTCTTGTTTTTATTGACTGTATAGAGCTTCTTCATCTTCAGCTGCAAAGAATATAATCAATCTGATTTCGGTATTGACCATCTGGTGATGTCCGTGTGTAGAGTCGTCTCTTGTGTTGTTGGAAGAGGGTGTTTGTTATGACCAGTTCATTCTTTTGGCAAAACTCTTTTAGCCTTTGCCCTGCTTCGTTTTGTACTCCAAGGCCAAACTTGCCTGTTACTCTAGGTATCTCTTGACTTCCTACTTCTACATTCTAGCCCCCTATAACAAAAAGGACATCATTTTTGTTAGTTCTAGAAGGTCTTGTAGGTCCTCATGGAACCATTCAGCTTCTTCGGCATTAGTGGTTGGGGCATAGACTTGGATTACTGTGATGCTGAATGGTTTGCCTTGGAAACAAACAGATCATTCTGTCATTTTTGAGACTGTACCCAAATACTGCATTTCAGACTCTTTTGTTGACTGTGAGGGCTACTCCATTTGTTCTAAGGGATTCTTGTTCACAGTAGTAGATATAATAGTCATCTGAATTAAATTCACCCTTTCTGGTCCATTTTAGTTCACTTACTGATTCCTAAAATGTCGATGTCCACTCTTACCATTTTCTGTTTGGCCACTTCCAACTTACCAATTCATGAACCCAACATTCCAGGTTCCTATGCAATATTGTTCTTTACAGAATGGGCTTTACTTTCACCACCAGACACATCCACATCTGGCCGTTGTTTCCACTTTGACTCAGCCTCTTCATTCCTTTTGGAGCTATTTCTCTGCTCTTCTCCAGTAGCATACTGGGCACCTACTGACCTGGGGAATTCATCTTTCAGTGTCATATCTCTTTGTTTTTTAGGCAAGAATGCTGAAGTGGTTTCTCATTCCCTTCTCCAGTGAAATTGATCCTATAGTACTTATAAAATATGTCTCTGCTGTTTATATTTTGCCCCCTTTATGCATAATTCTGCCTCCTGCTGCTGCTAAGTCGCTTCAGTCGTGTCCAACTCTGTGTGACCCCGTAGACGGCAGCCTACCAGGCTCCCCCGTCCCTGGGATTCTCCAGGCAAGAACACTGGAGTGGCTTGCCATTTCCTTCTCCAATGCATGAAAGTGAAAAAGTGAAAGTGAAGTTGCTCAGTCATGTCCGACTTAGCGACCCCATGGATTGTAGCCTACCAGGCTCCTCCATCCATGGGATTTTCCAGGCAAGAGTACTAGAGTGGGGTGCCATTGCCTTCTTCGAATTCTGCTCCCAGATAATGATAAAACAGAGAAATAGTTCTTCAGTTTATATACCTTTCCAGTTTTGTTTTGTTTTCACTGATCATAGTGTAAAAGCTAAATTTAAGCAAAATCCTAGTCTCTGGTTTCCAGCCGATAAAATGAGTAGATTTGCTGGTGTTTATGGGGATGGGGCAGGCTTGCCTGGTTCCTCAGATAGTAAAGAATCTGTCTGCAATGTGGGAGACCTGGATTCGATCCCTGGGTTAGGAAGATCCCCGGAGAAGGGAACAGCTACCTGCTCTAGTATTCTGGCCTGGAGAATTCCATGGACTGTATAGACCATGGCGTTGTACAGAGTCGCACACTGAGTGACTTTCACTTTCATGGGGATGGGGCACAGGGTGGTATCCAGGGAAGAAAAGGCCTTATCTCTATCCTCTCTTCTCTTCCCCTTCCCTGCCTTGTCCCATCCAACCTATACCCAGTATCTTTCACTCTTAATTTGTTCTTTCTCATACAGACCCCTTTCTTTTTCTCTCTCACAATCTTATATGCAAACCTATTTCTGTTTGTTTTCACAGTGGTTAGAACATGCTAAGTTATAAATCCAAATTGCCAAACCACAAGAGAGGTAGTTGAGAGAGAACAAGGAAGGGCATATTTTATTTTTCTGGCTTATTTCACTCAATATAATATCCTCAAAATTCACCCATGTTGTGGAATGTGTCCGAATTTATTCCTGACTAGTATTCCATTGAATGTCTATACCACATTTTGCTTATCCATTCATCTGTCTGTGGACTCTTGGGATAATCTCATGTTTTAGGTATTGTGAATAATGCCACTTTCAACATGAGTGTAGAAATAGTTCTTTGAGATCTTGGTTTCCATCCTTTTGAGTACATACCCAGATGTGAAATTGCTGGATCATACAGTAATTCTATTTTTAATTTTTAAGAAACCACCATAGTGTTTTCCCCAGCAGCTGCACCACTTTTCATTCCCATCTGTACTTGTTTTTGGTTTTTTGATGGTAGCTATTCTACTGGTGTGAAGTGGTATCTTGTGGTTTAGATTTGCATTTCCTTACTGATTAGTGATGTTGAACATCTTTTCATGTGCTTCTTGGCTATTTATATTTATTTCATTGCTACTTAAAATATTTTGTCCTGATTGCCTAGCAGGATAACTTATTTGATCATCTGCTTCAAGAATATATAAAGAACTTGCTCAAAATAGCAGAGTGTTTGCATCATCATTTAAGAACTGCAGTGTTATAAACATCTAGTTGCTGATTACATACTGATAACAGTTTCTATTTCACAATACTAAACGAATATAGACACAGAATGTAGCTACATTTTGCCAGAGTCACAGGCCACTCTTCCCAAATTGCTCTTCCTAACTGACTTAAATTTGTACAAAAATATCTTTTAAAAATTTACGTGTAACTATGCTCAGTCCCTACATTAGGCAGAATGAAACTTCAGTTCAGTTGCTCAGTCGTGTCCGACTTATACATATGTAAAAAGCCAGTTTAAATAAACAATGAGATGATTATTACTTGTGCGGTGGGGGAGGGGGGCAAAGATTGGTTAACTTAGAGAAAAATGATTAAATTTAGCTGAGAAAAGCAGTCAGGTTTTTGTGAGGAGAAAGGGAAACTAAAGAAAGTCAATTCCACTTTATTTTTTCTCTCCTGAATTAATCTTGCTCATAAAAATGTCAAGTTCATGGATAGATGAATCACTACACCCAGGAAGTGTTTAAAATAAAAAGCTGGGTACTTTTTTTCTAAGACGTTTAGAGCCATTGATGATTACAGCTTGAAACAGCCCGCAGAAGTAGGTTTTTTTGAGTCAGAGACAGTCCAGAACCTGGTACTCCTCAAGCTACACATTTTGTGGGGAAAAAACCAGAGTAGCTTGAAATCTGCATTTGAAACAATAAACTTCCCTCCTGCATCACAGCCTGCAGAGAATTGTTTCATCCTGTTTAAAAAGGAATCTGTCAAAGGTTTTGGTTTTCTCCTCCTCTTTCTCCTCCTGGCTTCTATGGTACATGTTTTAGATCAGATACATCTTAGGTCAGGGTTCAGAAGACCTTTTTCTGCAAAGAGCTAATTGTGGTTCAGTTGCTGAGTCCTGTGTTGATTCCCTGCAATTCCACAGACTGTAGCATGCCAAGCTCTTCTGTCTTCTTCTATCTCCTGGAGTTTGGTCAAAATCACATCCATTGAATCGGGGATGCTATCGAACTATCATGCCTCTGCCGCCCCCTTCTCCTTCTGTCTTCAGTCTTTCCCAGCATCAGGCTCTAGCTATTATTTTCAGCTTTATGGGTCCTAGGGTGTTTCTGGCAACTGTTCAACTCTGCTGTTGTAGTGAAGAGGAAAAGCAGAGTTGTACCATCTTGGAAAGCAGCCATGGATGATTGTTAAAAGACTGGCCATGGTTATATTCCAATAAAACTTTATTTACAGGAGCAGGCAGTGGGCTCTATTTTGGTGATTTCTGTTCTGACTAATCTCAGGGGTCCATGGTTTAAGCTTAAGACATGGCTAATGAGAGCTGTCTCCAAATGTTGACTCTTCTCCGTGGTATTATTGGGATCCAAAAATATTCTTAGCAGGTTAAATGGTCTTTTAAATTTTTCATTTGAAACCTTATTCAGTGACTAGACTCCTGAGGGAATAGCAGAGAAAAGCTTTATAAATATTTATGAATGCTAAAAATTAAACTGCTGAGCTAAAATTTTGTTCTCATGAAAAGATCATTATATGGCAAATTTGGAGTTTGGTTTCAATTTTCATTTCCTGATGGAAACATCTTCATTGTGAGGAAAATTAGGGAATTAATGAGCACATGTTTTCTGAGCATGAACTTTCCTGGGCCCTGGGGGCAGCTAAAATACTGGAATGGCATCACACACTTCTGTTCCAAGGTACTTACCACCTTGAGAAAGATGCTCAGAGCCCACGAGAGAGGATCTTTTTTTTAAATTTGTTTTAACTTTTGGGGGATATTTTAAAATAAACCTTTTGGAATATAATTTACATGTAGAGAAAAATGTGCCTATTCTAGCATATGATAAATTCCATGAGTTTTGATATGCAGTCACCATCCTAATCAATATATGAAACATTTCTGTCTTCTCAAAAGGTGTCACAGTCCTCCCCCCATTGAACCCCAGACAACCATTGATGTGCTTTTTTTTTTTCACTGTAGATTGAGATTGTCTGTGATAGAATTCACAGAGTATGTACTCTCTCATGTCTGGCTCAGAGGTTGCTAGACATTCTTGGCTCATAACAACTTTAGAGAAGCAGTCATTTTTTTCACAAGTCAGCAGCAATACCTAATGGTCCCTTTAGGTCCAGAGAACTCGGTAAAAGTACTTGGCACCATGGTTCAGTTGTTGCTCTGTTTTCCTCAAAAATTTAAAATACCCTTTGGTACCTGTGAGTTCACCATGGTGCTCCAGGGTAGAACAGAGTTTGAGAACCAGACATCCAGCTTCTTTTTGGGATTTATTCATGTTGTTGGATGTGTTACTAGTTTGCTTCTTTATTTTATTGCTCAATACTAGTTCATTTCAGAAAACATCATTGTATATTCATTCACTTGATGGGAGCCTTTGTTTCCACTTTTTGGCTACTGTGAATGGAACCATATTCACGATGTTCATTGTTCACGTGTGAGTCTTTGTGTAGGCAGATCCATATTGTCATTTCTCTAAGAATAGAATTATTGGGCCATATGATAAACACTTGTCTATCTTTATGAGAACCTGCTAAACATTTGCAAGTGATTGTACCATTGTACTCCTACCAACAATGTATGAAAATCGTAGTTGCTCCAGTACTCACAATAGTTGGTATTGTCAGTTTTAAAAAAGTTTAGCCAGTCTACTGGATATGTTGTTTATCTCAGCATGGTTTCAATTTTCATTTCCCTGAAGATTAACGATGAGCATCTTTGCAAGTGTGTGGGTATTGTGCATGGTATCTTTTCAGATCTTTTGCCAATTTTTAAAATTGGGCTGCTTGTCTTCTTTTTACTGAGTTGTAAGAATTTTAGTGGCTCTTCTTTTCATTTTCTTAGCAGTATTTTTTGAGGAACAGTAATTTAAAATCCAAATATATCAGGGTTTTTTTCTGATTAGTGTTTTTTTTTCTTTTGCTATCTCAAGATTAAGATTTTCACCTAAATTTTCTTCTAGAAGTTTTATAACTTTTATGTTGTGGTCCAGGATCCATTTCAAGCTATTTTTTGTGTATGCTATGAAATAAATAAATTCAGGGCTTCCCTGATAGCTCAGTTGGTAAAGAATCCACCTGTAATGCAGGAGACTCTGGTTCAATCCCTGGGTTAGGAAGATCTGCTGGAGAAGGAATAGGCTACCCACTCCAGTATTCTTGGGCTTCCCTTGTGGCTCAGCTGGTAAAGAATCTGCCTGCAATGCAGGAGACCTGGGTTCAATCCTTGGATTGGGAAGACCCCCTGGAGAAGGGAACGGCTACCCACTCCAGTATTCTGGTTTGGAGAATTCCATGGACTGTATAGTGGATGAGGTCCCAACTTTCACTTCATGAAATAAAGGTCAAGGTGTTTTTTTTTTTTTTTTTTTCCCATTCAGATATCTGGTTGTTTCACTACCATTTGTTGAAAAAAACTGCCCTTTCTCTTTGGAATTAACTAGACCCTTTTGTTAAAAAATCAATTGACCATGGAAGTGCTTGTCTGTTTCTGAACTCTGTCCCATTAATCTATGTCTGTTCATGATACCTTGATTATTGTAGATTTATAGCAAGTTTTAAAATCAAGTTGAGTTATGGAAAAAATGCATTTTTCAGTTTGATTTCTTTTGTCAAATTTTCTCAAGTATTTTATTTATTTGCTTCTGAAAACTGAAGAGTTAGACATTAAATTGACTTTATTTCTTCTTGGAGTATCGGTGCTTTAAAACTGACATTAAAGGCAAGTGAAGTACACCAAGCATATATCTTGCTTCAGTGTGAGCTTTAAATGACCTTGGGCCTCAATTTTCTGTCAGTGAGGAAATTTTGACTCTAGAATAGTCTCCACCCAGTGTCCCATTTAAATCTAATAATCTGTCATTTTAGATCACAAATGCTTTTCTCTTTTACCTATGCATTTTGCTGTGATTCAGGTTTTAAAATAGCCAAGCACAAGCAACACTGAAAACCAAATAGCTTCATGAAAACGGTGCCTGGCACTTAACCAATAACTTAGTATCTTTTTAGTGGGAGTGCTTCAGGAACGTTGTGATGCCGATGGGACTCTTTCTTTTATTTTAGGAGATTTCACAGTCATTCCTTCCTCGGGCCTTTTATCTTGTTGTTTCCCAACGTATAACTCTTCATTATTAACTCTTGGTTCAGGCCTCCACAGACCAAAGGCTGTGGGGCTACCTCTCCTCTCATGGGCTCATCTCAGGATTGGAGAGAGCTAGAGGTTATCTAATCCTCTGATCTTCAAAGTGTGGTCCTTGGACCAGCAGCCTTGGCATCATTTTGTTAGAAATGGAGAATGTCAGGTTGCACCCCAGACCTGTTGAACCAGGTGTGCGCAGGTATGTACCTTCAAGGTTCAGAAGCGCTTTTCAACTTTAGATGGTGAGCATCATCTCTGGCCTTCCCACCAGACCGCCTGGCCTCCGGACACCTCTGAGGGTAACCCCACTGGAGACAGACAGTTCCATCTGTGGCTTCTCTGATGGCTCAGACGGTAAAGAATCTGCCTGCAATGCAGGAGACCTGGGTTTGATCCCTGGATCCGGAAGATCCCCTGGAGAAAGAAATGGCAACCCACTCCAGTATTCTTGCCTGGGAAATCCCATAGACGGAGGAGCCTGGCAGGCTACAGTCCATGGGGTCGCAAAGAGTCTGAGTTTTGTTCAAGTTTCTTTTTTCTCTTGATCCCCACCAGGCCTCCCGTCTGCAATTCCAGGTAGGAAAAGATATTCAGAGAAAAGTAGAAAGAAGGAATGATTCCTATATCATGAAAGCCAAAACATTTCCAGAAACCCTGAGCAGATTTCTGCTTACAGTTCATTGACTAGACTAACTGTCCCAGGGCTCCCCAGACCTTCAGGGGGTCTGTGAAGGCAAGGATTTTAATGAGCCACACAGTCTTCCTGACACATCACCCAGGGTGCTGTAGCATGGACAAAGAGGAGAGGGGATATTGAGTAGGCAGCCGGAAACCTGTGCCGCACATCAATCACACACATGGACATTTGTGTCTGCGTTCCAATATTTCTGGGAGGGCCTCGAAAAATGGGTAACAGATGTGGTTACCTCTTCAGAATAGGCTGGCAGTTGGAAGAGAGACATATTTTTTTCACTTTATATTGTTCTTTCCTGCTGAGATTTTTTTCCTTTGGAAAAAACAATGCATGTGTGTTAACTTTAAAGGAAGGAAGTTGATGGGAAGTTGATGAACCCCTTGGGTACAGCTGTCCAACCAGTTCCTCAGAGCCTGGGGGCTTCAGCTTGAAAGATGAAAGATTAGATTAGATCCTATCTTGGACTCTTTGGTCTGAATCTCTTCCAGTTAATTTCACAATCTCCAGGAACTGGAGAAGGGGATTAAGAGTCAGGCTCCTTGAGTCATAAAAGAAACCTAGTACTTATTTAGTCTCTGTTAGGGGCTGAATTGTGTCCCCCCTCACCCCCAAATTCATGTTGCAGTCCTAGCCCACAGTACCCCAGAATGTGACTGTATGTGGAGAGAGATAGTAAGGTTAGATGAGGCTGTGAGGGTGGGCCCTAATCCAGTGTGTGTGGCTTTATTAGAAGAGGCGATGTGGACTCAGATACACAGAGGGACAACTGTGTGAAGACACAGGAAATAGCCAGAGAAGAAACCAGGCCTGCTGACACTTGGATCTCTGGCTTCCAGCCCCCAGCACTGGGAGATAATTTCTCCTTTCTGTTTTCTAAGCCACCCAGTCTCTGGTGCTTTGTTATGGCAGCCCTGGCAAAGGAATACAGCCTTCTATCCCTTTAAATTCTTGTGGGGATAGTTTTGTATTTTGCAGCATCTCCAGGATAGCTTGAGATGGCCCTAGACTTGGCTACTTCATCTAGTCCTGTCCCCAATGAAATCTGGTCCCCAGGGAACCTGGAAATACAGAACAAACGTGGGCAGGAAGAAGCATGTGTCTGTTACTCCGAGGCCAGTGCCAGCCTCTCGCCAGGTCTCACTGCCACGCACACCTCACTCCTGGGGTCCCTGGAGCCCTACCTCCAGCTTGCTTGCCTCTTTTCTGCTCCACCTTCTATCCCTGACCTTTGGAACTGATGGATGCTTTCCTGTGCTCTTGATTCTTTGCACGGCCTCTGGCCGAGAAGTCTGTCTTGACCACAAATGGTTTTGCCTTTTAGGGAAGATCTGTACCTGGGCAGCTGGTGAGATCTGAAGGTGGACTCCTGTGTCACAGGAGTTACTTTATGACACCTATTGGCAACATGTATATTCCACTGCTGATGAAGCAGGGAGGAGAGAGAGAGAGACAGACAGACACCTTTGGGGTCTCACACCTTCTCCAGCCCAGCACTCAGTCTAAGCCAGATCTTGACCTTGACCAGGGCCATAGGACTCTGAAATGGCCTGCAGTCTTCCAGTTAAAGGGAGATTCTTATCTTTCCTGGAGCCAAATGAGGGCCCATTTCTGGAGCTGGTGTGGGCAGTGACTAGGGTCAGCAAGGTGCAGTGTGGGAGAGACCCAGGCCTGGTTTCTAGCAGGGGCTCAGTTGACTGCAGCTGAGCAGAGGCTGGCCTCAGGGCACTCTGCTCCCTGCTGACCCTCTCAGAAGGTGGCCTCATTTGTGAGGGCTTCATCGGCCTATGTACCAGTTTCTTCTCCTGGAAGCCCAGAGCATGGGTGGGTCAGGGCAGCCTGGATGGTCAGTGTGTCCCCCTTATGGAGGCCATGGTATGGGAGGAGAGAGCTACACAGATAGAAATATTTAGGTCTGGCCAAGCGGCATGTCACTGTGCGTGCCTGGGGGATACTCTACTGGTTTTTTGCTAAGTGGGAAATGAAAAGCACTTTTATTTATATGGAGAATTAAATCTCACTGCTTTTTTATGATTTAGCATTATTTTCTCACTCCAGGGAAATTTGCTGTGATGAGAACAGAGTAACAGGCCTTTCATGCAGACGCTCAGCTATATATGATGCCTGCCACGGCTGAGCTCTTTGAAGCCCAGGGAGGCAGACACATCTCTGGAATGGAGGGTTTTTCTGGCCGTATAATTTCTTTCATCCTCCCTCCTCTTCTCTGTGCTAGGCAAGAGACTGAGCTCACAGATAACACTCTTCTTGGTACTAGTACCTTGTGTGGAGGCAGGGGCATGGATGAATGAGGGAATGGTGGAGAGTGGCCACAGAGAGCCCGGGACATGTCTGTTGGCCTAATTTAAGAGATTGTTCTACTTCATGCCAAATTTGTGAGGTGTTTAACTCGAGAAGCTTAGAAAATTCAGTAGAAAATACATTTTCACAGTATTTTAAGCTGGAACAGACTATTTTAAGCTGAGCAGACCCTGGAGATAAACCAGTTCAGCTTCTTCTCTTTGTGGCTGAAGGCCTGAGGCCCAGAGGAGTCGGGATTTGTTGGGAACTTGCAGGATTGGAGCCCAGGACTGGATGCCAGGCCACTCGCCCCTTTCCTTCCAGCAGGGATGCTCACCCGACTTCTGCAGAACCTTTCCCTGGACACAGAGGGATATGTTGTTCATCTCAAAGCCAAGGTTTCAGAAGTGGTTTTTATAATAATTCATTAGAGCTACATAATTCATGGCAAATAGCAATAACACAGCTAATGCACAAAATGCATACTCTCAGTAAAAGCCATTTATTAATCATTACATTCTAGTCAGAGCTCTTGGGCAAATTTCAGGGGGGAAGAAAAAGCAGGGTTA